>NC_066250.1:4037386-4347954 GCF_024542735.1 Bombus huntii
CCACTTTCTAGCATCTCGTCGTGTCTCAGGTTGCCTACGGGACTTTGAGGTTGGGGTTAAGCAAAACGAAGAAAACTGCTCTCTTGCCATCGAGTCTGTCCGGCTAACGCGTTTTCTATGTTTTGTATCGCTCGTGTTCATGATTCTAAAGATGTAAGACTGATATATAATCCTTTCGTCAAGAAAGGGCAGGACAAAGGGGTTAAGGGCAAGTGGTAAGAAAGAGAAAGCAACGAGGGGCGGAAAGCAAAATATTGAACGTAGAGAACGAATCGAATAGGAGGAAGAACAGTACGACAAAGAGAAAGAGAGAGAGAGAGAGAGAGAAGGAAGGATCGATGTAATACCATAAGCTTATGTTACATGCAAAGGGTTGAAATTTGAAAATATTCTACAAGCGAAATGTATATGATATGAATAAAGGCGTGGACGCAGGAGGATGAAGGAAGAGGGCGAAAGTGCGAAAAGTAAACGTAAAATGTAAAGCTGGAAGTTTGTTCTGAGTCAATAGGCGAGAATTGTGTAAAGTAAATAAATAGATATAATCGTTCGGTCACAGTAGAATTGGCCACTACGTGGTACGTCATCGATGTATCGGTCGCTGTGTTAAACTGCAGACAAAGGAACGTCGAATACGAGCAAAACACCAGGTAGATTTTGTGACATTCCTTCACGGATGCTTTTGAGCCTCGTATGGTATTCCACGCTGCGCTTTTCTAGATACCCGCAGCGCATAAGAAGATTCATGCTTCGCTTCCATGCCTTTCTCTTTCTCTGCTGCTTGTCTTCTACATTTATTCTCGCCGTGACCGATCGGTTCACGGTAACTAAAACCAGTCGAATGTAAACCATCTGACACTACCTGAGAATGACAAATCAGTTCCTAATACAGCTCTTCAATTTAAACATATTTCGCAATAATTTCGCTGTACTAATTACGAAAACTCTGAAACGAGTAAAATCGATGCTATAAAGATACAATAAGCAATTGCATTAACGAAATTACTTAATCCCATTAACAGATTATCCCGAGTGTGAATCGTACGGATATTTCACGTGAGGATTATCTATCTCTTCGCAAGTCGAATAAATGTGCGATAAAATGCAGGGAAAAGCGTGCTTCGCTTACTGCCTTTGTATAATAACAAACTTTCGTCTACGCAGAGATTTTGTTCCGGTGTAATTATCCACGCAAATGCGCAAATACACTCATACGCTGAAAACACCGGCCACATTTCGTACAGTTCGGCATTTCGATGATTTCGCATTTCCCAGTTATTGTCCGCAAACTGAATATGACTTGTCGCTAATGGAAAATTAGAAACTGTTGAAGTGGTCAGCACTTATAAGAAAAGTCTACATCTGGTCTTTTTAGTTTTCTCAAGCACTGAAGCCATCGACAGCGCGTAGACAAAAGACTGCGACGAAGTCAGACCATAAACAGTAGACAGGCGACGTTGGCTTCGGGGTTTTCAGTTATTGGGTAACACAGCTGGCGTGCGGATCTGCACCAGCTCAAATTGTATTCTTACTTATAATTACACTTCTATTTAAATATATTTTCTGCCTTACAATTTATCCACGAGTTTTCTCTGTTTACACATCGAATAACATCAACAGAAACCATACAAGATATTACTATCCGGGCTGCAACGTACGATTGTGTATTCAATATTCTGTTTCAAAAGCTACTTGCAAAACATGTTTCTCTATATTCTTTATCACATCTATCGTTTTACGTATACACTTTTTTCTCTAACCGGAATCCGTAATTTTATCAGACTGTTAAAGGATCGAACGATTGCATCGACGCAATGTACAAATCAATAAAAATGGATCAATGAGACATGGAAACATTCTTATCGCCTGATCCACACACGTGTTCTCAAATGTCACAAATTGATTCGTCGTCTTTCACGATGTTCGAAAAAAAAGGAAACGAAAGGAAAGATACGAAAGAAATCGAGAAATATTTCTCCCCTTTTCTAGAGGGATCTGTCTGGAGAGAATAAAGGATCCTGTCTGAACTCACCGAAGGTGTGGTACTCCTGTGCGTTCCAGGTTTGCAATGCGGAAGAGACGTACTCTTAGGGTTGGCGGATCCGTTGCCAGAGGGTCTTTGGCTTTCCCTTCTGGAGGGTGGCGGCGGTGGATGTGACAGAGGTCTGGCCGTGTTCCTGGGATGTTGGGGCCCTTGAAACTGCCCCCAGGACTGGCGTGGTACGTAGCCGACGTAACCGCCAGAAACGAATTGCGCGGAACCGTTCAAATGCGGCGGCGTCATTACCGCCGTCTGCTGTGGCTGACCACCGTTTCGCATTTTTCATCCGTACTTTTCGTCGCAGTTATGTCAAATCAGCACACACTCGCGGCTCGATCACTAGGTCAACATTCCGTGATGCCAGCTGTTCCCGACGGCTGCCTGCACAATTTCTTCGTTGCCTCGCTGCGCATTTGAGATCTTATTCTCCCCTGGCACGCTCCGTTCGCCACTTTTCTGCGGATATTTTGACCTTCTTCCAGTATTTCTTTAACGCTACAACTACCACAAACCAATTGAAACGAACGAACGGTTTCAAACTTTCCTCCGTGTGGATAATAAAAAAACGTAGAACGTTTTTGGCAAAATTAACGTTGATTTCTACTCGGAAGGAGATACGATTATACACAGGCTACGCCAAAAGTCGTGATTCGCGCTAAAGCAGAAAACGTGGGGAACGTGGAGCAGCGTTCTTTCTTTTTGTACCTCGGATATTTGAAGTTTTGAAGCTTTCAGCTAGTTAGAGATCGGTAGTTGTAGCGTTAATTCGAGGAAACACAGATTTCGAAGGAATTCACGGAATTCCAGAACGACGAGTTACGACACGGCGTAAGATAATCGGAGATTACCATTTTATCGTATTTGGACGACCCAAAAAGCAAAGTAGGAGAAACGAGCGTGTAGGAGCATACGCGATTCGCTGGAACAGTAGTCACGCGATTTTAATCGAATCGAAGCCGCCTCGAACGCGATTCTCTCGGTTGTTCACCCTGGATTGGACTCGATCTATAAGCCGAGAGCAGTCCTATTGATATGTCGTGCGTTGAATTTCGATTCTGTCGTGGTTTCGCCTGATCAATCTCATTCTCGGTTGACCCAGATTGTCGCCGATATCGGTTTATCTATTTTTACTAACATTGTCGTAGCGATTTTGTATTTTTCACTGATACTATCGTACGAGCGATGAATCGTGGCGGGAGAACACAAAGAATTTGTTGCCTTTCAATTCTTATTCTGGTCGAACGTTGCACGGAGAGACACGGCTATCTCTGTGGAATCGTTGCTTCAAGATTTTCATGAAATCTACATACGCAGATGGAACGACTTTCGACGTTCATTTTTTTAGTGCTTTTCGATACAAACGTTTTTCTTGATGAAGAAACACGTTGCTCGTGTTCTACAATTTTCAGGACTTTCCAATTACAAGAAAACGTATACACACATATGTAGTATTATAAATGGGATAAATTTCCAAGCGTCATTGATTATGTAAATCGTCATTGAATAGATCATGTATGTATACGTATACGAGCCTCTCATGAGTCAAACTGATCATCGTCGTTGTTTGTTCAATTTTTCAATCTCGTTGGGCAAGTACTCGATTGATATTCGATTCTCAAGAAACAAATGACTTGCATAAGCTCGTTCGTAAGAAGATGACGCGAAAGACGGTTAAAAGAGTGAGAGACATCGAACATTTTAAGAGATCCTGATTCAATCACCAGTGGACTCTACGTTTTCGTAATGTTCGTCTTTAATCATGGGATCTTTGAGTCGCCAAGCACAACTTGTAGCGCGGACGTTGCTTTCAACGATATCAAAGACTACTTCCATCTGTTGGACATCAAAGTAAGAGGAAAATTAGAGCAGCTATCTATTCGGCAAATCGGCTGTTCTCGTAGCGTTTCTTTCGAATTTTCTCTTGTTCGTGATTCTATCTCGAGACTCGTTTCTTTCACCTTCTGGTTCCTGACACCGAGTAATAGCTACGTCGTCGTTCTTTTGTCTTCTTTCTATGAGTTATCGAGGTCAGAAGTTAGACAAAGGCGAAGAAAAGAGCGGCTCGTTCTGTTTCGTATAAAAGAAAGAGATTTATGCACGGCTCAAAGCTCGCCGACTTCCAGACATCCTACATTTTACTAGCTTTTAGATGAAAATCGGGACGTACCGTCGCTTCTATCGTCGTTCCATGAACTACGATGTTCGATCGTAAATCCGCGCGCAAAGTTTCATTTGCATCGTTAACGCAAAAGATCTGCGATACGCTGCTTCAAACAGATTCTGCTACTATTCCTGGTAGCAGTCCTTCGACTGAACGTAACACGTAGTAGTAAAGCTACCTCAAAGTGTTAAAGTTTTCACGTAAGATAGGAAATTCTCTGGTATAAATATAAAACAGTTTAAATCGCTCTGATTCGATAACATAATATTCATTCGTATAATAATGTTTCACGTTCGTGATGATAATATTCTACGTCTGAAAAACTGTAGCAATTTCGATTAACCTGCGACCATCGCGTTTCGAAAGCTTATTGCCGGATGGTAGTGCACGCTATTTTCGAGCGAGGATCATTGAAGAGCCGTAAGAGCGTGCAGAGTATTTTTGCTGATCAATCGGATTGCCGGCCGCAGAAGTGGCTGATATTTAATTAAAACGATGCAAGTTCAGTGCCAAACGCAACACGGCCAACCGAATAAAAATAGGAGCACCCATGGAGATAATAATCTGGGTCAGGTAGGGGCAAAGATTCGGCGCAGAGTACGATCAGATTGGATTTCTGTTTGCACTGGCACACGAACGGAATATCGATCGTCGAGAGACCGGCGAACACGGCCAGGAAAAAAAGAGAGAGCGGTCGCCTAAAAATGGCGAGGATCTTTCATCGAACGGGTCAAGATCGGTATTGCCGATCTGCCACGAAACATTTCACGAGTAAGTCACGAATTGCTTTCTCGATCTTTTACCTCCCGCTCACCACCCTATTGGCCGGCTCGATTTAAATTCACCGAGCAAAGAGGTTTCGCCTTGATGAATATTCAGCATAATGAGTCGACGGCGTTCTCGATCTATCAACGTCGTCTACTGCCGATCTGCTTCGTAGATTGTCCGAGTAATGATCCTGAAGGAGCCAAAAAGGTGACGCGCAAAAAGGAGAAAAGATCGATGAAATATCGTGGCGCTATCTATGCGTCTGGTTGACAGGGAAAATTTTTATTGTAATAAGAAAGAGGTATCGAGGAAAAAAAATAAAGGAAAGAAAAAAGAAGGACGAAAGAAAGATGGGATGATTAATCACGAGAGTGGAAACGCAGCAAGCAGGCTCGCAACGTTCGAGAATTAACCTAAATTGCATTGGCCATGCGGAGAGAGGAAGGAACGAAGCAGAGATTGTTCGATTGAGGCTCATCGATCGAGACCAGAGAATAGACGCGTCACGTCATTCGTGATCACGCAACCGATCGGCCATGCTCGAATAATTTTCAGGGTGGCAGCTTCCGGCGGAAGCGTGCGTAGAAGATCGAGTTCGCTGCACTATCGACGCTTGCCACGACTCTAAATCACCGAGCCGAACAAGTGATTAACTCGGGCCCGAAGATAATCTCCGGGATCCAAGAGAAAAGAAGCGTTTGCGGTCGTTGCGCCCTCTTTTTTCAGTTTTACAATCGCGGCCAATCGCATCATTTGTTACGGTTCCTAGAGACCTTTTTTTTTTCTCGAGATCGGTTTTTACGTAATTACCTACTGTCGATCAATTTGAACGTGTTTCGCAGTAGAAGAGGAGCGATCGTGATCAGACACGGTGCAGAACGCGACGCAGGTGCTTCGACGTATCTAATTGCCCGGCGTCTGTAAAGTTACGCAATGTGGCGCGTAAATTGCGCAAAGTATTCGAAGCATCTTTCATCTTGGCGTTACTCATAGAGCGCGAAAGGCATTCGTAACAAGGAACAAGGGCCCGAATCAGCTTCCACCGGTCGAAAGTTCTCTGTTAAACACTTTAACGAACGTTCCGTGATACAAACCAGGCAACAAACAATTCCGTGCCGAAGCACAAACCGATAAATTGAAAGTTTAAATGAATTCACGTAGCCCAGGACGCGGAATCCTTGCCAGGAAATGACTTTGAACTTCTCGTTAAACTGCCTCCTTGGAAGGGACAGATGGCGGGTTCGATAACCCGGCATCTAATTACTTTCGCATTGTTCCCAACTTCGAAAAGGCTATGAGCGACAGAACTCTCATTTTCGGCCGTCAAACGCGAAAACCTCCTAGAGGCTTTTGTCCCTGTCGTGAACAGTGAAAACGTGGGAGTGCACAGAGGCACAAAGAAAGGATGCGTTACGCACTCTCGAGTGGGGATAATCGTGCCATTTGCTTTGAATTAATCATGCGGCGAAACTTACCGAGAACTCGCTCTAACCGAGCCAATTTACCAGTAGAATGAAACTGCAATTGCGTCGTATGAAGAATAAGGTAGTATTCAGACACATGGACTCGCTGTATAATATCAGATTTTATCACATCCTACGTTTCAATTTTATACTGTCAAATTTTTCTGCTCGTGTGGAAATAGATGCTACTAAATGATACGAAATTTAACATACTCGAACCGAATTGATTAGTATGTAAATGTTATGGACTGTGGATTTTTGTATAAATTCACGTAGCTACAAATACAGAGGAGAAGAAGAGGATTTAAATGGAGATTTTCGTTTGTGAAAAAGTCACGACAAACGTACGCCACTTCGAAGATTTTCTATATCTTTCTATCTGCAATTACGAGGAAAGCCCGTCGCAGATACAAAGCGATGTAACAGGCAGTCAGTGAAGAATAATAGAACTAAATTAAAGAGATGACGTTTATCGTAGACGTTTGTCTAAGTAAGAAGAATAGGAAAAAAGATCGACTGACGAGGCAAAACTATTGGCGTGTAGCATCGAACGGTTAAAGCAGCTAAAGTATATAAAGTATGATGGCATCCGACTCGCAATAGGCTCAGAGTGACGAAGGTGTTTTGCAGGAACATTAGGGTTAAATTTATCAATAATCTCAGGGCAAGCAATAAAGCCGGCAAAAGCTTTATGGCCAAGATAAAACATAAGCTACCTTTCGATTATTCTTTAAAGATATAAGATTAATTTCCGATGACATTTGATCACAGTCGTGGCGTGTTACAGGCATTGAACTCTCAACATATTATACGCATTCTATTTTTGTACAAATGATAAAAATAGTCTAATTATAATAAATACAACGGTGTACAATATTTTTTACGTCCACTGTGGATACTATATTCTAACTATATTCTAACTAAAGAAGACAGTTTCTCACGATCTAGTAGGAAAGTGTAAAGATATATCAAGTGGTGCAAAGAGAATTCTTAACGACGATGTCTATCTATCTATCTATCTATCTATCTATCTCTCTATCTATCTATTTATCTATCTACCTATCTACCTTATATATTTGGAAAAACGTGGAAGCATAATCCAAGTCACAAGTTCTTTTTAAAACGCACGTGCCTGTCGCATGTCGCACGTTCCTAGGTCGTCCGTTACTCGGAATAATTGGGGCTCGGCTGGTTGCACGTGCGTCCAGGTGATGCACGCGCTTTCCTGCTCGGGTTTGGTATTCGATAGACGACCATTAATTGTTAATCATGACGCGTAGGCGGATACGAAAGCGTGGCTGGCTTTATTAGGGTACGCGAGGTGCCGTGGGATCAGCCGTACCCCTGCTAAGCGTTGCCTTTTTATGACGAACCGTCAAATCGGGAAAGGAATCTCCCGTATACGAGATACGCTTCATAGAAAAGCAAAAACGTGTCCCCTTTGAAAAGCGTAAAACGATACAAAGACACCAAAAAATTCATCGCGTCAAGCGATCCGGTGAGCGCGTTTCACGGTTAAGTAGAGTCGACCGTTTATGGTCAGACGCGCTTTCCAACGTTCCCTAAGGGCGTCACGTGAATTTGTGGCTGCCTTCGTGATCTATCGGTGTGCGAAGAAGCTTTCCTTTCTGAAAACAGTTCGTTGTATCGTTGATCTACTGAAAGAACGAGACGACTAAGAAAAGTAAAACTGTCAGGTTCGACGTGGAAAATTATTAACCCGTCAAAGAGGAAGACGAATCGACTCGTCGGTCGAGTTGCTAATTTCTACGAACTGTGGGTATTCTCTAATTTATTTTTACAGATACTTCGAAATCGAGGATTTTTGACAGGTGTCACTCTTCCATTAAATCGGCAAGCTTTTCCTTGAAGCTAGTCTTTGCTTCCAAAGAATCACGTGCATCGTTCTTTGAAATATAGAAATCCTTTTCTCTTCGATCACGAGTTACTTCCCTTTCTTTGATCGTCAGCTGTCAAAGCACCGGTCGCGGCTATCGACCAAGCTTTCCAAGAAATCCTCCGCCTGGCAACTACGAAAAGTATATGGGCTGCTCGGTTCCGTGAAAAGGAATTCCCGATTTCAGTTGAAAATCGCTCCACTTCTTAAGCGACTTGAAGGAAACACCGAGCGACACATTTCGCCGTACAATGGAAAATCGCTCGAATTACACGTACCGTTATCGTGCGCCTCTGCCCGAACGAGAAAGCGGTGCTTTTTGCCATTGGACGAAGCGTGCAACTACAAGAAAGAAAAAAAAGAAAGAAGGGAAGAAAAGGAGAAGAAGAAGAAGAAGAAGGGCGAAGCAGAAAAATTCCAGTTGCGCTGTCTAGTAGCTTTTTCCGCGTCGTTCGTCCGCGAAAACCTGGCTACCGCTTAATCCTCTTAATCGTTCTTCCACGTACACGGCAACGTATCTCTTGAACAGGTAAGTTCGTGTACACTGTCGCTCAAAAGTATCCGGACACTTGCTTCTTTTCGACAAGGTGCGCTTGAATTGAAGACCAAAGATGAAAAACACGACTGTGTTACAGAAGAGTAATCTTCATTCTCACATCTTGCGTAATGAATTCCGCTTCGAAACTATTTTGGCATTCGCCTGTAGAATTAAACACGTCTTTTTCTAACACTCTTGAATACTTAATACCGGCAACGCGGATTAACATTAATTAAGCGAGATTCACGTACCAACCGTTTCTTGCGGAACATTCTACATTTAGCAGTTATTTCCAAAGGATTTACGTGGACATATAGTATCATAGATTACATTACATTCGCACGATAGTACGTGTGATAGGTAAATACTAAAATATATCGTTGCTATTTCTTTAGATCGATATATCCGGTGGCTCTACGAGAAACGTAGTAATTACTACTTGTAATTAGAAACCTGTTGTTAATTGCCCAGCTTTGCACAAATTTCCAACTGTTCTTACTACGGGATCGATCAAAAAGTTCGAATACTTATGAGCTGTAATGTACGTACACGTCGAGCTGGTTGAATAGACGGACGCCTTTCTAAGCGGAGAGAAGGAACGCTAGACGGAATCGAGTCTCGGGCGAAACTCGGGCATTCTTTGAAACGGTGTCGTTCACGTTTCTACATAGAGTATATGCACGTTCGGTATATACACACGGGGCGGGGATGAAGCGGGTAAAATCGCAGGAAAAATTAGCGACTTTCATTACGGCGAGCACGCGTTCGTGATGCGCGGCTGCGTTTTACAGCTCACAGATGGGGATCCCTGGCATTTTACTGGGGGAATACGCGCGGTGAATGCCGGAAATTTTTCGTTTTGGCTAGAGCTGCTAGAACAGCGTGGAATGCATCTGCCCACGGTGTAGCGTACACACACGGAAGCTCCCATTACGACGTACAATAACTTCTTGTGTAACTTTTGAACGGCAGCTGGCATAACGGTACCGCCGAGCGTGCCGTCTCGCGAAGCGCTGCTACGATTAGAATTAACGTTTCTTCGGCCTACCGGCACCTGCCGCATCTCGAAATGGCCTAACAACCGGTCGAATCGACGCGTAACCGAGGGAAATTGAACGAGGAAAGCGCCGCTTTCTCTGCCTCGCGTTTTGCGAAATAACGTAAAATGCTTCGTTATCGACCACCGGGTATATCTTTTTCCGAGTTCTTTTCAAACACAGGATCCGGTCGAATAACGCGCAGAAACGGGCATGAGGCGACTCCTTATGAAAAAATAGGGAAGAGATATCGAGTACAATCTCTTCGCGTGACACGCTTTTGTTTTTGAGAAAATCGAGTTTCGAAACTTGTCAAGCTTGTACCTGCACTTGGCTAATTACCGATCGGATATGAGCAAATCATTTTTCACAGATTATTTCGTATCCGAAAATAAGTAAATAACGTCGAATATAATTTCTCCGCTTGAGGCTTCAATTTCCAAAAAATACAGTTCGAATATGTTCCCCTTCCGATGATTTTTCACATTTGTTTCTCTCGGGAACGAAGCATCTGGTGGAAAAATGTTATTCTACGTTTTTCACCTATTTTCTCATGCAGAACAACCTTTTGTCGACCTTTCGAAATGAACCGAGTTCGGATATGTTTGATAAATCTCGAAACTCCATCGTCTCGAAAACAGTGCGTTGTATGAAAACGTTGTATTTTCTTCTTATTTCTTCACAACGAATCATCTCGTGCTCGCTCGTACATGTTATACGGGCCCTGTACAGTAAGGTAGGTTTATCCGCGTCATCTAAACTGCAATAGCGTAAAACTCAATTTCGAACTTTGCCTATCTTCGAACGAACATCAGGTAAAAATTGTTCGTAACCGAATTTAACAAGTTAGCCGGCAAATTACTAACAGGGAAAAAATCCCCATACATACGTACTCATATACGCTGTATATATATTTCCAAAGTTGCATAATTTTCGGAATATATGGATCGAGGATGTTCCCTTGTTAGTTTGAATCAAATAAGAACCATTCAAAAGGCACATTGATCAACTGCATAGAGTGAAAAGTGGAGAAACGCGATGATATAAATAATATAAAATTCAAATTCTTTATCTGCTTAAAATTTCCCAGAGAATGTACGTAATGATATTAAAAAATCGATACAACGCGGTGTTGATCGGTTAGGCTTCCAAGAAATCCATTTCTTAACCTTAGCTTATCCTATTTCACGTTTCCACGTCGAATAAAAATGAAGCCGCGAGAAACCATCGATGAAAAAAAAAAAAACAAGTAATAAATCGCGAGGCGTACTAAAGGCAATAGGCGTAATAAAACGCACGTAGGAAATAATTGTCCACGGTGGTAGTTGCGATTCCATCGTGGAATGTGTTTGCACGATTATCGACGCACGGCCGTCGTTTCCATAAACGTGCATCGTTAAACTCGTGAAGCGAGCAACAGCAACAGCAACGCGCGTTTTTATGCATCGATTGTATCGTCTGGCGTGGTAGTTAATGTTGGCGAATATTAGCAGCGGAACGTCGAAAGCTCGTCCATTCGATAGGACACGTTTCGTACGTGGGTTTTCTACGTTCAAGCTACATTTCCTGCGTCAGGAAACGTTCTAATGGCACGAAAGAAAAAAGGTAACGCAGACACGCATGCACCGGTGCACACAGACGTAACTCGCCGTACAATATACACGTATCAGCCGATAAAAAAAATATCGGTCAGTGACTTTCGCTCGAGCCTTCGACTAGACGGCCACTGCTCGACCACGATCGTTCGGATTACTACTATTTGTATTCAGTCTAATTGCTATTTGAGTCAATGCGTCGCTTCACGGTGTTTCGGTGTTTCCTTTTCTTCTTTTCTTTTAACAGTCACTTTTCGTTCGTTTCCTTAATTTGCTGCCGCAAAACGGAAAGCAATTTTTCACGCCACGAAAACCAGTAAGGATTTTTTAACGTTAGTTAGACAAGCGTGACACACGAATGCCGGTATCCCCGGGGAAACGACGGAACAGGCGACGCGCGCTACCATAGAAATGCCTAATTTATATAACGCGATTCGGCCAGGTCGATCCCTTTTCTCTTTCCGCGCGTTGCTAGTGAAAGTGAGCGAGCTGAGTGGCGCGGATAACTGGCGACGGATACGCGATAAAGCGATCACCTCGAACGAAACTCGTTTCTCCCCGCGATACCGTCGAAACCGCGCGATTTTTCTCCGCCATTCGACACGTTTCGGAAAAGTACGAGCCCGATGAACCATGACGCGTGTTTTTAAAAAGTCGAGGAAATAGTGCGCGGTGGAAAACTAGCAATAGACCTGTTTCGCCTAAATTCAAATGACCCAATCCCGCAAATTACCGTGTTTCGAGTTTGCAACGATTTAAGCTTATCGACGAGGAGAGCGAATGGACATGGCGAAAGTAAGTGGGAAACGTTACGATAGAGTATGTCTTTCTCGCTTATTCTCGCCATATCTGTTCTTTTGCCTGGTCGAAGGACTCGATACTATTTTTCTATTTACAGCGACATTTCGTAAGAGATAAAATTTGCATTCGAATGGGACGAAATTTTCTACGGATACCTAATTTTATTAAACATATCTGTTCCACGAGAATTACAACGCGGGTTCCAATTCAGTGAAATTTATGGAAACGCCTGTTGTACATAAAGGATCATTTTTCCTCGGATCTCGATCGTAATTAGCCGACAACAGACCGTGTTTGTTTCCTTTACGACGGTAACGTTAATTGCAAAAACGCGCGACCGGCATCGCGCGATGCACAATAAAAGTCTCCTAAAAGAGAATACCGTATTTCACGTGCAGAATTTTATGTCAACCGGCGAACTTTAAAGCGTCCACTTTATTGCTTTTCCGCGTCTCGACGCTTGTTCCGTCGGCATTTTTCTTCGGGACTTTTAAAACGACAGTCAATGACTGCCACGTATATACACCAGCGTTCCTTTTTTCCCTCTCTATTCTCAGGGCACACGGGATCGGGGCTCTGTGTTTTTGCATTGCTAAACGAGAGACAGAGAGCTCCGCGCGGAGATTAAAAGCGTGGCCTCTGTCGAGTGAAAAAGGAGACGAGGCGCAGCACAGCGCACAGCGATCCTTGAATATTTTCTCGGTTAATTACCAGTGCCGAAGGAGCGCTTTTCATTCGTCAGACGAACCAAGAGTTAAGTAACGACCACTTTCACTCATTTCCACTGGCGACCCTCGGCCTCGCTTTGCTTCTTTTTCTATGAAAATTCACAGGCTCGCTACGGAGCCACGAAACTCCGGTCGGATTCCTTCCTCTCGCAAGCATCTTCTCACGTTTTTACGACTTTCAACAGGAACGCGAGCGCGTCTCTTTGATCCTTTCCTCCGCCGATGCACGAGCACGACTACTGCTTTCCACGGATATATCTTCTTTGCTGCTACCGCGGATCGATTTGCCTTTTCTCTTTTTTTTTCTCTTTCTCTTTAACCATTTTTGGACGGGTAGGGCCGCCAACGAGAAAACCTCGGACCCTCACCAGGGAACAATAATTATTTCAAGCAGTCTTTTTTTTTCTCTTTGTCCTGCACGCGGGTTCTCTCGCCTAGATGCGCCAGGCAAAGCCACACAGGCCATTTTATGCTCTAAATAGTGCGCCAACTATAGGAGAATTAACCTACCGTGCCCGAAAGCATACTACCTTACTCATCCTGACGACTACGTCCTGTCCGAGACGTCGTCGGATCGTTTAACCGACCCTGCTCCCGCTGAAACAATTACCAGGAATCCGTTTGCTCGCGAGAGGAACAAGACATGGCGAAGATACCATCGACGCGATCCCTTTCCTCGGAAATATCTGGTAGCCGAAGCGACGGACCAACGACAGAAGCAAGTGTACACGCGCAAGAAGCGGTACGACGGTGCTTAACATCTTGAAACCGACTCACCACGGCACACGGTAAATGGCCTCTCCGCTGACATTTAAATGTCACATGCTGAGAGCGCGCAATAACGTCCACGAAATTCCCTACCACGTTTCTAGGACACTCGACTGTCAGAAACAGGGGGGATCCTGCGAAGAAACAACGCGTCACGGAACGGTGGAGGCCGTTTCAAAGAACTGGACGCAGAAATACGCAAATGGGACAGCGGACGTTGATAAATCGTGCGCGATTCGAAACGCGCGTTATCGTCAACCTGGCGAGATAATCGGCCGTGTCTCTCGCAATCCTGATAACATATGTTTCCCCGTGAGCTCGCGCGTTTACCAAGGCGTTATGCTCCTTTTTTCTCTCTCTCTCTCTTTCTCCCGCCGACCAACCCGTTCGTTCTGCATTCCGCAACGTCAACCTCGAATCGTTCTTTCGAAATCGGACATTGTACCTGGAAACGTAGATGCATCGATCATCGGGCCGCGAGATCAAAAAACCTGCTGCTTCCTTCCACCAATTGCTTGCTTTTTATAAATGTACACGTTTGATTATTTATGCGATCATCGTACAACACTATGAAAACACCAGCAATAAACACCAAACTTATTTATTTCTATTTTATCTCTTATCTCTTGTTCACCGCACTGGTACGCGTTTCATCCATTTCTTAGAGCTGTATACTTCACATTGTCACGAGCAGAGAACACGCCATATTTGCTACACTTTGATGGAATATAGGCGATGCTAGATTCGCTGGCGAGAAAGGAAAGGAACGCGATTTTCGCAGCCAGAACGGCTGGCTGGCTGACCGGTTGCTTGTCAGTTATTGTCCGCGGTTGCTTTCCAACTGACACGCGGTGCAGCAGCGCGAAGAAAGGCGCGGGAGAGACCGCTTCGAGCGGCTTGCCGTGGGACATCAAACACGATCGTAGTAGGGGAAACCTGGCGAATGGCTGCTGGACGATACGGACACCCGATAGATCCAGGTGTGACTGGGCAACAGAAGCCTCGACGCTAGACTTTCGTTCGATTTTGTGAGAAAATGTAAGGAAACGCGAAGCTTTAAGCTACCTGTGTTTCAGATGATCGTTCGATTTCTCTCACTATCGACAGTTCTGTCATTTTATCCAAACAATCGACGATAATTTAACGCTAGAATCAAATAGCAGTGTTTAATGTACGTCTAAACTCACGGTATACGCATAATTACAATTAGCACGTTAACGTGCGAGTTACTTGGAAATCATCCTGATTAACTGCACGTGTCGAGACGCGGAGAGAAACGACGATTAGAAACACCGTCCTTTTGAATCTGCGATTGAACTACCTTCTCGTGACGAATAAATTTATGAGAATGTGTATTGCACGATGAGATGTCGGCGATAGTGACACGTATCTAATCTCGAAATCAAACAGAAAGAGAGTTTCGATGTGGAAGTAGTCGACGATATATTAAAATGCGATTAGTGAAATGTGATTTATCGTGTTTTCCTCCTATGTTTTTATGCTTCAGTAGCAGCGAAGCTAAGCTTCGCCTTCGGCTTGCGAAAAGTTACTTTTTCTGTAGTTGACCTTTTCAGCAACCTGTTAGAAGTGGTAACCGGAAGAGTCGATAACACGCTCGACTTAATAATTTTCTCGATAAGCAGAAAAGATAGCGTAGAGAGGTTTGCAGGAACCTGTTCGAGAATTGCTGATAGTTGCTAGAATTTACGATCACTCGCATCTACTGTATGCATAAGATCGAACGAGAGTAAAATCCAGCTCGATCGAGTTCGTAGTTTCTAGTCTCTTAGTGACGCAAAAGGCGACCGGTTTCTTTTAATTTTGATATTGTACAATGTACGGCGTGACGATTCGAACGGTAGAATATTCATAAGCGAGGCAACCTTGATCGAAACGATAATAATTGTACACGCGATACGCAAGAGAACCAGGCCCCTCCTTCGAAGCCTTGAAAAGGTTGTGATCGGTGGTCGAGCTTACGGATCACCGGTTGCAACGATGACAATGATTACGAAATTACACGCCGACTAGCGTACGAAAGCACGCTATACCGAGCGTGAACGTAATCGATCGTCGATGCGGATTTGATTCTGTACGAAGCTTCGTAATCAATGCTAGGTGGCGTAAAATTAAAAGAGGTCGAGTTCGAGTCGCCTTCTTCAGAGTCACTTTCTTTCGTTTGAAAAGCGTTTGCATGTTGAGGACGAAAGAAAGGTGAAGAAAATGGAGGAAAATTGGCGAAAGTGATCCGTATAATCGAACTCTTTCATAGTTTATCGGTCGAACGACCGGTTTCAAAATTTAATTTACAATCGTACATTCATTGTTATTTATGTAAAAAAACTTTACGTAAATTCTTATACTAACAAAAATTGAGGAATCGATTAGTCAGATGAGAATTTACATAAAGTTAGATAAACAAACGAAAGAACAATGAATATACAATTTTTATTTAATTTTGAAGCTGGTCGTTTGACCAGGATTGGTAAGGTTAGCGTTAAACTATCGAATAATTAAAACTATGAAACGTGCTGTTCTTTTTCCATCTATTAGATCCGCGAATTTAGATAAGCCACGCGGAGCACCAGTAAAATTAAAACTGTTCGACCGTGGCAGCTACGTAAATCGAACGACGTTCGTCGTGCTCGTTCAATTAATTGGATCTGGAAAAAATAGCGACCAATGTAAGAGCGCGGAATCCTTGCGAACTTAGTTCGAGAAAACAACGCTTAATTACGGTTCAAAGCGGGCAGCCGTTGGTTCGCGAAACTCGGGCGACGCAATTTTACGGCACGATGCCTCGGTTTATTTCCCGCGTGCTAAATATTTTTCCCTTCGAGCTCGCGCGCGGTTCGTCTCTCTTTTTCTTCCTTCAGCGACCGAGCTGACAAAAAAAGACGCTGCAACCGGGATTCCTATGTAAATTGTTGCACGAGGAGATCATTGGCGGCAATGCAAAATCGGCGATGATGCAAGGCAGCGGCATTTAACATGAAAAAAGCCACGGCGACACGTAGCTCGTGCAAAATGAACGTCGGAAAAATACGACTGAAAGTAGCGGGATTTTCGCGATACTTTCCACCGTATTTTCGACCGGGATTTTCATTGTGCCGCCGATGAGCGTATTGTTAATACCGTGCCTCCTTCTCCGCCTTTTCGCAGCCAGCATTATTATTTCTAGTTAAAATGCACGAGACTACGCGCAAGATAGCGCACGGTAATTTCACCAGCGGCTACTTTCTTTCTGCGAATCCGAGCGCATCAGGCGTAATAATTACGCGGCGATCAGGCTGATAATAGCCGGTATTACGATTACAATTAGGAGAAACAATCGGAAACGTGGCTCCAAACCGCAGAGAAAGTGACGAAATCCTTGCTTAATGGTAGCCAATGGAGGTGGACGTGTATTTCGTAATATCGTGGCAAGACAGTTGTGACAACGTCTATCTTACTGTCAGTATTGTGGGACATTATGTAACGCTGCAGATACGTTCTGTGTTAGGGGAATTCCGTGTTACGCTGGACCCAGAGTGCAGAAAGTTACAATTAAGTGGTGTTTATTTCTAGTAGAATAAGAAATTTGTAGACGATAGAAACGTAAAATTCTCCTTTCTATGGAATAATTTTAAGCGAAAAGGAAGGTGAATCTAAAGTCTAGCCATTAGACGCGGTCGGAATAGTTTTCAATGTCCACAGATTTAAATAGTTAATAAATAATTGAGCAACAACGGTGGATGCTTTGGAATAAGCGAAGAAAATTAATAAATTGATATCTATATCAATAATATCCTAATCCTAATATTCTAATATAATATCCTATCCTATATCCTAATATTCTAATATTAGGATAGGTCGCAAAAATCCTTTAAAAGAATTCTACAAAATTTGTGAAAATCTGCAAAATTGCGGATATACGCGAAGACTGTAACAGGCATAAGGCTCGATACAATTCAATACTATACAATCCTATTTCTAACATCGATGCTACCAATTCATAACGTTTAAACTATTAATTTGTAACATTTAGGCTGTTAATTCACAATATTTAAAGTATTAATTTATAATATTTAAATTCTAGGCTGAACTGCAGTTACCAGCTTTAAGCATTTATAGACAATCCTTGCTTTCCGTTAACTCAGGATCACCTCCGGCTTACCTTATTCCTACTTATACACTTACACATTCTATGCTATCTCTTCCACACGCTAGTATTACATTTATTAATATTATGTATTTATGTAGTTGTATTCAAATTAATGGAATTTTAACTACTAATTATTTCTCACTTATCTTATATATCTTGTATTCTATTTTGTTGACGCCCGTCTTTGTCGTAACATCGTTTTCTAGTTTTCTTTCTACGTCACTTCCTCCTTTTGTCCTGCACCCTCGCAGTTATTAGTTAATAAATAAACTATTAACACCCGTCGTAGGATGCGTGCATCGTCGAGTGTTAATTATAAGATTCGGTTAAGATAGGACCTAGCTGAAGTCCATTGTGAAGCCCATCTCGTACAACGATACGCTTATCTGACTTAGAAGAAAAACCAAAAATCTCTTCTCTCTCGTTCCTCTCGCTTAGCACATACAACAAATTGTTCTCGCGGTTTATCGGTTCGCGATCCCCCAGTTTCCTCCAACTACCTTGTGGCGTACTCGCTCGCGCGTATTCCGGATGCGTGCGGGTCAACGTGCACTTGATAACTCCTTGTATTCGTAAGCAACAAGAATGCCTGTGTCTTGGCGACTGTGCGATGATTGTTCGTCGTTCGCGTTGAGTCGCGAGAATCGTTATCGCGCCGATGGTACTTGCGAAGTCCAGGCGAGGATCCGCAGTCCTGCCCGATCGGTACTTCGGTACTCAGACGAGCATAGGATTTGTAATTTGATATTCTTCGTAATCCTGTTCGGTGATTCCTCCCAGCAGCAGTGGATCTCACTCGTTCAGTTGGGGGCTAGTCCTTCGTAATCCTGTTCGGTGGTTCTTCCCACCGGCAGTGGATCTCACTTGTTCAATTGAGATGTATCAGATTACAGAGCCTTACGCACGATCCTTGGCTGGGCCATCATCGGTTCGGTTGTTTGGACCGAGGTTCGTGTAAGTTTCGAATGGCGAGACAGGAATCGAACGATGGTCAATCTTTGGGCTGAAACTCAGGATTATCTTGTGCGCGGCAGCGTACGTCACGTAGGTTCGTTGATTCTTTGGTTCTGAAACTATTGAATGGAAGAAGCGATTTAACAAAGCGTTTATAGTTTGATCTTGTAATCACGCCGTGGGTCACGAAAGGATGTTGCGCGTCGCGTCGATTCTGTATCTGGTCTGTGGCGATAGAAAGTTGTGACAAGGTCTGCTCTCGTGCGATCCAGTGTTTCCAGTTTTAACGTAAGTCAACGATGAACATGCTAATGAACGCTTTAACAACTTTAACGGTACCAACCTGTCTCTTATCTGCGAATAATTAAGTCGGATTTAACGCGATTGCCTTCCATCGAGCATCTGGCGTTACGCTTAAGAAGAGTTTAATCCGAGCTTGGAAAACTTTTGATTTATGGTTCACAGTTGTTCCGAATAAAACCACTGGTATTTCGAGATCGTTTATATTTATACGAGTATTAATTCAATTCGCCGCGTGATACGCAATTCGCGTGCTTGTAACTTCTCGTTTGAATAGTATCAATTTCCTGTCCCCTCGATTTTCTATCAAGAGATATCGGCGAAGTTTATAACAGGAAAAACTAAATTCGGTTTCCGTGTATGGATGAAAAGGAAGCGAACGCCATAACAGGAAGTCGCATTATTCGATGCGCTATTGTTCGAAGATCACGCTCGAGCAACGTTCAGAGCCGAGAGCCGCTGATGAACGTATTTTATTTCGATATTCTTCCGCGTCATCGATACTGCAAATACCGTGGCGAATTATCGAAAGCAGTGCGCCGAAAGAAATTGAAAATCCATTTACTTTCATGGCTTTGGTCGTTATTCCATCGATTCAATAAGAATGGCTTCAACTGCAGTTACTTTGCTGCTCCGAAGTAAAACCACGATGATCGAGTTAGTGCTGACTTAATCCTTGTACTCCACTTCGATACCTGCTTTCTTTAAATGTAATTTGCTAACAGTCGATAATTATATTACATTATATCAACTGAGCAATTTTAACAAATAAGATTGACAACAACTTATCGTACAATTTATCGTCGAGTCTATGAGAAATTTTTATGTCAGAAACATTCCAGCCATCTTTCAAGGACAAGCCGATTCATCCTTGAAAATACCAAGTATCGTTTGTAGCGGAATTCGTTCGTTATTGACAGAGTTTCAAAAGAATTACTATCGAGCCATACGATTCTAAGGCTTCCATAAGCTGTTCAAAGATCTTTTAGCGAGCACAGCTCTCCGCGAAATATGCCGGCCTTAAATTCTCATCTACGGATCCATAAACGTCGATGGTATCAGCGAGAGTGAAAATATTTTTTCGGGCAGAACGACGGTACTCGTGAAGGATGTTGCGATCGATAGGTCGTAATCGAAGCTATCGAAGTTATCGGTCGGAGCGGAGTCGAACGGCACCGAGGAATCGATAATGCGGTCAAAGGGAAAAGAAGGGAATACCAAACAAGCTTGCTTCGACGTGAACTGGATTGTACGCGAACGTCGACTCTTATTTTATATACACTGGCGATTGGTCGTAGTTCGCGTTTCAATTCCGCATCTTGAAACCCATCCGTTGTATTTTCACTCGTAGAAACTTCACTTTTCCTCTGTCCGCCACCTTTCCTTATTCTTCTCTTCTTATGGTGTTACTTGTTGTTTCAATTGCTGACATTCTTTTTCCGTTAGATACCGTTTATTGCAGCTTTCCATTTCTGGAGTTATTTTTCCTTTTTCATTGCAGCAACTTCTTACTGGCGAACTTGTACCGTACTTTTATTGCTGCGATTCCTCCTTTGGTATCATTTCACTGTTTTTTACGAGCGTTTTTTTACTGTCTTTGGAAGTTCTTCTATGGTGTTCTTAATTGTTCCTTCATTGTTCGAATTATTTTCTCGTATTCTTGAAGTTCTTCAATTTTTCGAGAATTTTTCTTTCCATGTCCTCGATAGTTTTCACGTTACTGGAATTTCTCCCCTTTTTTTATATTCTTGGAATTCCGTTCCTCGACGTCGCTGAAATTCCTCCCCCCCCCCTCCCTTGTTTAATCATTGGAATTCATTCTTTGGTATCTATTATGGCTTTTTTTATTGCTGGCATTCCTTTCTTTCTTCGACGATTGCTTTTATATTTGAAATTTTCCCTTCATACGATTTCTTTGAGGACATTCGGTAATCCGTAAGATTGCTTCAACAAACGTAGAAAAATTTCCAAGTTCCAATCTTATCATAGCAGATTGTATTCCGAGAATCTTATTATCGAAAGGAAGTCCATTGTTTGGTAGCCTATTTCTCTTTTTTACCGTTAATATAGAATGGTAACGTCTACAGAGATAGTTGCGCGCAGTAAGATAGCCAGCTGTGAAAAATACCCGCAACGATCAAGCGATGCTCGGACGATTTCGAAGTTCAGGATCATAAGCATAATATTCGTCGAGAATATACGTACACTGCCACTGTATTCTTCAACTACGTTACTTTTTACAGACACAGTATATGTTTGAACGTCTTGTCGAACGAATACACGAAAGTTTGAGAAAAAAGGAGCTATTATACGTACAATCTCAGTCCATTGGGCAAGATATTGCATGCAGCCCTGCGTGTCGATAAACTCGATACTTTAATTTAAGATCACGCTGTATCGCAAAGAAGGCTCGTGCGAATCGATCGTTTCGTCGCAGATTACCAAGGAACCGGCAGCTACCTTATAAATTTTAATCATCGCACGAACCTCGTGATATCGTCGAGGAATACTTAAATGAATTTCTGCACGGACGAAACGAGACAAGAGGTGCTTCGGCTTTAGGACGGTCGAATCTTGGACGAGCTGAATTTCGCGAGAGGTTGGCCTAAAATGCCTCATCGATTTTCGCGAGCTGATTGTCAGCCTCGACGGATTCCCGGTCAAAATTTACTTTCCGACCAGCTGTTTTGCTACATCGAAAAGCAAAATTATCAGCTTGTCGAAACAACCGATTTATAATTAAATAGCGTCACCGTGTAAGTGTCAAGAAACAAGTTTCTTAGGAGAAAAAGAAACCTTACGCATCAGCGCAATGCAAATTTATAAAAAAAGGAAAGCGTATCTGTAGAAAAGTCAGTACGCGTCGTCGCTTAATTGCAAAGAAAACTCAACGCTGCGACTCGTTTTCCGATTCGCCAATTAAATATATTTTATTGTTTATTGACGATGCTTCTTAGACCATGATTTATAATCTTTCGTACACGTTTCATGGATCGTCGAAGAATAACGTGTCTGACGCTCAACAATGATCCAGCGTCCATTGGAAGAATTAAAAGGCTACTAACGCGGCGGTGAAATAAATTCTCGAATTGTCCAGAAATATTGGCCTCGTCAAATGGCGGTGCAATGACGCGTACATTCACAATGCGTTCGTTTCGCACGAGAGAATCGAGAATCATATTTCTCGGAGGATTTATCGGGATGCAAGCGTGAGGGGGCAGAAGGAGGGATCGAGGGGGAGAGAAAGAGTGGGCTGTTCGACACAAGGGGCTGAATCAGAAGCGCGTGCGCCGGCCAGCTATTAAATTTTAATGGTATCGTCCGTGCGGAATGAATTTTAATAGTGGCGCGTATGGACGGATGCGATTTAAAATCCGGTCGACGCGTGGACGTATTTTTGCGAGGTCGGTTGGCAAATAAATCAGCCCCCGGGTTTTATGGTCGTTCTGAATAAGACACGAGCATCGTGAATCGACGAGCTTCGACTTTCCATCGTAGCGGTGCTGCTTCACGGCTAAATGGTTCATTAGTCGCGAGCTTTGACTTACAACGTAGCTGTAAAACAACGTGTAAGAGAACGGGGCTCTGTTCTTTCGCGTTCATAACCGATGCTGAACGATCGGCCAATGGAGACCGACAACCGACCGGTGCAATCTCCGACGTTTCTCGGTGCTGTTACGTGAAATTGCCATTAAATGCCGATCTTTGGTGATTACCCGACGATTCCGATAACTGCAGGAATACACGAACATCGATCGATCGATTGACGATGATTTAGATGATAATCGAAGATGTCTCGATTTTATCCTATTTTAATTGACGAATATATAACGAATATTTTTTCATTCGTTTTCTATGCGTGTATATCGATTCTACGATATTTCTGCACCGATTAGTACGAAGAAAATCGTTGGTCCGTAGATCTAATTTGATCCATTCGAGATTTCAAGGACTTGGATCGTTTGCCCGTTTGTTTCTTGTAAAAGAGTAACGTTAAAAATCAGTCTCATCTTACGAGTTTATTGTCATATCTGGCGTACTTTAACGACACCCTTTATTTGGTATCTTTGTCGCTCTTTTCAATATTCAATTTATATCTTTGCACTTAAAGGATCGTTCCCTTCCAATGATATATTTAAATAGGATCGATAGCTTGCTTGTGTTGAGTAAGAGTAGCACGGAATTTATTCAGCAACCTAATACTTGGTCGTGATTGACGATCGACGAGAGAAGAGAAATACGCGATCGATGACATCGTCAGACATTCAGAGATCGTCATTCATCCGGAGTAACTACATACGAAGTTTATCATCGAAGTAGATGGAAATGTGACAAGATGGCAGTGTAACGGTAACTATCATGTATGTATATATTTATACACGTTCGTTTTGCAATGCAAGAGAACTAAAATATCGTTGCGCAACTCGCTGCTGCACAATGGCGCGAAGTATAGCCGAGTGAAAGGCGACGAGATATGGCGAGGGGCTTGCAACTAACACGAGTCAATCGTATATATACGTCGTCGCATTTACAGTTACATATTATACATACACAGATACACGTTTGCCAGATAATTCGATTCGGTTTCATTTCTGTGGTCTTCGAGGTTGCCTACTTTTTAGCCCCTAAGATTTTTCACTTATTTCTTAGGATATCGTCAAACCGAGATATCGTCGACAGCTGAGAACAACGATATTATTATATTAAGTTGTCTGAAAAGTTTCTTTCGTTTTATAAGGAAATAATAGACGCGGTACGTTTTTTGTTTTATATTATTTTGTCGAATTACGTACGACCTATTCTGTTCTGTCGAGATAAACGCAGCGAAATTTCACAGACTTGGTTTCACGTTTGTATGAAAGTGCACTGTTGTAAAAAAACACTTTTGCGAAAGAAAAACACTTTTCGGACAACCTAGTACGAGTGCAATACGCTCGGTTTCTGCTGCTCAATTTTACGGCACTTAAACAACGACTATCGAACGGCTCAAAAATGAATACGAAGTTTCTCCTTTTGACGAAATTTCGGTTAAACGTTACTACATTCGTTCCTTTACTTGCTTACTTAATTCTTTCACGCAACATCGTTCCTCAAAATGTTACTAACTAGTCCATGTATTCGCTGCTATTGAAATATGGCTATTCTCTGCAATACGAAATATGGTTGAACAGCGATTAATATCCTTTCACGAAGAATTCTGTGGAATTTCTATGAGAGGATTAATCAAAAATTAACGACTTCCGCGAGATCGAGAAGTTTCAATTGCAGAACACGCGCAACGTATAAAGAAATTTGCCAAACGTATCAAAGGTCGGTGCTGCGTGCAGAAGAAGAAGAAGAAGAAGAAGAAGGAGGAGGAGGAAACGAATTCTTTTCCGGATGATGGAGCAGAACGAGGCGATACGAAGCACCGTGTCAGAACATGGGTGACATAATCGCTGCACGATCGATATACTACTTGTCTTATCGAGTGTCAGAAATACGTTCATGGGATCGACTACGTTAAGGATTTGCCCCAATTGTGTCTCCACTGGTCACGATTCTCCTCGTTCTCGGATGATGAAATTTTCCATGTCGATTACCCATTGGATAAAGACTCGGATTGTCAGCGTCGATAAGTCTCGTCGATCGGCTATGTCCTAAATTATATTTTACGTCGTCTCCTTTGATATGCCCACGCGTTTTACTTTGCTCGATGATTTAATTTCCTATCCTTCAACTTGACGCAACAACCGATTTCCAGAAATTACCAGGTTTCTGCGATATTCCAGCAACCTGTGATAACGATCGCTACGGTATTTCGTAGACACGATAAGCGTGAAAAGGCTTTTTCCATTGCTCTGTCCATAGAGCGCTTGACGTTTCGTTTTAACTGGTTCATACTTAATAAGTTACTTTCGAAACCTGAATCCATGATAATTTATTATACTAATGATATTAATAAATATCTGAGCTAGAAATTCCAGATTATACAGACTTCTTTTTTTACGGTTTCGTACGTTTTGCTGTTAAATAAGATACCGAGATAATTTATAAAATATAAAGTTCGACTTGTTCTATTAGCAAACTTGTTGCTGAAGGTTATTCTTTAATGTTGGCAACTAGTAACTTATGGAAGGATTTAGAATTGCGAGGAATCGTAGATCGTCGAGTTTAGCTCGACACAACGGAGGACCGTAAAGAGCTAAAGCGAGAGCGTGCTGAAAGCAGTTGGCATTAAAGAGCGCGTTTCCCTTTCGAATGCCGCTCTGACATTTGACGTGGCTGGGACAGTGCGTGTAATGCAGGCCAGAGTCGACGACGATGCTTCCGAAATCGAACGTTCGATATCGCGTTCGCAAACGAAGATAAATGAAATTTCCGCGGAAGTTCGCAGACTCGTCGAGCAAAGGAAACTTCGCGTGTTTCTTACGAGCAAGTTTCTCTGCTGCGTCGTACCAGAATCTTCGCAGACATTGCCAAGTTTCCAAGATACATCTATCTTAGGTGGGAAGACGATTGTATATAACAAGCATGCGCGACACTACTTTTAAAAAAGTGCCGTACTAGAACCTCGGAAACTTGCCTTGCTAAGCAATAACGATACGCGCGGTGAACACGACTTTTCATTTATTTGAGTGCACCATACGACCTCTCTCGTTATTTGTCTTCCTCTTTTTCATGTTATGGGAATATACCGACATACTGCGAGCAGTCTATTGAAAAGGTATTTTTTTTTTCTTTAATCAAATTTTTTCCACAGAAATCATACAATTTTTCGTATCAATCTTTTTTTGCACGGTTGTTTGCCAATGTTCGGAGAATATTGACCATTCTTTTTCAAGTGAAAACAATCAGAATTTATCTTTCGGTTTCATCTTTCATACAGAGTCCGATGCAAAGAAAGGTCTCTTTGTAAAAAAAAAAAAATCTGCAGTGACAAAAAAGTTTATATAATCTACCGCCATCTAGTTCATCAAGAGACGAAGCAACGCGTGATTTATTTTATTCGATAATAAAACAACGTTACGATCACGTTCAATTTGCAAAACGATGATATGAATTTACTCTACGCGAAATAGACGACATCGGGAACCGTCTCTGGGAATGTCCGGCACGCTGACAAGTTCGGCAAATACTATACAGCAGTAATCAAACTTCGGAAGCTAGTAATTCGCTATAATTTACACGTTAAACGATGCTTGGCAACTGTCAACGCAGATACGCTATTTACGTTAGACGATAAACACCGATCGTTTGAGCGTATTGCAATCACGAAAATTTCGGTCATTCGCGCAATCACGTTGTAATTTTCCATTATGTTTACGGTTCTGCGCTTGATTAATTCCCCAAGTGCTTGATAATAATAATAATCAGGCAAACGAGTGGCTCGTGTAATGAAATCCACTTTGGCTGAATTTTTCCAAGCCTCCCCATTTCGACATTAAATTTAAAGAATATCTCTAATTTAATGTATTTTCAAAATATCCATAATATCGTATTTAATCAGGCGTAATTCTTCCTCATAATTATAAATTATACGTACGGTAGTCACACAGAAAGATCGAATCTATCGAAAGAGATAAAAATCGACGAGAATAACTTTCAGACGGACCCTTTGATTATGTCATTTAGCGTCTGTAACATTTAAATCAATGGTCGCAAATTGACCGACAAACGCTATAAAATATTCGAGGAATTTTTATACACAACAATCCAGAGATTTGCTTGCTTTCCGGTTCTTCGACCGGTGAGTATATTTATGAGGCACGTGAAGCCTCAATCTTACGCGAGTCAAGCCACGATTTAGGACGTATTTCTAGCAAACGAGATTTATATCCACAGGCGGCCAGATGAAATCTACCTTGCCGAGTCCCATTTCGAGTTTATCATCCGAAAGAGACCGGGCTTCGATTTCTCGTGTCGTTTGACCAGCTCATAAATAATAGATCGGAGGGGATGCGATCGTTAGTAAATACTTGATGACAAGCGCTTCGGGGATGGAATAAGAATAAGGTTGAAATCCTGCCTCGTGGTGCGAGCTTCTAGAAAGTTTGCCAATTTTAGCATTACCAGACTGCAAGTAGACAGGATGACTGACAGAGGGAGGAAAGAACTGTAACGTGGGATAAGGATTGGCGGAATATTCGATTTTTCTGCAAGGGTTGCGAATAGAGTGGCTCGTGAGAGTATTCCAACGCTCGTCGTTTCTATGATAGTGAATTTCCTAATTTTTATGTGTACATTGTGTTATGTAAAACAATTGTGGTAATTACATCGGTCAAATTCGAAGCCAATTTGAAAATGTATATACATAGGAGTTATTTATTTAAAAAAAAAAAATTGTTATACGGCACGAACAGCCATCCGAAGCGTATAATAAGTTTCGAAAATGGTCCTTTCGAATCTGTTTCGAATTTGACCAATATAATCACGATAGCCGTGCCACGAGAACCAATGAAATTTGAAAATGTTTCGCGCGGCACGCATAATATATGCATAAAAGTTTCTACAAGTTTGAACACTTTCGTGAGAAACTGTAGGCGAAAATGCCTCTTCACGGGGGTTAAGTACGCCACTGAAAGAAAGTTTCAGCCGCACCAACATCTGCATTCGATGCTTCGGAATTGGATGGAGCTGGAGAGCTCGACAACGCTGACATTTCTTAAAGTTAAGCAGTGTGAAATAGCGGCGTGGTCGAAAATCATTGCTCCCTGCAACCGACGCGACGTCGGGAAATAAAACAGCGTCGACGTTGAGCACTCTGTTTTATGCCAAAAAGTCTGATGGGTGCTTCTCGCAAAGAGCCGCGAAAGAGCACGTCCCCAGGAAATACGGGGGAAATACAGCAGCTTCGAGCGCTACAGTCAAACACAATTTCGAGAGGGAATTAATTAAAAATTCTCGATGGAACTAGAGAAAAAGTGTCCTCGAAGATAAAAAGAACAAAGAAGGCAAGATGGTAGAGAGAATCTATGTCGCAGCGAATTGTATTATACAAGAGAATTGGTTCTTGTGAGAAAAATTACCGAGGAATTGTTGTCATAGGAATCCACTGCGATCTGTCGTTGTGTCGGCTGAGAAAGTAGGTAACGGAATGTCTATTATTTCGTCGGCCTTTGATGCACTACGCTCTTAATATCACAGGGCTGATATGTAAAAGCGGGACATTAACGGCAAATTACACGGTGCATAGGAATTTCCACGTGGGAAGCCATCACGACAGTGAAACGTCGGCTTAAAAACGTTCGTTTCGCGAACGAGGGTTTACGTCGTCCGACGATTATTAAATCGTTCTTCTACGCCTCTCATTAAAAAATTCAATTACCTGTGAGCCACGCCTGCATCGCGTAATCTCTGTAAACGGCACCAACGCCGTTAACAACGAGCTTCCAAAGGGCGAAACTATAATGTACAGGGTGTCACAGAATATTTGAGGATATTTGCAGGACTTTTCTATCAGAACGATATAAAAATTTGATACGTTGAAATACGGCTGTATCCACGAATCAACTAACGAATTTTGCCTTCTATCTATCTGTGTGTTTCTCCGACGATAAAATTCGCGGAGCTAAATAAATGGCACGGGATATGGATAGGATTTCGACTGTAATATTAAAATGTTTTTCTTTCGAACGTTCAATTCGAAACGCACAATCAGTTCTTATTACTTACCGTGTCTATTTTTCTATCGTATTTGATGTAAAATGGCCCATAAATAGACGAATACCTCGAGAAGACTGTGAAAGAGACACGAAATTATCGCACGACCTCCTAATATTTTCATTCGAGACGAGAGAAAAGGTACGCACGAACCAGAGAGAGAAAGAACATTGAAATTACGTGTCTGTCAGTATATCTTTCAAAATGTCGAAGAATTATTTATCATCTCGAGGTGATTGGCCTTAAAGTAAGCGTAAGTTTCTCCTGGGACGGTGCAAACAACTGATCATAAAAGGACTGGGGCTGTATACGTTTTTCACGGCAAAAGTTGAGCTTTTACGATCGGACCTGCTCGTAGCTGGCATCAGGAAACTCGTAACCGGAAGATACCGCGGCAGCAAGGCCGTTACATAGTTACCATTAGACGATCTGGCCCCCTGCTTATATTGGGAGGGTCTTCCTGTTAGTGGCCGCAGGGGAAATGCGCGTGGGATGCATTAATGGCTGCCACCGTAAGTGTTTAATAGCCTAACTACTTCGAAGCGAAGCTGGCTAATTGTTGAATATATAGTCGCGTCTATTACAAACATTTTTCAAAACTCTCACTACATAATACAGGACTTTGAAACGATTGCTTTAACGTGAAAAAGTTATCGAGTCCTGTGTAGATTAACATCGTCTATCGCTTAATTCTTCCAGCTACTATTGCATTGTAAAAGTTCAGATACGCGTGTCTTCGTTTCCTTTGAATTTGTTTAACGCTCTTGCAAACGTATACAGCAGTGAACGAACCGATTACTCAATGCAACGTACGTATTTATCGTTGCACGAAGAATCATCCTCTGTATGATCCATAAATAGTCTGTGCATATATTAGATAAGAAAAGTATGCTTTAAAAATTTGCCTTCTTCAAAATAATATTACTCTTCCAATAACCTCCAAATAATATTATATTATAATATTAAGCAGTCTTCTTCAAAATAATATTAATCTTCCAATAATCTTCGAATAATATTATATTAGAATATTGAGCAGTCTTCTAACTATATCGAAGCAAACTTCTTCGAAATAATATTAATCTTCCAACAATTTTCAAATAATATTATATTACAATATTAAACAGTCTTCTAACTATATTGAAGCGAACCATCTAACCAGCTATATCGAGCTTATGACAAAAAACAGTTATTTTAAAGCATCGTGTGGTCAACCGAGCCGTGCAGTAGAAACGGAGCGTCAACGACGAACACGAGAGCTTGGAAACTAAATACCGGTGCAGCGTCCCACAAATCTGCCGTTATTTCGAAACCACGTGGCAACAAAAAATAAACGTCAAACAGGGTTGCGTAAAAAATAACTTTATAAAGAGCGGTGCAGGCGAGAAGCGCAAAAAACATCGCGTTTATCCTAACTATGGTCGCTATTTGCCCGCTCGAAGCCAACAGGGGAAAAACTACGCGTACCACGAGCGAATGGTTCGATCGTCGAGCCGAACATCGCTGAAATCTGGTCGACGCGGCGCGTTTTGCGAGGAACATCGGAATTTCCGCGGCGCATCCATCGTTTACGGAGCAACGATTCCACCGTTCGCTACCACCGACCTTTCTCATGCGGACGATTACACAACTCCTGACACTGGCACTTATCCCGTTACACGGTATCCTCTTTCCTTTCTCATTTCGTCGTCGCCACGCTCGTTCCTTCGCTTGTACTTAAGCGCCACCTTATACGGTGTAATTAAATTCTTCCTTCCAGCGATTACAAAGTCGGTCGATCGATCGTTCGTGTTCGCTACATCCAGGTTCCGTACGGGACACCAGGTACATTCCGATGATTCTCCACAAGAGAATCGTAATTGCACGGTACACCGGATCGTTCGACCCCCGAAGCACGGTCTTTTAGCAATTTTGCACCGTTATTATTGCAAATTGCAATCGTATCCTTCGCTTTTCAGAAACGCATCTCCACCAACAATTTTAATTTAATTTCTCATGAAGGAACGTGCTCCGTGTGGACGCGGTTTAACGTTCATCGATCGAACCTCTCTGGCTGGCAGGCTTTTAACGAAAACCCTTCGTTTAGCTGTCCCGCGTCGTTGAAACGCAAAAATTGCACGCCCTTTGTCTCAACCAGATCGATCGCGGGGTCGATCATAGGCTAAAATTGTCCGTATGCCGGCCGATTAAACATCGGTGGCAAAAGAAGAACGCGAATATGCATCAGGGACAGAGAGAAGTGGATTTTCCAACTGCCCAACTAGTTTCCCAATGCTTCGACGTGTTGCGCTCGATTCTATTCTGTTTGCGAAATCCTTCATTTCCCAGCAGTTAATGACCAAACGAATCAGAGGAGGAATTGGCATCGAAGAATTTCGGTAAACAACGGAGGAGCGTCAAAATCTGCCTCGAAATCGCTCGTCAAATATTCATCGTGCATCGATAATCGTTCTCGGTTCCCTCGCGTTCATTATGGTGTTTTCCTTTACCTCGTAATATTTCGATTTTCCGTTTATGAAAGCGGAACGGTTAATTTGCCGAGAATTAACGACATTTGCTGGGAGTTAAGTGGGTGGCCAGTGTAATCGTGTTGATTACGACCGAATTCTGTCCACTGATTGTCCAAGCACGTTCTAGGCAACGTAACCAACCAACGCTGTCAGCCGGGGTTGCTCCCGACACGAGAATACCCGTGTAACCCCCATGGAACGACGATGAGGGTGAATTTTCGGATAATAGGGACGTCTCGAGTGGTCGGCGTTAATTAAACGTATCAACGTTTTGATGTTCTTCGTATCTGTACTCGATCGAACTTCTAATAAGGGGAGTGTTAACAAATTTGACGGAACTTTGTCGTAGATAAGTGAACAGGTGAAAAATGTTTTTCCCTTACTCTGCTTCTTTTTCGATATGTTTTAACCAGATCGCGCACGTTTGTGCAAATTTATATTTTTTATCAAGCGTATTGAAAAACAATGATACTTTAACTAAAAATTGTCTCACCTACTAAACATTGAAAATAGTCTGCTGTAACTTTTATATCCGATACGTTTTTTCATATTACACGCGTTCTGTAAATTTTCGCAGTTGCAAATTTCTCGTACACGCATAAACATCCGCAGCCTGGTTATTAGTTGGATTTGTCAACGACTCAGTTTTCATCAACTTTACGTTTTACTAATATTCGTGTATCGTAATAAATCGGTTTGAGGTATTTGTTCCGTGTTAAGTGTCTTCTCTTTAATTACGTACGATTTTAGTTTATTGTTACTATTCGCTCTTTCTGTTATTATCATTGTATTAGCACAATATATATTGTGCCATGTACCATCACGAACTTTCACTTTCTTCTCTCTGTTTCAATAGAACAACTTCGTACACCGTTGCAGACAAATTAATCATACGTCTAAAAGTTAAACTACGTATCAAATGTGCTCATAGCGAATGGTACACGTTCTTCTCTACACTGATAGAAGTAAAGAGAAAATATTCGATGTAATCGTGACGAGAATAAAAATAAAGAAGCATGCTGAAAATCGGATTCGACTGTTCCTGAAGCAATTTGCGTATCGACTAACTTCTAATCAGATGGAGGCTGAAGAACGCGAAAGGGTCGAGAGTTCGATACCTAGAAGGGTGTCTTTTAACGAAAAGAAGCGTTAATCCACTTCTCCTCGATCTATTTAACTGCCTTTGTTCTTCGCCACGCAGCAACACTTTTACCCTCGGTTGGACGCGTTTAATGTTCTCCCCTCTGTCGTACGCCTCTTCTTCCCGACACTTTCGATAGAGGAAATGCAATAAACAATCGCCACCCCTGCCACTTCTATTAAACCAGCAATTTCAACGTTAAAGAGAATATACGATTTACTTGGAAATCGGAGGGAATTTTATTGGCAAACGAGCAATGGGCCCTTTGTTTCTAACGTAGCGTGAAAACCTCGATCCGGATTCTATATCATTCGGACTGATTTATCGCGGAGATTTCGATCGCGATTGAAGGCTGCGAATGATACGGGTACGCGTCCCGCTGCATGATACATAGCTTCATCCAGTAGGCGATTTATAGCAATTCAAGGCAGTCATTTAACACGTTCGTTATAACGAGCGATCGAGTGCTTAATCCTGCAGCTTCATTACTGGCCGTGTTTACCAACGTTAACGAACAGATTTACTTTAACGCGTAAGGATAACCTGCGCGTGCGGTTCTTGATTATCTCGAAAATAAAGGTCTAATTGAGGAACTGCTCGTTCTCCGAGGCATAACAATCCATTATAATTAAAGCCCTTTTTCTTATTAGACGTAACGCGAGACTGGGACGTAGAGACAATGCGTAGAAAATTGTATAGGAGGATAACGCCGTACGATCTTTTCGACATACAAAGCGATCAACGTGTCTTGTTGCAAATTTCTCGATTTCACGATATACGTAACATGATTAACGTTATTTATTATAGTCTTTGGGAAACTTAACCGAATAGAAATGTGTGAAAGCTATTGGAAAAAGAAATAGCTTGAAAGAAAGACCGGTGAAGTTACAGATGAGAAATAGTCCAATTTTATCTGAATCTTTCTTAACTTTCGCTACGACTTTTCTCAACAACCTAATGTAATTTTGATTACATAATTTGTTCGATGGATTAGAAAGTTAGGGACCCAGAGGTCTTCGGTATACGATTTTACACCGATAATTGCGTACCTTTCATCGATGTTCCTCTTTCAATTAAAGGTTTTAGAATAAACAATAAATCGCAGTTACCCATCGCAACCGTGCCGCGTGTGTTTCAAAGCACATCCTTTGGAATGCAAAGCCGCGTGGCGACAAGACACGGAGACTTCGGCGATGGACAGTTTAATCTAGTTGTTAATTTATAGCGTTTCGGGCGAGTCCTTTAACACGTTCGTTATCAGAGCCGAATAACACAAAGGACTTAATCTCGCCGGTTCATTTGCATGCAAACCTCTTGAAGCGGCGACCGGAACCGAGACGGAGCCCCGATAGATGCAATTAAGTTATTCGTAGTCCTCCACCCTTTCGTCGTCGAAAAATAAACCGACCGCCTGCCAGCAAACAGGATGCAAATCGTGCCACAGGGAAATTACTTGGTAGGGATGACAGAAGGACAGGGGAAAAAAAAAGAAAGAGAGGGGACGAGCGAGAGGGGAGAAGAAATATTCAAACACGCAGAGAGATGAAAAACAATCGAGCAAGTTTTAGAGTAAAAAGACATGCCTCTGCCGCGGAACGAATATCGATGGACCGTCTAGTCAATTCGCGGCAGAAATTGAAGCGAAATTGGATCGCGAATGAAGTAGCAGCACGTGATAGCCATTTTCTGATACCATTCTAGGAATATAGAGTATCGACGATCCTTCTCCGTACGAGTATTTTAAAGGGGGAGAAAAAGAAAAATGCAAGAATAAGAAAGAAAAGAATTAAACGATTCGTCGAAGAAAGAGACGTCCAGACAGCCGTTCGCGCATTATCGGTCGAACATAAATCAACGATTCTAATGGAATCACAGGGTTGTTAAAGGCTGCGGTAAATGCACTACATTGTCGCGCAATCGTCGTTTCGCTCGTAAAAATCCTCCACACAGTCTGACAATCGGAGAGGTATACGTCCGAGCCAATGACCCATGCACGCTCGATAATTCCAGTGAAAACGATCGTCGCGGTTTTTCTTTTTTTTTTTTCTTTCTTTCTTTTTTTAACGAAACAATAACGTTAACGTTGCTATACGGGACCGTGAAAATGATACGATTGACCTATCCATCTGGTTGTTCGACCAATGTTGACCCATTTCAATTTCAAACACGCGGAGAGGGTCGTGATTCTCGTCTATCTATTCGTCGATGTATCTAACCTGAATACACACGCGAAAATTGAAATTGGAACGTTGCGGCCCGTGCCAGCGAACCAGGCAAATGAAATTCATCGGGCTTGCTGCGAGAGATAACGCGCGTTAACACTTGGACCTTGGGAGAAACCAAGACGTAACGATATAAGAATAGTTGATAAGTTGTCCATGTTTTAATATCATGCTGCGTGTATGTAACGTCTCTACGTTTGGATATTATAGCGATTTTCTTTTTTAATTTCAAGCGAGGGAAAGATACACGTTTGCCACGAAGATCAAATGAGAAGGCAATTTTGGAATCGTTAAAGTTTTCTTCTTGTTCAAATTCTGTTGCTAGTTATATGTTGGAATTAACACTGAGTTTACGAGGTCAAAAATTGTACATGAAAGTGTACATTCGTTGTTATTTCTTTTGTTAGTGCAACTGTAAATATGTAAATTCTTATACCAATAAAAATTGAGAAATCGATTAGTCAGATAATATGAGAAATTAGATAAGGTTAAATGAACAAAAGAAATAACAAGAAATGTACAATTTTAAACTAAAGTTTGGAACCGGTCGTTTAGCCGCGTCTGCTAAAGTTAGCGTTAAACGTAGCGTAATGTGAAATAAAAAGCAGAATCGGGAAGATCTGATAGAAAATAGTAGCGAAAAGGGAGGCTGGTGCATGGCGAACAAGATGAAAACGAAAAGATAAAATAAATTTAGAAGAGACGGTAACGACTGCGTGGCAAGGCGCCCAGCACCTCTGTCAGCGAAATCGTCGCGTTTTCATGCGGTTTCTGCACCGACGAAGATAACTTCCCTTTGCATCGCAAACGCGATTTCCCATCGAGCGGAAAAATTTTTCTTTCCTCGACGACTTCAGCCATGCGAAGAGGAGCGTAGCAGCCTTTCTGGTCGGCGATTGATACAAATCTTTCTGAACGGTGCCAAAAAGAGACCGCGTTTTTCCCTGCAAACTTATATCTAAAGTGTCTCCTTTCTTGTTCTTTCGAAGAACGTTGCAAAAGGAAAAGGCAGGCGATTAGCGTGACGAAAGGTTGGTTAAAATCGCACGTAAATATGAACAAAATTTCGATGAAATTTTGTCGATTGGAATTACGTTTTGTAAGAAATAAGAAAATGTCTACCTTTTTCGAGCGATCGTGTAACAACTGCGATCATCGATGGAAAAGTTGCAGAATGTTAAGAGGAAAATCGTGTTTGCTACTCGAAACGTTCATAATCGATCGGACACGGCTGTAGACGTAACACAGTGAAAAATTCGTTTTACGTTCTCGATGTCGAATAATGGATTTTAACACGATTTCAAGTATTACCGGTTTCGATGCTGTTCCCCTCAGGTGCACGCTTTATCGTAACTGTTCGGCAAGATTACTGTCACTTCGATTAATCGAACAGGTTTCGTTTCATGCAGAAAGCAACAGGTGTATGCGCGAGATTTGTATATCAAACTATTTCGAACAAAACTCGTTCCCTGCTTTTACTGCCTAATGATCGCGCGGGATTGCACAACCGTCTCACGCGGTACCATATACACGGAATTGCAAAAGGAACTTGATAAAACAGAAAATGTGCAACGTTAACGCGTTTGTTCTCGCTAAATTGTGCAATTAATTTACCATTCGCGATGCATTTCGACACGACGGAAAATACCGAAATAACATACATCGTTGGCTACTTGGAAAATATTTTACATTTTCAAGACTTACCGCCCTCGTGTTGAGCGTCTCATTCAGATTGGTGACGTTATTGTTGATGTGGTTGTTGTTGATATTATTGGTCGTGCGGGTTGAATTGTTGTTGCTCGAATGATGATTCGAGTTGTTTCCATTGTTGTGCTTATTGTGCTTGTGCAACACCATAGCGACGAACATTTTGGCCTCCTTTCCCGACCGGTTGGTCGTCAAACGATTTATCGTCCTTTCAGCGATCCTCAATTTCATTCGTTGTCACGGTGCATTCGCGTAAACTGAAACACCGTGAGCGCCGATGCCGACTCGTCCTCAGGGATGCAAATGAACGACAGAGAAAAGTGGATGGATGAATATTACACGTCATCCTTCTTTCGTCGCTGTTATATGCAAACGTAATGATACAATTTTGCAAAATGCGCGTCTCTCTGGAACGCGATCGCGTCCATCTTTCGACGCAACGGGAATAATTTCTGGCTATCAATTTGAATGATTCTCGTTGGGACGGCCGCTCGATGGAAAATTAAATCTCCAGAAAAACGATATTTCTCGAGGGCTGGCTGTCCGCGAGGATAAATCGCGACTCACGCACGCCCAGCTCGTTAATCTCGCGCACGACAAATCCATGCATCGTCCAATTAACGCCCTAACTTATAGCTGGCACGAACAGAAGCGATTATCTCGCGAGATTCAACGCGGATCGGTCCCAGTCACCTACCATTCGCCTAGAATGTATAATCAGCTCGGACTACGTAGTAATACCGTTGCATCCGAGTAAATTCTGGCGTTCATCATAACGCGCGAATCGTGTCCTGGCAACCTGCAATTCACGGGCTCCCCTTTTTATCGTATCCGTGTGAAATGAACGAGGTTGCTCGAGCCTCGACGTCGTTTTGCACGTGCGAGCACCGAGCACGTGAAGAACGCGACAGCCGACGGCTCGTATCGATTCGTTATAAATAGCCGTGTGCAATCGACTGCGGCCTCCTTCTTCCGCGACTTATCCCTTTCGAACTGCTTGAATATTTTCCTTGCCGAGAATCACCGACAATAGCATTTGCAGAATCGCTAGTTGGGTGCAATGGCGCGTAAAAAATCCGAAATTTCATTGATATTAGGACGCGATAGAGCTAAATCTCTATATTACACGATGTTCGAGCCATTCAGACGACGCATCTTGATCAACCCCGTAAGTTGAAAAGTTGCGCAAGATGCTACGAACACTGTTTTCCTAACTATTTTCATCTGGCAATGAATCAATTCTCGTCAAACTATACACTATGCGTTTCTGAGGAATTTAAACATACAAAATGTTCGAGCCACTCAGACGACGCATCTTAATCAACCCCACAAGTTGAAAAGTTGCGGAAGATGCTACGAACATTGTTTTCCTAACTATTTTCATCTGACAATGAATCAATTCTCGTCAAACTATACACTATGCGTTTCCGAGGAATTTAAACATACAAAAATGTGCCAAGATATTCAACGTCCAATATTTACCGATAGAATGGCTGGTTTCAAAATCTCATTAAAGTTGTACATTCTTTGTTGCTTCTTTCGTTCGTCTAACTTTATGTAAATTCTTGTATTATCTGACTAATCGATTTTTGTTAATTTTTGTTAATACAAGAGTTTACAATTTTCGATGAAATATTGAAACCGGTCATTTGACCAAGCCTGATGAACTTAGCATTAATTGTATTTATAAAGAGATGAATTTGCTCAAACGTTAACAATCTTATTAACACGTTTTGTACGAAACCATCGTATATACGTTACTTACGAATAGATACGAATATTTTGGAAGATAAAACGATGTCGTCGCAGAGAATTACAATCGGCCGTCTTGTTCTGGCTGTTGTTAAAACAGCACGACGACAAATTACCGCTAAGCATTTGACTCGATTACTACCTTAGCAAACACCTGGCGTTCAAGATCATTTATTACCCGCGCTCCGGCTCTACTGGACCCTCCATATTTCATGCGGAATACCGCGATAACGGTTCAATTTTCCTTTTATCCTGACTGTGCTCGGCTTCGTCGGTGGCCCGGTGTTCGAACGGTTCCGTTTTGCGAATTACGCTCGCCGGAATTACGTAAGATACGCACATGGCAATCATCTTAACAGGTAACGCAACGGCGAATAGCGATAATTGGAGTTGGAGAGAGGTACGGGATCTGGGGCGACCCAATTTGATTACAAGGCAATGCTCTAGCCGCAATTATTACCTTGGGGCTAACCGCGTTAGATCAACTAGACAGGACTGCAACCTGCTGCTACATCGGCGTCCATCGAGCAATCGCTTCTCCGACTTGCAACAACTATTCCAATTAACAGTAAACACCACGGTATATCCGAGATCGTGCATTCCCACAGGAGAATGCAACAGTATTGCACAAATTGCACTCGTGTCAAGTTCATCGACGCTGGAACGTGTTTCGTTCTGTACGAAGCTAAAGGCGGTCGCGAATAACTGACGGTGTTCTATAGAGTGTCACAAAAGATGCGTGGAGCAGATTCGTAGAGTGACGTTTGACTGACAAAATTTAATCGTTAAAATCTGGGATACCCTGTATAGCACGATGTTAGCGTTAACGTTGACGCTATAACGGTTGGTTTCGAGAGTAGTCTGCTAGAGCGACTGTTTCTAGTTAATTAATAATAGAAACGTATGTTCACAAACGATCTTATAGAGACGACGCAATAGATTTGAATTTGAGACTAGATTTCTCAAGGAGAGATACATTTATCATTGAATCGATTATTGACTTATTAAAGAATAATAATTACGTACAATGTGAAAGGGTTAAAATTTTCTAAGAAAAAAAAAAACAAACAGCTCCTATGTAATTCGTTAAAATACATATTCGTGGTAAGAAATAGTTGTACCTCGCTATTAAACACCGTACGGTTCCGTTCGTGGCGTAGATAAATTTTCAGGAGTAGGAGCCACAGATATTTTCAACGTTCAGCGAAAATACTCTCCAGGCGAATAAAAAACCAATGATAAATGACTGTCTCCCGTTGGAATTCCGTCCATACGAAACCACGAACTTCCATTTTCACGTGATGTACGAGCACTTTCGTCGACTGGCGCGTACTTTCTTCCGCTCAATGGCTTCCGGTCGCTGGGATTTATTGATAATTGGAAAAGTTACTATCGGCGATCACGATGCACGCAGAATGCACGGTCCATTCCTAGCACGATCCTGTTTTATCCTCTTTCTTTCCAGAACGCTGCTGACCGGATATTTGTGCCGACAATTTGAAACCAGTTAATGAAGTTACCTCGTTCAACTTCCCTATCCCGTGATTCGACGGCTGTTCAAACGGAATCCCACTTTCAAAGTTGCCTCGCGAAACTTTGCAATTATCAAGATTTTAGACGTTTCAGTTTCGAGACAAACTATTTATTTTCTCACCATAAGGTACAGGTCCGAAGTGAATTCACGGAAGGAAAAGCAATCTGAAAGTTTGGTTAACGTTTGCTTCTTGCATCGGAATCGTTAAATTCGTCGCAATTTCTTGATACTGTGACAACATCATTGACCCATGTTAGGGTCAAACCACGTATAACGTGTATATGCTAGTCCGCGACTCTTTGCGCATTTGTGAGAAATTGAAATGCACGAAAATAGCAAACAACTTTTCTTAGCTTCTATTCTATATTTTAGATCATTATCTCGTACGAAAGCAAAAGTCTAATCAGTTTTTTTTCTTTTATTTTATTATTTAATCTAATCTCGATTATCGCGTTTCATATGAAATCAGTAGCGTGAACAGAGTCATATCTGTAGATTTTCGGTAAATAAATGACAAATAATAATAATAATAATCGGCAAAGACTTCAACAAGCAACTGACCTTGCTTCGTAAAGATATCGAAATCACCTAATTAAAAGTCCATAATACAGTGGCCGGGGAAAATAAAAACCGTATGGAAGAAAGTACATTAGGTCTGTCACTCGAGATTTAATTACATGTATCACCATCGATTACGAACATTTATCAATTACTTTCTGCGTCAGGTAAGATTTCAGCGTAAAATAGCCACTGATGTTTTGTCGTGAGACAATTTCGAAGAGAGAAGACAGCTCACTTCTCGAAGCTTTTTCTTACGCAAACCTTGGCAAACATTGGCGGTGTAATTATTGGACGACCAAAAACTGCAGTCTCGAGCTGGGGATCTGATCGTTTTACGAGGGTTTTACGTAGCCGTGAGCCACGAAACTGGTTCGTCGTGGCCGCTCTGTAACGCGAAAGCTTGACTGTCGCGAGTTAATTTCGCGTTAGTTCTCGGTCCTCGAAAACAACGAGCACCGTGACCCGGCTGTCCTGTAAATCTCGTGTTTTATGGTGTCCCGTAAATTATCGCGGCGAATTCACGAAACGCATTAAGAGCCCCGGCGGAAAGGCCGCGCGATAATTATTTCGCGTACGCGATTACGAACAATGTAATAAATAACGATATATACGAAGAAGTATTTTCGCGCGAAGCAGTTTCGTGAATCACGATCTGCACGCAAGTCTGACCACGAACGGTCCGATTCTCCTGCTATGCGCTCAGCGTACGTATGTACGTCTGGTTCGCGTACCGCGAATTATTCTTCCTCCATCGCGTGTCCTTTATTGCTGCTCGTTAACTATAACATTCGCCATTCACTCATGCATTCTATAGTAATTCCTCCTGCATTTTGAAACGTATAGAACCATTTAAATACATTACCGATCGTTCGTTTCTCGACATTTCTAAATTGCTCTAAATATAATCGAACTCGGTGTAACGCGATTAAGATATCGCTAACGCTCTTGTATAACTCAGTTTGCAAAATAACGATAAGATTAGAATGCTTCTTAAAGGAATAATATTAAACAAAAAATGCAAATAAAGAAGATACGAATTCAGCGAAGCGAAAGAAAGTTCAACCGACGAAGAAATCGTAGTAGCAGCCAAGGAGCGATATCGATGGAACTTCATTTTAAGCGAGTCTGAAATACACGCTTCCAGAATTTTCGAACCGAATAAAACCATTCTAACAAGTTACAAATATTTTGTCTTTGTTACTTTTAAGAACGAACAGAAAAGAGTCGAGATAAATTCTGGGTCCGAGGAGTGTTGCGAGCCGAAGAATTAGACGACAGAAATGTTGGACAAGGATTTGAATCTGAATGTGGTTTCTATTCAAACTTTTCGGATCCTTCTTCTCGAACTCTCATACTTGGTGGTAAGATCTCTCTCTCTCTCTCTCTCTTTCTCTCTCTCTCTCTCTCTCTCTCTCTCTCTCTATTACTTTCTGCTAAAGTTGATTTCAATTGGTAAAACGGTGCACAAAAGTCTGCCCGAGGGAACAGGATACGCCGCTCTCTAAAATAAACTCGAGTAAGCCGCCGGTCGCAAGGACAACTGCATAGAACCTACTCGCGACAGATATTCCTACGTAGAGACTTCCTCTCTTTCTCTGTCTCTCCTCGAGCTTCCTTTCTGCAGCTACGCAGATTCACGCAGAACAATCCGTTGCAGAATTTCGCAAAATGTTCACTCGGATGTGAACCGTTTCCCCAGTAAATTTCGAGAATGACGTTTCACGATTCGTAGAGTATGTGGATGACATAGCTCTTGCGGTTAGATACGTTAACTTCATAAAGGAAGGGACTTTTTCGTGGAAAAGTATCAGAGTTTCTCGTAAATAAACCGCGCACGTTTATGCAAGCCCGTGTGTCTGTTAATGGAATTAACTCTTTGCCTTGAAATTTTGTAATATCACCGTTTGAATAAATGAAATTTCATATCAGCAAAGTAATTAATTCCCCGTTGCGGGCAAACTAATTTTCGCTTCTCTATCGATACGAACGTAAGACAAATTTTTCAAAGATTCAGAAGTCAACCTATTAAGTTAGCGATTCGAACCTAAGAATCTCGTACAACCTCTATAGACATATTTTATATTATAATTTTCATATCTCCTACGAATTGATAACAAACTTTAATTAGAAAGCGTAACTGCGTTTCGACGTTATCCTCGATAAGATTGATTAGTTTCGCGCTTTATCAGCGTCTCCTTATTAACTCGGAACGAAAGTGCGAAAGTTTCCACTTTGTCGTTAAACTATTTATCTGGTTGGCAACTAAGTGATTGCGGATTTTATCAATACCACCTAATGACAAAGTCCGCAATCACTTAGTTGCCAACCCAATATATACGAACCAGCCGATCCGTCGTTCCTATCGTTTCTTTCGTAGCGGTCCACTGATTTCATTCTATATTTCAGTATGATGTAGCGTCGTATCGTTTACAGAAGTTTCCACGAGTTACTGTGTTCGTAACATGACACGTTCGGAGGAAGACACCAGCAGCTCGTGCGAGAATATTGCAAGCCACGGGGTTCAAGTGTGTATCGGGATCAAGGGAATGGAAATATTGGTTCGGAGACTTCTATTCTTTTTACGATATGTTTGAAGACAAATGGGAATATTGCGTAAGAGTATCGAGGATTTGCTGCCGATTGCATTTGGCAGCAAGGGGTTATTGGATCGGTACGTCGAAGATTGCATTCGTTTCTTGATTTTCTTTGAAAAACGAAGAAACGTTATGTTGCTTTTATACAAACACGTAGAATACGATTCACCGAAGGTTAGGATGGAACAAAAGAATCGAGATTGCACGACTGCTTTCAAACAGGCTAAAAGTTCCATCATATGGAAAACAGTTGCAATATTCAAAAGCTGTCGCTGAAAAAACTCGATGAAAATCGATTATTTTACATTTGCATTATTTTGTGATTGAATGCAGTCGCGTAACACGAAAATGTAAACAATCGGCTTTAGCTGGCAGTTGTGCTCGTGCACCAGAGAGTTCTCTTTCTCGTCGACCTTGGACCCTACAGCCTTGAAATGGATCCTACCGGAGAGCGGATTTGCTTGAAACTCTTTTTCTGGAAACGAAATGGAAACGACGGAAGCGCAAGAGGAAGCCGGATATAGACTAAATAAAATAGTGGCTCGATAAAAGAGGCGACTTATTCCGGTCAGGTACTCGATACTCTACAGAAATTTTACATAGCCGACCGAGGTTGTCCAAACATCGACAAGTCTCATGTAATGCTAATGACGGCGAGTAGAATGGGCAAAAATAACAGGACCAGCCTGACGTGTTCCCAACTGGTAAGAATTCATCGTAACTTTACAACGAAGTTTGCACGACGCTCGATCGCGCAACGAGTAATTTATTCTTTGTTAAAAAAAACAATTGCCAGAGTCTCCAATTAATAGTAAATCTAAAGATTCACAAATGCACGTGATATATAAAAATATATAAAATATCCACAGCAAAGTGCACATTACTATATATATATATAGTAAGTGGATCAAACCTCTATTTGTATCTCTATTATCAAATCTCTACTTGGATTTCTTTATTTGTAAATAAATTGTTCATCTGCGTAAATATCTGCAGTTTACTAATCGCAGATAAGATACGAAGATTGCTTAAATCGCTGAATTATCCGGAAAAATCCGGGAAACGCGAGGAATCCGAGAATTCTCGTGGAAGAAAGTTAGGAACAAACAATCCGTAACAATACGCAAAACGAATTGTCTCAAAGCGAATTCCGCGAGCCAGTGGTCGGTCCATTTGTTTCTTTTTTATTCTTTGAGCCCAACGTGGAAAAAGCAGCTGAAAGAAGAACAGAAGCAAGCGGCCAGTAGAAGAGACAAAGAAGTACGCGGGCAGAAGCGAACTAGAACTCTAAGTTCTCGTCAACGGCGCATTGTCTTGATGCACATCGTGGTTCATATTCCACCTGCTACGCTCTCGGAACGCGCATCCAGTGTTACGTGTCCATTTACATAAGCCAACCTATGCCTGAGTTTCTGCGCTGATATATGTGAGTGTGTGGCTGACATGTATGCACCGACATGTGCAAGCGCCGATACGGATGAGTGTCGCGTGTATCTCCACAGCCATCGTTCCATATACGATGACTACCTTTGTCAACCTGACCAACGAGTGAAAAAAAAAAAAAAAATAAAAGAAAGAGAATCACAAAGAGAAAGGAATAATGTGGAGTCGAACATGGTCGGCTCACGATTCATCGTGGAGGAGGCAATATCTCGCGTTATTGAGCAACCTCGATGAAACAACCATCAACTAAGGACAGGATAGACGTGGCATTAAATGGGACTTCCTGCTTCGCGTTCTAAAATATCGACCTCGAAAAAAATCGGAATGTTTGTCGTGCCTTTTACAATCTATAACGTCGCGTCGCCACGATTGTAATTATGTTAAACTGTAGTTGTATGGCTCGTTAGAAACGCGGTCGGTTTATTCAAACAAAGCTTTAGTTAGCGCTCGATTAAATGAACTTGATCGAATTCGTTTGTCTGAACGTGAAATATCATTATACGTACAAGAAAGCGTAAGTACATAGTAAGGATAATAAGCATTTTGTCGAGCGACAGGTTCGAATAAACGGAAATCTGCTGTACATTAAATACGAATTACGTTGTTAAATAAAACAATGCAAGTAATTAAATCAATAATTCTATATCTTATACTAGAAAGTAAAGCAGAATTGTTTGCGTGATATTAGATCTATATATTTAAGAATTAATTGTTGGACAACGGTATAGGCTTAGAATAATATTATAAAATATTATGACGAATCGCGAAAATCACAATTCTAGTAAAAAAAAAATGACTATTTTGATAGCGTGTAATGCTTTCTGAAATATCGTAGAGGGACAGAATCGTATGCTTCGTTGCGATTATAGAATAGAACCCTGTTCTATATTTTATTTATAATTTCATACAAAAGACTTCAGTTCTAATTCAAACCATTACTATACCGAATCGATAACGTCGCGTGCCACACGAAAATAGTATGGGGAGGTCAGGTGAGCCCCAAAACGCGAGACTCGAAAAAGCATTGAATGTCACGTTTACTGTTGTATCTCATCTGTGGTGAAACTACTTTCAGAATAATTGAAGCTAGTTTGTGAATCGATGCTCGAAACACTGGCTTCTTTCTACCTGGTAATCAAATATTCCAAATGTTTTCAATTTCTCTTCGCTTCGATCTGAAACAACGCTGCAATGCTTCCTAAAAGTATTTAAACACTTCCATTGAAAACTTTCATGTATTATATATTATACGTGTGTTGTATGAAACCTTTCAAAATTCCATTAGCGCTCTAATTAGGTTGGTCCGTCATGATCATATCGGTAAAGTTTGAAGCGAATTTTGAAACGTATATAAAAGCTATAAAACATTCGCTGCTGATGTATACTGACTACAACAATTTCCCATACAACGTGTATAATGACTTTAAAGATGAAATTACTGCTAATAGAAGATTCCAAGTAAATGTTGTGGCTTAATATAACGAACAATTCGTTTAATTCGTTCCCATACTTTGACGATCTCTACTGAGGTATGCTCACGATGATGAATATTCTGTAACTTGTATATACACTTTCTAATGTGTTACCAATTTTACCAATATAATCGAGAACAGTCGATCGTTACGGTTGTAACAAGACATGTATCTCAAAATAATTCTAATCCAGATTGGCAACAGTGTTATAATTCGATGTTACAAGCTACTTCTGCTTTGAAGTTGTCCTTAGATCCTGTTGATATGTTTACAGAACGCTCGTTGTTACAGCGTTTCGTATGACGCACATAATATGTATAACATATATTCGTAACACGAACTATCGTACGTTTCATTGTTTTTCTTTTAATAGCTTCTATGGATGATTCTCTAACCACGAATATATCCAATTAATCGTATTACAAGGGGTATCGCAATATCGTTGTTTAATATCTATAGCCGACAAGACGTTACCCGATCGATTACATAATGAGGTCAATTACGGAGCACTTTACGATGATAGCTGTACACCTCGCGAATACCTGCAGATCCGATAGCGATATTTCATCGGTGAAAAAGTTCGCGTGCAGGCCACCTGCTTCTCTGCATGATCGAGTTGCACAATCGCCGCAACGTTAATTTCAATTAATAGCACGGGATAATTGATTTGCAAGCTAACCGCAAACGTTCCACCACTTAAATCGTACAAAGGGATTTGGAAATGGAACCGGTCGAAATATCAAGGCAAAAGAATTATCGTCTTTGTTTCGGTTATGACCGATTTAGCACAACTAATAATCTATCCTATGCTTGATTAACTCGAATAATCTACAGTTCTATTGGCGTACAATCATCCGGTATAGCAAGAAATCGATTTGCTCGATTGAAATTCAAATACAGTAACTCTGATCTAATACAGCCACTTGCGTTCAATACGTGATTTAAATAAAGACGTGTGTTTTCACGATGAATTCATGTTTCCGTCGTGAAAGATGTTTTAGTGTTTAGGAGTTTGTAACGTTCGATAACTCGTAAATTCTCGTCCGATAACAAACTATTTGGCTTGTAATAAGTTCGCACAGTATTGGAAGCGAATTCAGTTATTTTAGTAATTTTTGTTAGTTTATTATTATTACATTTTAGTAATTGATTTAAGAGGCAATATTTTCATAGAAATATGGAATTCCATAAACATCCATAGTCCAATTCTGACAAAAACCGTGCTACTAACCACTGTAATCGTTATCAAAGTTATTCAGATGACATAATTCAAACTGAATAATATAAATTTATCGTCACTCCGCTGCATTTCCTGTGCTATGTCGATGAACATGTGGTGCGCGTTCATGTGCCGGACACATGACACACGATGGTCTCGATTTGACAACGCGCGATTCCACGAACTGACTTGCATCCCAAGTACGCATTAAACGATCCACACAGAGTATGTGTGGCTAGTGTTTGTAAATTGTAGATTTTACGGGCTAGGAAGCTGCAAGCGATGCAATTTCTCTGGATCGAGGTAGTTAATGAATCTCGGGTGGATCAGAAGCGCTTCGTTTGATCGAGTTTTTCCCGAATTCGTGTATATCGAATTTCGCGCAATCTCCTGTCAAAGTGGCTCGGAAAATCGCGTTCAAATAGACAATTTTCTAGCTTCTCAGCAACACACGCGGGCCTCGGGTATTACGCTTGATTCCCTCGTCAAATTCGATTAACTCGAACGACTAACGGAAACGGCCACGCGACCGTTTTACGGGCGGTCAAAATGTTCTGCTTCCCTAAAACGATTCTACGTACCTTACGCGTACCAAGTATCGACATTCCAATGCATAAAGGTTTCATAAGTTTCGCCATAAGAAAAAATGAAACCGGTTCAGAACAAAAGGTGATTCTGATCGGAAGAATGGCCATGCTGGACTTTAAACACAGATTTAAAGAGAACCGCGTTTTAATAAATAGAATAGGGATAATACTGGCATAAATTCGAGGAGCGAAGCAATGCATCCAGCTCGATATTAACGTGGCCATCGGTAAAAACAATGCACAATGTCGTTTAGCGAGCATGATTGCGAATGGCGAGGGAGAATTCCCTGCCGTTACACGGTACCAGTCTTTATGCGGTCGGATTACATGACACAGACCAGGCACATTGTGCTTTCAAACATGCCACTGTGAACACGGCCTAATGGAACGTCCGAGATTAACGAGAGCCGCCATGGCCAACGAATCACGTCGGTTTCGTTAATCCCCTGACTGAATCGATGTTCTCCTAATGATTTATCGTCGATGATAACAATATGTCGTTCGGCCGGCCAAAAACAAAGGCACTTTAAAATAATTGATTTTTCGAGAATTCCATTTTAATTGCGCGACACAGGAACGAATCAACGGCCCTTTGTTCCAAGTTTTGTCGTAGGATACGCTTCGTTTGCGAAACAAGTGTACGAGTATTCGGGACATTTGACTCGTATCGCGTAATGATTTGCCAACAACTTTTTTAACGATATTAAAAAGTTGATAAATCTCAAGTTATTGCGTTTTGTATTATATTATCAATGCTATGTAAGAGTACTGATCAATACTGACAATTTCGAACTCGTGAATTACAAAATTTCGTTAATATTACGTCGTTGGAAAAGTTTCTTTCGTTTTATAAGGAAATAATGAATGCACAATATTTTTCGGTTTATATTATTTTATCGAATTACATTACAAAATTACAAAATAGCGAACATTCGACAGATTAGGTTTCATGTTTGTATAAAGATGCATCGTTGCAAAAGACGTGTCTGTAAAAGAAAGACACTTTTCAGACAACATAATGTAATAGCGAATTCTCTAGATCTCTTTAAATGTGAAGAAGTATTAATTTTGTCTTGTTCGAATAGCTTCTACGAAGTTGAAGAATACGTGCAATAACTAGAAAGTGTTCAAATGTTTGCACACGGTGGCATAAGTGGTTGGCGAATCGATATTCATCGTCGCGTTTTCGAGGAACGTGCATCACGTGCATCCCACGCCAAGACAAATCTTCTTTTCCTATTTAGCGACGTCTAAAGATCGTTCGACGAGTTACGCGGCAAATCCCATCGCGTGACGATTTCGGTGCCTCGTGTCTGAGCTCTGTGCCAACTTGTGCTCGGCAATTTGTATTATTAGAATCATCGTTTGATTCGTTTCAACCGATCGATTGCTAAACCAATTTAAACTGTTACCAGATGTTCGACAGAAACAATAATTTCTATCGATTTGATATAAAATACTGCGCCAATGTCTTAGACCCTCTATTAAACAGAATTCTCTCGTTCTCACGAAGGAAGATAAAAATACTTGACCTTATTTTTAATCATTCATTGTTCATTAAAATTTCTATAATTTTACAAGGTTTGTTAAATGTTTATATTATTTTTCTTGTTTATCGATATATAGGACGAACGAATAAAAGTACCGAAGCATGTGAAATAATTCGACGTTTATCAACTTCGTCAAAAATTGTTTCAAGTGAAATTTACTGTGCTGAAGGAACCTGATCAGATGAGTACATTTTTACGTTACTTTACATTTTACAGCAAAGAACAACACGAAGCGATATTCTTACGTTTACGTTATCTTTATCCTTCATACGTTAAGTTTGACAAGTTCTAGTTAAAATATCTCCTACGAACCTAATGGTTCTTCGTTATAAACAGGTTAGTACTTATTTTTTGTAGAGAATGTCCAGCTGAATGGACCAATGTTATACAAAATTCACAAAACCGTTTAAAAAACACAAGACCACCTTTACATCAAAAAAAAAAAAAAAAAAAAAAAAAAAAACAAGATATTGGAAAATTAAGACGCACTCGTCTGACCAGTCTTCCCAAATACAATAAATTTCACTGCAAATATTTTTCGATAAGGTGAATAAATGACGAGTTATTTCAGGTGGTAGTTTTCACTGATTCACCCTACACGTAATTTAAATATACAAAATATAACTCGCACGTTTTATTTTATTTCCGCTGTTATGCTATAACTATACCTCGATCTATCTACGCAACAGATACGTTATTTTCGTACACATTTGCAGGAGAAACAGCAAGTTAATAAAAAGTTAAAAATCACTGTTCGTAGATGAGCGAAAGCTTTTGGTGGGTTTCAAATTGCCATGTTGCGAACCAGATAAATTGATTCGCCATGGTAAAAGAACGAGATACCGGACAGTTCGCTCGCGACTTTTTATAAAGCGAAGAACAAACGGGCGGATAACGATGTGGCTGGAATATCGCGGTAAACGAAGGGGAAACGGGTCGACGCGCGGATTATACGGTGGATTTAGCGTTCGTCTGGACGGCCCTTAATCGATGCAGTTTCGAGACGAGCGACAAGTCTAAATGAATCTGTCTCCCGCAAACAATACGTTTCCTCTGCGCGCTCGTATCAACGCGAACAGTGCAAGTCTGCGGAGGATTTCTATAGGCTAGTTTTCATGAATCCTATCGGCGGTCCGCAGAGCCGGACACGTTCTACAATGCGGTCGCATCCGCGCACCGAGTGTTGAAAACATTTTCTGCGACAACGGACGCGTTCCTGTTATCAAACGATTTGTTCGCCAAGCCGCATTTAAATCGTCCTCGAACGGCGATCGTACCTCGAAAACCAAGGAAATTAAAACTCTCGAACGAGGAAGTGGAATTCTGTCAGATGATATAGCAACCACAATATGGAATATGCTTGGGTTTAACGGGAAAATTTTGCCAGCGTATTCTATGGGTCCTACGATCAAGTAAAATATGTTATATAAATATAGATCATTTGAAGCTTTCAAAAAGTTATAGTAAAAATACGAGAGAGAAATACGACAAGTTCTCTTTCTTATTCTTCAAATTTCTCTTCTTAATATTCATACGCTTTCTTATCGCTGATTGTAAGATTCTTCCTTCTTTGCAACCAGAAATTCCCCCTAGAGTCATCCGCAAAATTACGGCAAGATTGCTTCCTGAATGTGGAAATTTTTCTAAGACGCAATTTTATCGCGATAAAGAGCAGCAGAAGAAAGTAACGTCGACCGGAAGTTCACCAAATGATAGATTATTTCCCTCTCCTAATGGAGGTGGACATTGACCACGGAAATAGTTGCAACTAGAAGGAACCTGGGAAAATGTCGCGTAGTCGATAGGACAGGTAATTGACGCAGTTGCTCGAGGCTTTTTTCAAATAAAAAATTCCGTTACATACAAAACCTTGTACAAAAACCGTTTCGAGTCTACTATGGTGTTATAATGATCGATACAATGCGAGGTACGTTCCATACGATAGAAAACCGTGTTACACGAATCACAGTTTAATATTGTGCTGGTTATATCAATTCAGATATGAAAGATAAATCTGTACATGTTTTATACATTACAGTTATTAGTAGGCGTTTAATCATTAGCGCGGATGCTTCTGCAAATTAACGTTTTTAAGATTACAATTAAATAAAGATTTGCTTCGTTCTTTACAAATTATAACGAGTGCTTTACTTTGGATATTTTGTGTATTCTTGCGTGCGTTCTGTATATTTTTGCATATTTAGTGCTCATAAATGCGTAAATAAACGCTGCGAGCACATATAATCGTATGATAGGTATCGCGTTTCCGAAAAAAAGGGAAAAGAAATTGCAAACCTATTTAACGCGTTATACGAGCTTTATCACATTTTACTAATATTCCCACTTTATCGCAATTACTTTACCTAATTCGTGTGTTACGAAGGACCATTATACTTGGTATCCAATTTGCAAGTTTCTTTCCACGCTGCATCTTCGTTCATATCGGGGACGAAAGATACTGCAAGATCGAAAGAACATCTGCAGACCCGGAAAAATGCAAAGGCAGTCGGTTATTTTTAAGATAGCTCGTCAGGTCTTCGCGTTATGCGAAACGTACGTAAAATCATGAGACCAAATAGGCGAGCAATATTTTTAGAGAGGCTTTGATCTCAGTGTGCAAACAGTGCATCATCTTGCCCATCTCGTTTCTGTAAACAATCTACGAGCGAAGGCTTCATTTTTAAACACTCAGTAGCTTGCTTCATACAGATTGGCAACTAATTTTTCAAAGCGAATTCCGAATTAATGTCGAACGTTGCGCGAACCAATAGCAATAGGTTGATAAAAATCTGAATAAACTTTGATCGACAGTTTTTACAGTTGAAATGTATCTCGTGTTAACTATATCCCCGATAATCCAACGAGAATTGATGGGAAAATCGGACGCTCCGATAGTCTCCAGAAATACCTAATGTATCGGGTCAGGTTGTTTCGGTAACCTGCTGGCTGTCAGGCATCTGACGCATTCACGGAATTCGGAATATCGGGGAAAGAGACTCGTCTGCAGCATCTCTCACCTGTCAGTCCAGAATCTAAAAATACGAGCGTGCATATACGTCCGCGATCGATCACAGTGCATCGCACCAGACGTTGCTTTGTGAGCGGCAGCAACATTTACGAACGCAGCAGTCCGAGGCTGCAAATATTTTCCTTCCTAGCCGATAACTCTATAAAAACTGCTTTCTTTCCATAGAAAAGCGATAATTCCTCGAAAACTACTTACCATGTGTTAATTTCTAGCGATTTATACTGCTCGTTCCACCCTTTGCCGATTTATCGAACGATAACTCGCGATGGCTATTCTCTTGTTCTCCTTAAAGGCAGAAGGACCGAAATAAAATGTCGAGTTCAACGTCGTGTATTGAAAACCGTAAAGGGTTAAAGCTTCAAACGTAGAGTTGTATATTTTTCTTGAAATATTACATGGACGCGATCGACTCGTGTTGCGTTGCAACGGCGCGGAAGGATACGACGTAGGAGAGAAATTTTGAAGAACCAGCAACGAGTCGATTTCCAGGCAATTGCAGCTCGATTGCAACAGTCACGAGGTTAGTGGCTCGCGTGTTACTAATGGCCAAGAAAGTTCCACGCACGAAAAATACCGATCCGGGGTGGTCTTACGGGCACACGTCTTACAGAAAAATCAGATAACACCCACACGCTCTACATGAATCGGCCGATACGGACGACATTATGAATCACAGGAGAAAATTGCTTCGCGAACGTGCTGCTCTAACGTCTACGGATAATTTAGTACCACTTCGATCAATTTCCTCCGTTGATAATTGAGCTTAGAATAGAATATCTCACGGATACCTGCGTATATCTGTTTGTATTTTATAAATGAGGAATTAAACGAAGGAAGGAAAAAGAATTAATAAATTATTTGAACGTAATTTAAACATCTATCTAGATATAGCTATGCTCGTGTTGTAACCACTCATCTTCTATAAATTGCATTAACATAGTGATTATGAGAAACATATATCCACTATGAGTAGATAGAACCGATACGAGAGGAATTAATTTAACGATATTAACAAGAATAAAAAGTCGATGTACAGTTGGCCAGAAAAATCTACGTACACCTATCGAATCTTGCGTATTAATGGAAATTAAATCTCGTTTATATGAATTCACAGACGAAGAAATAATTTACATAATTGGAGTTCATATAATAGGATTCTATTAATTCTCTCCATTATCTGTGATTTTTCATTTACGTAATAGGAGTTTATATTATTCAAATAAGTGGGTTCAAGCACTGGGTGTTCATTTAACCGGGGCTAACTAAAATTTCCTTGAAATGAACGAAACTTCGCTGTGTAAACGTTTAGTTCACGAAATTGTTACAAACAGATCTCCGTTTACTTCTTAACAATAAATACGTGTCTCGGTTCAAAGAATACAAAATTTAATACCAAAATTGTCTTTGTTATAACATTTCACAGTTAAGAAACATATGCAAATATTTTTCAGTGACTATATTTGTTCAACAGAAATTTGTTTCATCTTTAGAGACAGGTAGCACGTGCATAGAAGGATATTCGGTCGACATGAACGAACAGTTTCTCGTTTCTGTCTTTCAGAACAGATTTAGTCGTTATATTTTCTTAATAAATAAGTATACCGACATTAGATGGCCCGTCGTTAAATTATAATCAGCCACGGTACCTCGTCGGGCGACGGTTTTATTATCAGACGCTTGACGATCCGGTAAAATAACTCATAGTGTATTAAACGCGTGTAAATATTCTAAACGCGACGCACAAACTCGCGAGCACATCGTGTTTCCTTCGTTAACGAACTGACTTCCAGATTTCCTCTATAAATCCTGCAACGTTGAACTCGAATTTCTTCGCGACGCTCCTTGAAAACCACCGGGACAGACTGAAATATCTCTCTCACCCCCAAGAGACGAGGATAAAACGGTACGTCGCTCTCGAGAGGCTCTCGTTGCCTTTCCAGACGCAGAATTTTTGCAAAACGAGACACACGCTAATTCCCCGGAAGCTGCAGTTACGCTGAAAGGTCCAAAGAGAGGCAAACAATTTTCAGTCTCCAACCATTTCTTATCTTCCGGCGATTTTTCTTTTGTTTCCGCGAGGCTATATGTTTCTTCCAACCCCTAGGAGAATCGTCGTGTACGCCAGCGTTTTACGAGTATTATCCAAACTTCTTCCCCATAGAGTATAGAGAGACACCGTAAATCTTGGCCGGTGGGAAGAGCCCCCGTGGAAGGCGGCGAGATGAAAAACGGATCGTAGTAAGCCACTTTATCGGAACTTCCTAAGCTCGATGCAACGTCACATACAAATTCTTATATTTTATCGAACGTCGTTCCAACCTTATGAATCTGATCGAATCTCGTCCTTGTTGAAGCTTCAACAGAATTTGACTATCGAAAATCGACTGCATATACAAGAGCAAACTTGCGTTTTATCAAAAGGATATCACTCGAACATTACGAATTGGGTGAAATTTTGTCCTCGTCAAACTTTCAATAAAATTGATCTCCGATAGTACGGGAGTCGTAGCTTACGATTTAAATTAGACATCGCTCGAACGATGACGACTAACCCTCGTTCTCGTCAGAGTTCGAATAAAATTGAAAGAACACCGAACTACTCGCGGTGTATAAAATAGTCGTGCGAATAAACTCACGTCTTATCGAATCGGTATCGCTCGAACGTTATGAATCTAATCGAATCTCGCCCTCGTTAAAACTTCGATAAAATAGGGGGAACACTGACTCGATAGCCACGATTAAAGGAGAATTCTACGTGACTCTGTACGTTCGACGTCGTACTAACTAGTCGTACGAGTAAAAGCATAACATCTCTAAAAAGGGAAACTGCTGAAGAAACAAACAGGTGTCATCGGGATCCTTATTTTTCTCAGTAGCAAGAGGCGTCTGTCTCGTGACCGGTTCTTTGATCCACAATGGCGCTTCGACGCAACCAGATTGCAGCTCGGTCGAATGAACTGTCTGACTCGTGCACCGGGACGAATATCACTGTGGCTGCGAGAAAAACCGGCGCGTCACGCGACGCTCGTCAACAAGTTGGAAATTGGTATCGTCGTCAGGTAGCTGGCCGCCTTGTTCCTCGTCTCTTACGGGACACGAAACGGTTCACCGGTGGGTTTCGTGCCGGCCCGTTGATCCTCGCTCTGGGTAGTGCTACCTACTTCTCTCGCAATGACTCGCTATGAATCTATAAATAAACTCGATATCACCGTTTCTTAACGAACTCGTACGCCAGACGATGATTTTTATTCGCGAGCATCGCGTGTTCACCGATTAACGGCTGTTGTTGCGTTTTGTTTGCGCTTACGTCGGGTACCAACCAGGTACAAATACGTGGAACAATTTATTTTCCTTCGCGCGAGAAGTACTCGAGGGTGGCACGAGAAATCGATAAATCGTAGAATTTCGTAGAAACTGCTACTTTTCCACGGAGTTTCGCGATCCGCGAATCTATAAATAGTCCGCAGTGGACGAAAGTTCGCGCGGCTGGATTATCGATCGTAATTAAAGCAAATGATGCGAGGTACGAGAAGCGTTCCCGTCTGCGGTCGATATCACGTAATGTTCCGCGTTATGCCCGAGAATAAAAAAATACCAGGTAAATATGTTGAATTTGTCGCTATGAAACAGCGCACGGTGACTCAGTACACCCATAATGTTACTGCTATCTTTATGTGCTTTCCAGATTTAGCTGGCAGGCTAACGAGAATCATCGCATGATAGGACGAGGGTGAGTCCGGAATAAGAAAACGTATACGTTCTTCTATTTCTACGTTCTATTGTGACGCAAACATTTCCTAAATGTCGACTAACACGTTTCCTTTACACGTTTCACAATCGATCTTTACCTGTACAAAATCTGTTCTATCCATCCACTTATCTCGAAGATCGCTGCATCTTCGTTTATACCAAACAACCTCAAATTATACAAAACGAAAGGGAAACTAAAATGAATAATAAAAAAAAAAACCTACAAATCGGAATTACCTCTTAGGACGAATCCATCCGCTGCTCACGCACTGCTGCGTACACCCCCCGACAAAAAAAGGCGATCGGAGCACTTCACGGCGGGGGTGTTGCGTACTGAATGACGGGGTGCGCGTATACGTGTCTTGCGGAGCAGTCGCGCGTCGACTGAAGGCTCCCTTACGAGCAACGAATTCACATAGGAACGACAACGGCGACGCCACGACGCAACCAACCAACCCTTACCAGCCAGCCAGCCAACCAGCCGGCGAACCATCCAGCTAGCCAGCCAGCCAGTGGTTCTCTCTCGCTCCCCGTAGTATCGTCGCAACCCCCTGGTATTGCACGAACAACCCCCTCCACCAGGGATTGAAAACCACGCGGAGAGGGGCTGCGTGTATCGCCACGCGCCCGACAAACTGGAGGGGGTGTCTGCTGGTGGAATTACTTCGCCTGGCAAAAACTCACCCCCTGTCTGACTCTCGCGCTTTCTCTCTCACTCTCTCTCTCTCTTTCCCTATGAGTTGTCCTTAGTTGGAAAGCGGTGGAAGGGAGTTTAGGAATATGACGAACACGAAGTGAGGAGGAGTCAGGGGGCGTCAGGGGCCGATGTACCCTGATCCGAAGGTCGCCAGGCACAAAGAAGATAAATTGGAATTTGGGCTTGTTCCTGGCTCTGGACCGACCGATTTTCTTTTATTCGTTTCTCCGTAACCCGACCATTCTTACCGTTTCTAGCGGGAAGAACACGCAACAGCGAACGTTAAGCGCTTAATAGCAATTAAGAAGCAGAGAAACACTTCGCCACCCCTTGCTACTTTTTTTCATAGGACAAAAGATGGAAATTACGGAGTGGAAGTAAGGTTCTCTCGTGTTACCGTAAGACGGACAAGTTTTCGAGGGGTTCATGAAGCGAGGGAGGCCGATGCACTCCATTACGAAGGTCGCAGCGGTGGCGGGACAGAGATAAATCGGGATTTCGCGATTGTTACTGATTCCAGAACCTCGGGATTGTTTCGAGCGTTTAGCTCGGTCTCCCTTCCAACTATCATTGGAAACTTAACCATTTGAGGAGATTGAGTTTCAAGAAATGAATTAGGGGAAGACGTGCAGTATAAACCAAAGATATTTCTTGCTTCCGTCGATAGATACCAACTGATATACTAATATTATACTTTATATGGTACGTACGTGTGTGATGTATAGGAAATAAATAATATAATTCTCTGTACCATATTCTAGGGTCATTTTTGATTTGTAAAAACAAATTTTGAATAAATGGTCGAATATCTCGTTTTACGAATATTATTAATCAATTTTTCGTTCGTCAAAAATTACAACATTTTTATATTTCCGAGTTGTTCGATTTCGTTATTGAATTTGAAAAAGACGAGCTTCTTCTATGAAATTATGAAGATATTTTAAACGAGTGAATTAGTCGTGTGTCTACGTATAGCCAAACTAAGAAGATTCAATCGGTTTCTCTCGCAACTTTCAATGAAAATAAAAACGTCGAGAAGCTGAATTAAAATCAAGTATTTAATAACCGTTTGCTATACGAAAGCTTAACGACTGAATAACGTATCTGAATTATGAATCTAAACGAAATAAAGGAAAATGAATATTGCATGGAATAAAAGATTAGAAGTTTCGAAAGCGAAGAAGTTTTTTCCCTCCCTGTTTTTATACGCGAGAATGAACTTCGAATGGAGCAGGGAAACAGGAGCGGAGAACTAGAAGACGAGGGCAATGTACCACGATCAGAAGGTCGTGGCACCGACATGGAAAAAGTAAATTAGGATTCGGCACCTACGAAATCTGTCGGGTCCTTGGACGAATAAATCGAACCGGGGGAGCTTAAGTTGACTCTCTGTAGATATCGAAACCCACCCTTTCGTTTATCGTCGGACGATTGATAAGACGCGGATAAACGTACAAAGTCAACCGGAATATTGCATCCATCGTACACTTTAATTTTACTTTTATTAAATGAAACGAAAAAAAAGATCGAAACTGATTCATGCTTCATCGAAGATTTAACTAAAGCTCAAGATTGAACTAAAATCATTCTTTGTTTAAAATTTGTGAATCAGGAGAAACCATAGAAGATAAACAACTAGCTCCTATCATAAAATCACCAACTTAGAATAATACAGGACTTTTGCATTCCGTAATGATATAAATTTCGAAATAATTAAAACATAGTACACGTGAGTTAAGAAAATAGAATGTTCCTGGCACGATCAACGCTGTATATGTAAATATTCGCGTAAAAGTATCCAACTTTTACGAGGGATGATTTAAATTTCAAATACTCGGCTCGCGAATGAACTTTGTAGCACTGTCGCCGCTGAATTTCTCGTTTCTAAATCTTTATGAACGTCCGGTAATATTTGACGACTTACCGGGCGAAGAGACTGCGATATCTCGCGCCTCCAAACTAAAATTAAAAGCTTCTCCGCCCTCGTAATCTCATTGCCGGACAACGAAAAGATAATACTCAGTCGCCTGTGAGAGCAGACAATTCTGGAACGTTAACTTGTGCAATCGAAACTTTTCAGTAAGTTTGGTTGACAGTGTGAAAATGGCTCGCGACAGTCTCGCAGGTGGAATAAAAACCACCCCGGTGTTTAAGCGAACTTTTTTTTATCGCGTCGCGAGCAACGGTGGAAGATAAATTCGAATCTGTCAAGATAGAGAGCGAGGAGAGCGAAATGAATTCGGCTGACGGTGTTGGTTTATTTCTTTAAGAAAACGAGAAGCTTTCAGAAGGCGGAGGGTTCGCGATAAAAAGTTGATCAATAGAACGGAGGGTGCAATTCGTTAACCTACACCGACCACGACGCCTGATCGAAATTGACTTGTCACATTGATGGCAGAAAAAGAAAATTGACCCTATAAACGATTCTGAAATTCGCGCTATCGATTACCACGATTCTACCAAATTAAAATAAAACGAAACCGCGATCAAGAGAGCGAACATGATTTTTAATGGAACTGATGCGAATTATAAAATGGAAGATCCACGAATAATTTCAACGTAATTTTGTTGTTATATTCGAGAAACTTGAATCATAGAGACGAATGAACTCGTCTTCTCTGGTTAAAAAAAAGTTAACAGGGCGAGAAGCTTTTTCTAATTAACTTATATTAATTAGAATACTAATCGAATAGTATAATCTTAGATCGAATCGTCACATAGATTACACGAACGAGAGACTGTCTCTACAAACAATTCTGAATCTCGTGCCACCAGTTACAATGGTTCTATCAAGCTAGAATAAGGCAGAACTCTAACAAGATGCACGCGAGATCGCATAAATTGAAGCTACAAATCATCCGATCGAACGATTCCAAAAAGAATAGATATTTATCCTCGAGTTATCTTTAAAGCTGGAGGATTAACGACCCGATCGCTGCTTCCGTAAATTCCGCGGCACAATGCAAACGTGTATCTCGAAAACATGAATATTCATCTCTCCCTTAAGCTCACAGCTCGCCGATGCATCTTCGACCGTGGAAATACAAATTCTGGGGCTGACGGGCCAGTTCGCGGACGCGCTCACCGTGAAAAATAAGTTCTGTTGGAAGGATTTCGTGAGGATGGCGGCGGTTCAGGCTTCGATCGAGACGAGATTGGTGCACGAAGGAGCAAACCGGTTTCTCGAGCGGGTTGAAGGATGCTGCGGTGCCCGGAGGAGGCAAGGAACTTCAACGAGGAACGAGCGGAAGATCGATCATGTCGGCGTACAGCGACGAATCTACCATATCGGCCACTGTAATTTCGGCCACTTAAGCACTTTTAAGAAAAGCAATAAATCGCAACACAGAGCGCAGAATACCGGGAGAAACGACAAAGTTTGGTTATATCGCTGAGAACAATTGGTAAAAACAGGCGAAAGAATTTCCACGTGTACTACCATTCGAAAAACTATTCTATTCGGAGATATCGATGAATTTTTAGTAGCAGCGTTTCAATTCGTTCAAAGCGTACAAATTAATGAATTAGTACGTAGAAACGGTATTGACACTCCTCGTTACAGAGTTAGCAGATCACGTTGTTATACTCCTACCGTTTCAGATGATATTAGATTTTATACGAATTATTTTATTGAAGATAGATCTTTAAAAAAAGGAAACTCTGAATATTTTTGAACAGTACTGCGTGATATATACATATATAGTTTATCTCTCGCTTATATAAATACGAAACATGTTTTATTGCTTGCACTATTCTTCTGGGCAATCGCGGGTCGCTAGTTACGAGGGAAACGTGCCACGACTGCGTCGAAATTTGACTGGAACTCCGCCAGATTTCTTTGATTAAAAGAAAAATATTGTTACGCGTCCACTTCGGCCGCACTTCGCTCGAATCTTCAATGTCGCAAACTCGTGCGAGGATCTTAAACGACTTGGTTAAAAGCAGACCTACACGCTGTAATAGGTCGCGCGAAGAGCTGCAATTCGATCGGGTTCTTGGAAAATGTGTGTCATCGTATTTTACGGGATCTTCTCGCGGCTGTCTCTGAGTAAGAGATCAGATTATTCGCGTGTAATAAGGGTTACAAGCTTTATAGAGCGTGCTATATGTATCAAGGGTGTGTCTGCCCCGCACCACAACGCCAGAGTTTCCCCTTCGACACTACGGTCTCGTTAGTTTTATTCTCGTCTCGTGGTTTCTGTGCCAGCCAACCAAGGGCTGAAACTTCTCATCCAGAAACCGATGAGAAACAAAATAAATCTGGCGTTTTAAAGCCCTGTGCAACCTACATCTCCGTTACCGCGACTTTCTGAAAGCTGCTAATGAAAGGATGCTTCGCAAAGCTAGCAAGAAAAGAAAAAAAGAAAAGAAAAAAGAAAAAAGCTAGGCTGCGCCGATAATATAAAAAGAGATCGATTGTAGAATCGCTTACTCGTGCGAAACGTGATCGTAGCGAGATTAAACTTCTTCTTAATTATCGTTTCTTCTTACCTGAAACAAAAACAAAGAAGAAAGAAAATTAATGATGGGAAAGAAGCATTGTACAAGGCAGATCGCTTAAATATCGCGAGCCGAGCTTTTAATGTTTCGATGGCAATCCATTGAAAATGAAAAGCAGCGAATCGAACTGAAGCAACCCAGTAAACATATCGATTGCTCCGAGATGCAACCCGCCTTTTGTAACAGTCGACGGAAGAATGCATAACGAGTTTACAAAGCGAACGTTTACGAACGGATCGCTGTTGCAAGATTTATGGAGCAACACGAAGCATTAATTTTTCTCCGCGCGCTTCCATCGTTCTCCTAACCTCTTTTCCATTTTAAGTGCATTTTGTTCGCCGCCCATTCTTTTCCAGTGGCTTGTAGTAACCCACGAATTATTCACTTCCACTCTCTTACCAGTAAAATCCTATTCCACTTAAGCTATGAATTCTATAGAAAGTCGAACGTTAAATCGACTTTTCAGCTAATTCGCACGATTCACTCTTCAAACGTTTCAACTGTGTCGAGTGTAAAGTATAGGGAAGTACGTAAGCCGAATATCTTGGAAGTATCCGCGTGAAAAGTCTTCTTTTGCTCCCGTTTAGACTAAACCGATGTAAATGGTAGCTATTCGCAAGGACGCAAGCTTTCTAACGCGAAATTTGCTATTCCTCCCACGGGAACAGTATCCGTAGCGATTACTCATCTTTCGGAAGAACAACCATAGAATTCCGATGATCGTGACACATAAGGAGCGAACACGAGAACGCGATAATTTAGGATCGTGACGTACCTACTCAGAAGGATATTCGGATGGACGAAAAAAAGAGCCGAAGAAATTGCGCAAATCGACGCGCACTCACGTCATTCAAAGTACTAACATCGTGTTCTTATATCCTGTATATTGTTTGTATCTTACATCGAACCGAAACAAAGTGGCAGAATAAACAGAAATACGTTATTGACTATGCGTATTAGAACACTTACTCGCGTCACATGTTTGAGTCACACGGTAGCGACCAATTTGCTCGATTGGTTGATATTTGATAAATCAGATAACGATAGTGTACTTTGATACAAAAGATACAGAGAATTGATATAATCAGTTTGATCAATCGTAGTGGTTCATTTATTAGAATATTCTAATAATGTTTATGTTACTTTATTTAGCATCGTCCGTTTATACGATTATATATTTATACGATTATTACCTTTTTCCAGTACTAAATGACTCATGATTCGTAAAAAGAAGCGTACTTTTTTGTCCATTCTGTTTATAGTGTACATCGAACGATCGGCGTAAAGGCTGTCGTACGATAGCCGATAACGCAGGAACATTTCCATTCTAAAAGGCAATGTTTTATAATGTATACACGATAGTATCGTATGACGGAAATCTCGATATCTCATTATGCCGATTGACATGCGCACCAGCCTATTCTACGACAACTTTGCCTGATGATCCGCTTCTACCACTGGACTATGACTCATGTTTGCCTCGAAATGACTGCGTAGGAAATATAAGTACATACATATACATACGCAGAAACTGCGATCTACGAAACTGGAATTACACTGCCGGCTCATAAACACCTGCTGGGTTCGTACGGAACGTGATAATTAATCTGGATCGTCAAAAGAAAAGATCAACGTTTATCGTTTGTTAGAATGTTTTAAACAAACAACATCTAAACAAACGTGAACATTGCACAAAGTTTTTCTTCGAACTGGTCGCTGTATACTTTTACGCTCGTGTAAATATTCTGATACGTATTTCTAAACGACGTACAGCGATGGACGAAAGGAACGTTTCAATAGCTGTTTCACTATCATTCGATTATAATCTTAGAGAAGGGAATTCCATCTTACAAGAACAACGAATGGATGTAATATACAGGGTGGTATGTCGCAAAATAGGTGATCGTTGCTCCAATAAAAGTATCTAGTGCAAGATAGCTGATACTGGTATGCAGGTTCCAATTTTGAACTTTCTTTCGAAACTTTCGAAGCGTTCACGGTAACTTCTTCCATCGATCGAATTCTACTTTTTGAAAGAACGATATAGTCTACTCTGGTTCCTGTAATCGCGCAAATGCATCGTGTTTGAGGGAAGTTAAGACTGTGTTCGTCAAAGGACGTGTAGAAATGTCGAGCGAAGCTTAATTATGATAGAGAGGTCAGATGGAAATGTACCGTGCTCCGGAAAGTTCTGATTAACGTTCAGGGAGCAATTGAAAAATAGCGTTCCCCTGTGTACACAGAGCTTCGTCCCGATGTCTCTTTTCGACAGAAAGACGGACTGACGTTTAAGTATGTAAAATTAATTAACGTTGATTAACGTTGGTCGCGATGGGAAAGCTGTGAACGAGTTCGTGGACCGAATACAGGGCAGGGATTACCACCCGCGGCAAGAACCCATTAAAAACTGCCAAGACTATTTGTTTTGCCGTCGACACGCGTACAGCAGCCACGTAAAACGCTTGTCGTTCGTACTAAAAATTCGATTTCGCTACTCCGTGCTGCGGTTACGACCGAATGTAATAACCATCTCCGCAGGATTATCCTCCATTAATCTCGATCGTCCGAATAAATCCAGCCTCGCACATTTTTCTCGCTGCTTTTATGCAGGTAGAAAGAGAAGGTACGGAATAGGATGGAAAAGATGGCCGATGTGTTTCAAAGAGAAAAATTCGTCGAGAAGGAACTGCAGCCTCAGCGAAGACAGGTTTAAAGCTTTCGTTCTCGTTTCTCGCCGCGATAACGACCAAGGACACTTTAAATCGCCGTTCGAGCCTCTACTATCTCTCGAATAACATATCCACGCTTGATCTCGGTGAGTAAATCGCCTTCGTAGAAAGAACCCGTGCCAAGTTCTCGACTGCGCTGCGCTGCGTTGTCTGAGAAGTCGCCACCGTGGCTGGCTAGCCTCTTCGTTGCTTCTTTCCTCTCGTTTCGCGATGAATCAGTGGAAACGCATGGAACAATCTTGTTCCTGGAGTGAACACGCAAACGACGTACCAAGTGGGAGAAAAGAAAAGAGAAGGGGAAGAAAGATCGCAGGGATCAGGAGTTACACGTGTAAAATGGAGAGTAGTAACGATAGAAGAATTTCGAAGAGAAAATGTTCCAGGGTTTCGATCGCGTCTGCTCAACTTTACTACCTTGGATATATTTTACAATCTTTCTAGTAGGTGTTACATCGATGTCAAGCATCGATACTCTTAGTAGGCAAGGATACAATGAGATGATAAATTAAATTTTTCAAGCGAACACATCCATTGATCTAGTCGCGGATAAGACTTCATGTTGCACGATGTCTCTTTATCAATTTAAAAAAAGGAGCGTATGGAGACAAAGCATGTTGAATTTCAGGCTGTAAAAGGTATTTGTGACTCTAATCCCTGTACTTTCTACGATTCGTCGATTCCAATTTTATCGATCTGCCGATACATATCGAATATAAGTATCTGTCGAAGCACGAGATAGACTTTTATCGAGGTTCTTAAAACTATTTTATCATCTCCTGTTTATACGTATTTTTATACACGTAGACTGGCCTGTCGGCTTAAAACGAGCGTTTTAAGGTATGCAGCTACTTCAAGCAGCTATATCGAGAAACCTTTCGATACCACTCTTAATTCTATTCTATTCCAAGAAATACCATAGAAAGGCACTAGTTATCGTTTAAAACAAGGATATCTAATTCTATGATAAAATAATTGAAAATCTGTAACTTAGACGTAATGCTTTTCTAATGATATTTTGAAATCAATTAAAAGTAAGTGTATGTGAGAAATTTCAGGAGAAAACTTTGTGAGAAGGAAAAGCAAGTCAAAGATCATCGATTCTATCCCCTTTTTCATCCCGGTATACACACGTCGAGGCTTCCACGAATTTTAATCGCCAAATGAGCGTACACAATTCGCGGACCGTGTAAACAATGGCTGTATTTTTCCTGTGTGCTGGGTTAACATATTAATTGCGCGACAGATGCGGCTGAAAATGTAGGAAAAATAAGAGTAATATACACAAAGAATAACAAACAGAAATATGATAGAAAAATGTATCATAAACGAAACTTCCAACCTTCCATGAAATTATTTAATAATCAAACTTATCTTGTTAGCAGTAGCATTCTTTATTGCGTTGGTTTCTGTGAAATGTCGATTTTTCAAAGAAAACCTTTTTACCACGCGTAGTTCTTTCAAACTATCATGTATTTAATGAAAGTAATTTTCATATTGTTCGAAATACCTGCTCGACCATTTCATTTCATTACTCCAGCTTTGAAAGAAATAATGTATATTAGTTTTTCTTATTAGTTTCTCTATTTAGAGGTTCTTTTAAAATAATTCGTGAATTAGAAATTGTTTAGACAAAACAGGATATCAATAATATTTTTCATCCCTTCTTATAATACTTTTAATTAATGGTGATAATTTATAAATGTTATTATATCTTTTGATAATAATTATTAATGTCTTTTATCTGTGGCCGTCATATAATATTTTTAATTAAAGATGATAACTTATAGATGTTATTATATCTTTTGCTAATAATTGAAACCTTAGGGGGATATGATCCATCATTTAAAAATACGATTGTTTCCACTTCATATATCTAACAATGTAAACATCAATATGTGATAACCTTATCCGAGTAACATCGTTAATGTTTATCGTTGTCGACTTTGTATCAAGTATCAAGTGTGATTCACATACACGTTTTGTGAAACAGCCGCGATAGTAAATCTCTCATAGCTATGTCACAGATTTAATATGTACTTTTATTTTCTTGCCGGCACTTGAGATCTTTGTTTCACAAGATAATACGTCGACGCTTTTCTTTATTAACTTGGAACATGAAAGCTGAAGTATACTTGTACGAATATAAACACGACAATTATAACGTTGTCGTGAAGGTAACGGGAATGTTGCTATTGTTCAATGAATGTGCAAGAATAAAATGTATATAAATGATAAAAACATATTTATAGAAATGTAGCTCAAATAAAACGAGAAAAATACAAATGGAAATTAAATATAAAATATTACAACAGGGAAAAAAATATAGAAACGGAAATAAAATAGGTATGCGGTTACACGTATGAAAATTGATTTAATTCATTCTATGACAAATGAAAGAAATTATAAATTTGAAATCAAATTCCTAAATGAACATTATACTATACGATACAATTTTATTTCTACTGCAGCCACCATCAATTAAATTCAATTGTGAATAAGCGTAAACTTATTCGTATGATAAATTGAACGTAAACAGATTAATGTAGAATTTGTATGGGAATTCATAATTGTGTTAATACAATTAAGGAAATGAAATCTAGCCAGAGAAGTTTATTCCAGTCATCAAATATTATAACTTCACGTTGGATAATTTGTGTGCATTTTACATCTTCAAATGTCTTATAAGTAGCTGTGGTCTACCTACATTGCAAAATAAAAGCACGAGAATGTAGAAGCAGAGTAGATTCGTGAAGCTGCATAGATCAATACCGATTCTGCTAACAAAGAACCAGGAACAATCTAAGAATAAATTTCTCCAACTTGCCCAAAACTCCATTTAGGATATTTAGTTATTTAGACCGAACTATTAACGTACACGCTTTTATTATTCCTGCTGTAGAATCTCCGTAAAAGGAGAACAAAGTACGTAAGTAAGATACATTTGACAATTTCATTGATAAATTATTAAGTTTCGCGACGTACGATATTTATCGAGAATGGCATTTTGTCAAAGTCGTTATACCATATGATAACGATGAAAGCGAGTTGAAGCATAATATGTTTACGACGTTACGATGCCACTGTATGGTGTTTCATTAGTTTGCAAGCAGTTTCACAAGCAGGTGAACTGCGCGATGCACTCACGGCGCGTACCGTTACGTCAAAAAGCCTGACACGACGTGTAAAAGTCAGGATCAATAGCCTTGAGGACTTTTATCGTCGAAATAAATTACGTTTCAGATAAGGCGACGCTTTTCAACCGGTAGCAGGCGAAACAATTGTAAAAAGCAAGCAAAAAGAGTGCTGACAAAAGGGAATCAACACCTCGAACAAATTTAATATCCTTCTTTGAGAGACGCGTTACGCGGAACAGGAACGTAATTGAACAAATCGAACTATACGCTACAGTTCCCTTTGATTAAGAAAACGTATCGAAGAAACAAAAGACTTCCTTTGATAAAGCGTTGCGATTTTACTCCTTTCCATTGCACGCTGGTTCGAAAATAGATATACACGATTGCTTTTATTAACAAATACCGATCATAGGTAAAAGACGTCACACATTTCTATTCACATTTTTATCTTACGTTCTAATTAATTCGTGGCCAAGAACAAAAGAAATATTTAGAAGGAAATAATGAAACCGACAAAAGTTTACTGTAATATGCTATAAAGAATGTTTTATAAAATAAACGTCTCGTCATCGATGATCTTAAACGCATACCAGATAATATTTAATCAGAAGGAGAAGGAATGTTGGTAACGAAACGACGACGTCGACGAACTTTGGCATGCCTTGTTACCTAAGCGAGTTAGAAAAGCACGTTTGATGCTTGCTTGACCTCAGTAGCCTTTATCGATCCGTCTCCCGAAACTATTTGATTAGAAATCGCCTTAATTAAGGGCGTCCGCCCTTTAATTCCGCCCCATCACCTTATCTGTTCCAGTCAAAGTGCTCGCTTTATTAAGATGAACATCGACAGTATTAACGCTCGTTCGCGAAATTTCCTGATCTTCGCTTCTTACGAAAATAGACACAATTCTTATTATGAAAATTTAGTATTGTTTCTAAAATATCCACGGAATATCTCGGTAGTTAATTGAACCTTTCCATATGCCGTCGTCGTCGTTGAAAAGCAAACGCGATTTCACGTACGAAAGGTCGCGTCGGCGCGCGAAGCGCCGAGTTGCCTAAACGCGATACAGGAAATTGGGCATGAGATTGAACGTTAATCCTTAATTTGTCCTGGAAGCTATCGTTTCGGAATGGATTTTATTACATCCAGTGCAGGGGAAATCGAATCTACAAACTGACGTATGCTGCTCTTGCGCGGATTGTAACGTAACTATATTGGCGCGTATTTTTGGTGCTTCTGGCATCGATTTTCGGATTGCAGGTTGCACGAACGTCTGCAACTACAACCGTGTTATTTGCCACGAAAGGATGGATTACGCTTACAACAGTAAGCTTTAAACAGATTTTCAGGGAAAATTTCGTCGACGGTCGATCATTTCTGCTAATTAGCTGGTTATTGCCCCGAGCAGAAAATAGAGAAGGGATTTACGTACTGGAAACAAAGCGCAATTGTGTCGACGCAAACTATAGGAGGGTAGATGCACCCTTGGAGTGCGGGATACGTACGTATTCCTTCGGTTGTTAGTCTGGCCATCGACCGTCTGCGGGGCGCGTGTCCTGGGGCAAAGACCTCTGCTCCTCGTATATCCTGCCAACCGTTTCTAACGCTTCGCTGCTTTTTGAATACTATCGAAAAAATATTCCGTGTCACGCTAAATTCAAATCGATAGTCACAAATTCTACCGTCATTTTGAAATAACAGGTACACTGTCACTGAAAAATTTTGAGATACTTATTTTCGGACAGACGTGATTTAATCACAGAATTGTAAATCGGTTCTACGTGAACCAAAATTTCCTTATCGCTGCTTTTGGGACGTAATCGAAAAATATTCCGTGTGATTTTAGATTTAAATCGCCGATAGTCAAACATTTGACAAGTACTTTGATAGGCTGCCGCTCAAGAGCGTCAGGACACTTATTTTTGATAAGATGTGATTGATTCACAGAATTACGTGAATCGAGTCGACATGATCGAAAATAAAAATTTCATCTCGGCAAATTAATTTGTACACTTGAACCAAATTCATATTAGGTTGTCCCAAATGTTTCTTTCGTTCTATAAGGAAATAATGGATGCATAATATTTTGTTTCAATAGAACAAAATGGATCATACACAATTCAATAGAATAATATAAAACAAAAAATGTTGTGCATCTACTATTTTCTTATAAAGCGAAACTTTTGGTACAATCTAATATTCATCGTTTCTATAAATCGACCAAATTGCGGAAATAATTTTTTAACCGCAAAAACGTAAACGAAATAACGCGACTCTTGTGAAAAATAAATGGCTACAGCGGAAAGTGGAGCTCGGAAAAATAGAAAAGGAGGGTAACGTATAATTAAATCCGAGACGAAAAACACACGAGGCTGTAACGTTGCCACGTTTATTCAACCACCTGTTCAACCCTTCTCAATTCCCATCTACTCTCGAAGATAGAAGCACTCTCTTCAACATCTCTTTTCTTCCAGTTAATGCCTCGAAGCATCTTTATTCGCGAGTCGTATATTTTAGTCGATTTCATTCTGAAAATTGCCTTCTTAATCGAGTCTCGTTTAGCCAATTATTAATCCTTTAACGATGCATTTTCAGAAATCGTCTCCTCCAAACGCAAGAGAATAGCAAAGGGAAATATAACGTTATTATCAATACAACACAAGTCCCAATAAGAACAGAGTATACATAGACACGCGATCATATACGTACATGTCGACGAACGAAGTCGACAATGAATGATTCTTAGTTCCTACATTTCCAGCTCGATTAAAATTTCGATATTACTCACTAACGACAACCTTCCTTACAATTCATGAAAGTTGTCCAATATAACAACAGACTATCTAAAGAGCTAAAGATGCACGTTAACGCGTGTAGCGCGAAGCATGTTGCAAATATTTTGGAGAGACATATAATATGAAACTTAATGAAAGATGAAAGATAATCTGGCACATTACGTACCTCGTTAATTCTGAATAATGCCAATATTCCAGTTCATAGTTAAACGAAACCATAATAAACTCGAATGTACAAAGAATAATGATAAAATGTAATTACAATATATGCACTTGATATATTTTATTTATTTATTTATGAGTTTATTTTAAGATGGTCCTTTTAACGATAAAGTTGCTAGTGATCAACGATGCACTAAATATAGCAACCATTACTAACCAAGAAAAATTAGCTCAACACTGTAAAGGTTTAGCCCTAGATGATTAATATATCTCGATTGAAGTACATCGGATTTAGAATTGCGCACGAGTCAGGTGTATGGTTATGTCTTCGGTGCATAATCCAATTCACGAAACGGGCTTTGCTGTAATGCACCGGGAAGTTGCATAAGTACAGACGACCGCGTACTCGCGAGGTCTTAATATCGAGAGACACGAGGGGCGATTGTCGCTTGACAGAATGCAGCTGAAAACCAATTTAAACGTATTAGCGTAAATTATTATTGCCGCGGTTGCACTCGTGACGCGTGTATGATAAGACAACATGGAATATTCTCGTTTCTTACTTTCGAATATCAGTTAGATTATAATTCATGTAATTCACGTAACAAATGTATTCCAAGCTAGTTTAGTTGGCAACAGATGTGTAACTTTGTAGCGTCGATATTTAATGCTCTAGAATTTTGTATAGATATTAAATTTCGCTAACGATTATCATGAAAATTAAAACTTTCCTGTATATTGGAAATTTTTGTAACAAAATTAAAAAAAGAAAAAAATAAAACGACATATTAAGAAATAGATTGGAAATTGTAAGCGACTCATCCTCCTTGACAAAAATATGAATCCGTATAAAACTAGTAATAATTCATACTTTACTCATAGATATACATTATAGATATACATTATACATATACATTATGGATATACATACATACATATATATATATATATATACTCATAATTAAAACTAATAATTCATACGAAAATAATCCCAAATATATTTCAACGTTTCTTAAATCGTATTCGATCTGAACAACGTGTATATTTCTTTCTTTTGATACAGTGCTTCATGAACGCCATTTATTCGATAGATAGTTCGATATGTTCTGGCGTCTGGCTCGATCAATGTTTGCGAGATAACAGATAGCAAAGCGACGTCTCTGTCGATAGAAACCACTTCTTGATTTGCAAATGGCAGCGGTGAAAAGCTCTTTTCCGTGGATAATGGATTTTTTCTGTGCTTTTTGCGAGGCCGATGGAGCTGTAAAATAGCAACGTCACAGTAGCTATAAAACAGTTCTCGGGGCGTGGAAACAACGGTACCTATCTTCTTGTAAGATTTCCTTATAAAGACAGTTATACTACAGACACCTACTTCGATGCCATCGTCTCAAAATAACAGGAATATCAGTGTTGCGCCATGGAACCGCGTTAGCTCTACAGAAATTAGAAATAGTTGAATCGCAATGCGGAAAAGAAACTCGTCTCAAAAAATGATTTTAGAATTTTGTACAGTCAATTAGGAAAATGTATCAGATCCCACCGCTACTTGTAGGTTCTCTATAAAAATCAATAACGGTTTACAGAATCAAAGATTTCGTAACTTCTAGCATAGTTACATTCCAAGAATTTTCTCAGCCAAATATCTTACACTTTTTTAGTTCATTTCCATTAGAAACATATTGATATAGTAAGCAAGCTCCGAGTCATTTTCTGTTCATATATATAGTGAGTTGTAGAAATGTTTATAGCCTTAAGAATATTAAATGTGTGACGATTTGTTTAAATCTCCATTTATATTGTAACGAATTGCTTTCACAATTGGTTTCACAATGAACGATATATCAATCACAAGCTTAATTACGATGTTGTATATTCATATTGAGAAATATGGCAGGGTATATATCATCGAAGAACGTTAGTCATTTGTATTCATCTATGGATAACATATCGATTTAACGATGTCTATTAACATACAACATCCATTTCGAGCCATATAGACCAGAAGAGAACGGGACTAAAATAAATATATATTCGAGTTGTAAGCATAATATACATAAATGCTTACTTCTATAACAAACTGTTTTTCATTTCTTCGGATAAGCCAATACTATATACTTCGAATACCATACTATCGACGATAGTCTTCCTAGTTCTTCCAACGAATGTATTTCGTTAAGTCGACAGGCGTTTCTGTAATAGATAATCAATGCGCGTTTTTTCAAATTCACGGCGCAAAAGTCTTCCGCGTTTCGCTGGACATCGACGATTTGCTAACCTGCCGAGAAACATTTCGGCTGGTTTATCACGGTATTACAACATTCAGAATCTTCCGAAGAATGTCCAGGAAAGTGGAACGCATTAGAAAGCAATGCGGAACGAAATGTTTTAAGGCACCTACACACGGGTTTACGAATTCTTTGAAACGTCCACCGTGCCACTCGTTTGACGTACCTTGTTCCAAAAGAGGGTTCGTTTCTCCTGCAAATAGATGTGGAACATGCTCTGCTTCACGAACGAGTTTCCACGAGTAAAAGACGCGTCATTTTCGTTCCGCCTATGCTATGACGTGTGCACGCGACGAATTGATGCTCTCTGTGAGTAAACAGAAACCTAGACCCTTTTGCGCAACAATTTTACCTAACAGGTACAGTAGAATCTCGATTATTGTTTCCAATTGTTTTTATAACATAGTCTGTTGTCCATTTTCCAAATCAACCTTTGTTCGGAATACTTGATTTAATCGAATTATAATGAGAGTTTATCAAATACATTAGAACCTCGATAATTACAAAACAAGTATTTTGGGAATTTATCTATATTGTAATAGATTCGTGATTCAGTGTAAACAAACTTTGCATCAGAGAAAAATGTTCAACTCGATGTCTAAAATATTAGTCGGAATTATCATTACGATTACGATAATCAGTTCGATAAGGTTGTTATATAGACGATAAGAAATCGGTTACCAGTTCCTAATCGCGTAACTTAATTACACGCTACACAGGAAATAGATTAATATTTGATGCGTAAACTGATAAAGGCAATTAGTTCCATTAATAAGGTTCAATGACTGTAGCATAATCGTTTGCAACAGACGATTTCGTGATCCTATCCTAGGAGAGTTCCTATGGTGCAGTGAGAACAGTTTTCCAATGTTGAAGCAAAGTGAAGCAGAAATGGTGGAGACCGGGGAGAAGACAGTGGATATAAGAAGGGATTAAATAAAAAGAATAAAGAAAGGATGGTGAAAGTTAATGAAGAAAACTTACAGACGAAACTTACAGACTAAAGGAAATGTTGAGGAAGAAAAAAGGAGAAACTCAGTGTACTATCGTTTACTTACTTCCTAATGAGACAATTTTTTTCAGGAGGATTCACCCTGTGGAAAATCCAGGCATCAAATAATTCGACCAAAGAAAATTCCGAACAGATATCACGAATCCTCTTTCTTTAATCGTCTATACGAATACAATGGAGGTAAGGCACGGAATTATTCATCGTTCTCAGGCCGGATAGCTCGTGATTCTTGTCACGATCGCGTTTACCATGATCAAAACTAATACAGTAAGATACCGAGGAAAAATAAGCTCGAACTTTGCCCTTTTTAACAATTCAATTTAACTTGACAAATCCTAACGATCGATCGTTATAAAAGTGGACAGTTTGTTGCCTAAGATAATTGCAAAGGAAAACCTGATCCGATGTCTCAAAGCCTTTCTGCGAGTACACGGTGTACATTATAATTGACGATTCTGAACAGCTCGATGTATCCATGGAAATCCACGTTGATCGAACATCATTGAAAATCTGTCAAGTACACAAATGGCTCTGATACTTGACATGTACAGGTTATTCGAGTCGGAACCACCAAGCTTGTAGCAGCAAGCTTTGTTGGTAATTCGCTTTACGGCAATGCGGAAAGTTGGAGCTGAAATTATCATGGAAATACGGACGGGACTAACGTCGGCGGATCATTAGAGCGCGAAACCATTTCGTTGCTGGGTTCCGATAGCCGAGTCGATCGGTATAATAAATGTAGAGGAATTAAGCATTCTTAAGTACACTCGAAGGGATTGCAAGACAGAATTAACGTGGAAAGAGAAGGAGAATAAATTTTTCATAAGATGCTTCGAAGCTCGATAAATTATGGACGCATTCTGATGACTGCCGAAGAGAATCGACGTCTGATCGAAAGGTGGCCGCGAGTCTTTCTCTATCTCTCTCTCTCTGTTTCTCTCTCTTTCTCTTTTATTCTCGAGCTGTTCGATGAGAAGAGGAGGACGATTCCCCGACACTCAGAAGTGGGTGAGACAAGCAAGGAAGGAATTCCATTATCCCGAAGGCTGGATCCACCGAGTTCTCGTCTTGGTATCGGGCTAGTACCTTCCACGCTTCCTTCCTTCCTTCTTCCTTCCCGAGTCCTATCGCGGCAAGAACGCAGCTCACTGCTCAGAATACCTCATTTCCTTTGTCCGCATCTTTCTCACAATCCACGCGATTTCTAGTCTGGCCGGTGGTGTAGCTGTCTTACTGTTAGCCGCGCAGCTTCAGACAAAAGCGAATTGGTCGACGCAGCTGAAACTCGGTAAATTGCGCGTCCAACTTTTACGCCGATTTCCTCTATCCCCTTGCCGATATTCAATTGCGAACAAATCGAACACCGTCTGTACAACATCAAGCTACGGGTGTAGCACGTGATGGTATCTGAAATACTTCGAATCGCTCCGAATGTTTATGGGTATCTTGATATAACTTGACAGAGGGTGATGATCTCTCACGGAGAAACAGGCTGAAAATTTAGAATAAAGCTTTTGCATATGAGACTTTCCATATATATATAGAATTTGCATATGTAACTTTCGACTTGATGAACTTTCTGTTTATGGAGTTTTATTAAATCAGGAATGTATGATAATTCAATGCTTGCGTATGAAATATCATGTTCCACATTTTGAACAGTTGCTACGTTAATAAAAGAGGAGAAACTTTTCCAAATATCCTGTTTCTCCTGATCCATTCTTCTGTATAGTAGCATTTACATTTAAATCTGTCAAGATCCAAGCCTTCCAGGACTTTAGACATTTTCAGAATTCAAGACCAAATTCAAGACTTGTCAAAGCTCTTAAGAGTTTTGAATAACCTTCGAGATGTTTCGGAACACCATAGGCTTGGAAAACTTTAAATTTCTTCGAAACTGACATTCGTACGCCCATTACTAGGTGTATAGCTTAAGTTTAGATAGAGACGTTTCAAACTTTCCCTATTCCTCGATCGACTCGGCTACGACAACTCTTTTCCAGTATAATTGCTTTTAAACGAATTCTTTCATCGTAAAGCCGCGTTTAATTTCAAGAGTTCTCCTCGCGAATCGCGTTATCCTTTGTCGGTGCGCAAAGCTACGATATACCGATGGTCCCGATCGATGTCCTGCATCTTCATACAAAAGATACTTCGGCCGAGAGCCAAACGGTGAAGTGTTACGGCCGAAATACCAATTCGGGTCAATAACTCTTCCCTTTCGCGTATTCACAAAAGACAGGTCAGCCCGACACCTCCGACGGCGGTGTTGTTTTAGGATGAAAAAGCGAAGAAGATCGCGCACAGATGATAAATCAATATCTGCTTAACACTCCAGTAGAGCTATACGGCACAGTGAAATTTCCACTGCAGGATACGTAATTTTTTTCACCAGCTGCGGTCAATTACCGTCTGTCTGACAGCTTTTCGCGGAATATCGTTCAAATAACGAAAGGAACGCAAATAGAAGCGGCGATTTTATCCTTTCCACTTCCTCGTTTCCCTTTTACTTTGAAAATTCAGTCGCGTTGTATTAACGAGAAATGTCAGTTGTTCGAATCTATGTATTAATTCTACTGTTTCCCTCGCTTCTTCTTCGCTTTTGTATCTCTTCGGACATCTCGGGGCAAGAACGTGATAAGCAGATTTAGCCTTCAATTATCAATTTCATCTTACTATAATAAAACTGCCCTTTGATCCGATTGTAGAGTTAAATATATGTTTCCTAGTAATTTCTGGATCGTCGATTGTTAATACCTATTCGTAGAAGTTGTTCACTTTCCAAGTATATTAGCCATCAAGTGACGTCAAACTAAAAAATCAACAGTCACGTTTCCCCGTATAATGTGCATATTGTTAGCATCGAGCGATGAACACATGTAGCGAATCATATAACAGATTCTGCGTGTGTCTATTCGATGATAACCGTAACTCCCGCAAATTTAAAAAGGTTTGTAATCCTTCAGCAAGATATTAATATGGAGGAACGATAAAGAGGAATAAAGCAACAAGAGATTGTTTAGTACATGGAAGGATAAACCTCAGAATCAGAATGAACATAACAGAAATTCGTATCGATCTTTTATCGCGCGTTCGAATCCCTTCCGGTTTTGTCCGCTGTGCAGCTTCTTCTTTTCCCACTTTTCCGCTTCTCTCCGTGAACTTTTGCCGGATCGTGCTTTTCAGCAGTTCAAGTGTACACTTGTCGAGCTCCCTTCGTGCTTTCTTATCGACGTTACAGCTGTTTGTAAGTTCCGCGGCAGGAGAATATCTCAAAGCTAAGAAGTTTCGGCTATAAGACAAACACGACTTTTGAAATAAAACGAAATTACACGACGGAGATCAAGGACATAGCAATCGACAGAAAGGAACTCCAGTAAATGCACTTCTCAACTTTTAACGATTCTATAACCCCTCCGGGACTGAACATTTCGATCGCAGAAGAAACATAGAAATTTATTTATTTAAAGATGGCAATATCAAACCGATCTGTAAATTAATCGCCGTTTTAAATTCGCGCAACAGACACTTTCATTTACAGATCGTCTTTATACATGAGACTTAAATCGCCTTTACAACATTTTGCCACGCTTCGTTTCAAATCGTATTAGCTCTATTTTATTTTCCAATGAGTATAATATTAATTTATATGGAAATACGCGAGTATCCAGAGTTAGAATGCAGTATTCTATTTTATTAAGAGCGAAGAGAAAGACCTTTTAAAATCAGCAACAGGATTCAACGTAATTTTTAAAATAAGTGCTCATCGCTGCACAGTACAATATCGATAGTTTAAGGAAGTGACACATTAAAGGGATATAAAACACGAAAACAATATCGTTGTACTTGAAACAAAATGAAACAAACGTGAAATGCGATTGAACGTGGTGCTTCCGTTGCATTTACCTCGGATCGAGTCACCAGGGATACTTGTCCGAGGCATCCGAAGGCCTCGCCGCAAATAGAATCGAGTTTTTTCCGGATTAGACGGAGAATTCCATCTCGATTCTTCGTAGACGGGCGCACGCAACGCATCACCGCGGAATCGGAATTTCCTTTCACCATGAACGAAAACCAGTTGTGCAAGAGGCTTTTTTACCGCATCTCGGTGCTCCACGTGTCTCTGTCGCTCCGCCGATTGTATAACTGTTCTGTTATCAGGACCGGTGATTTCAGCACAGATAAGAATTGATAAGGTGAACGGGTCCTGAAGGTATGACCGGGTTTATTACGCCAGATCGAACCACAGAAATAAAGAAAGGACCGAAATTTTTCATGCCTCGCACAAGCGTGGCGGTCGAACAGGTTGCGATCGCTTTGCGAGGCAAATAAATCTGCGTTATTAGATCTTTTCCACGGATCACGAGGCATGGCGTAAATCGGTAGCCGCGATCTCTAATTAATTTTTCGTCGCGTACGCGTGCGGAACTTCGGGACCACGAGTCGCGATCAACTCGGGTTTCTGACTCGTAAAAAACGAACCTGTTTCGCGGAGACGGGAAAACTGGATCCCCGTGACACTCGGAGTAGCGTTTCCTGCCTCTGAAACCGAGAAACACGTTCTCCTGACCTGTCACGGCTGTTTTCTTGAGAAAGCAACGCGAGCCAGGAGAATCGTGGTTCGCGTGCGCCGCCGTACTTCGTCAAAATAATCTACTCGATAATTATTCAGCCCGATTTCATTAAACTTACAAGGAAAAAACGAGTACGAATTTATTAATATTCTCTCTGACGAGTTCGATCGATATTTACAACAGTTTAGTTTCCTAGCGTCTTTGCCCGATTAATCTAAATGAAGTCCCATCGGCTCGAGATTAGCACCACGCCAGCCAATACCCAGCATACTGAAATACGCTTCTATCCCTACGCTAATTCCCTGCAATCTTGCATATACGATATACCGCGCTCCGATGTATTTATATACCGAGTGTTCTTAGAGTAAGTAGCGGAATACTCCGCTGTCATCGAAAAATAAGGAAGAGTTTTATTAGCTGTAGGTTCTATAATAGAAACACTTCTGTGCCGAATTCTGTCGTGACAGAACTTACCAACAGTGAGCACGAAGTTTGTGGCAGTTTGCAAGTCTCGGGGAAGCTTCACAATTTCGGAAGTATGCGAGAGAAGGGTGGCTGTAAACCGGAAGAGGATTGTTTCCAGACTGATATTCGCGCTTAGTCGTGCTTACTTCATTCAGGCTATAATTACACGCTAGGAGAAGTTAGAACTACCCTGTTACCATTACCATTGTCTAATCGTCTATCGTTTTACAAACCTCATAAACCAACATCGAAGACAGAACAGACTTTTGTTTCATCCTTAATCAGTATACCAAGACTGAATTCTATTTTTGTTATTTCATGATCGTTATGAGGGATCACATCTAACAAGTACATAGTAGGTTGTACGAAGAATTCGTAGCATCTAAATATTTTTTGAAAAAAGGCTCGTATAGTTGCGGACAACGAAACGTTCAATTCTAGTGAAATCTATTTCGACTTCCATCAACTACATTTTTCCGGATAACCTAACCCACTTTTCATTACACGATGTGTTTCGTATGTTAAAAAGTTGTTAACCTAAAACCTTAAGTATACGGCTTTGCGCTCCTATATGGCAGCAACACCCTGTACACCGTCTGTTTGAGCACTCGACTCGACGTTATCACCTATGCGGTGCTGAAGTACCGAGCACACGAACATGTAGACGGATGCATATAGGTGCACCGGTACAAGCCGTCTCGCTCAGGGCTGCACGCATGTAAATACACATACACAAAGGTGCAGAGTGCAAACATAGATGAACGCACACCGGCGCAATACAGTGTACGAAGGGTGGACGAGCACGAAGCTATTACTCGCTTTACGAGGGGCAACACGTTGCTGACGTTTACGGGCGAGCGAAACCCACCAAATGCACCGCCACGATTAATTCCCGCGCGCCTTGTTCCAATCCGAAAGTTTTACGGAAAATACGATACCTGGGGGGAATGCTCGACGAGCACCTTGCCCTTCGGCAAGCGCGGTATCAGAGTGCTTTCCAGAGACAATACCCGGGCCGAATACGATTTTCCTCTGCTTTACAACGCGGACACAGAAAACGGATAATTAAGGAACCGTTGTATTTCGGAGCGAGGTTGTCCGCAGAAAGTTGGAATTATGGTAACACTTGTTGTGGGATAGCGTGAATACGATCTCTGGCGGGGTTGTCTGTGTCGCTGCGTTGGTACGGAAACTGGACGTTGTTTTCCCTTTTTGTATGAGTTTAATGTACAAGAGCGTTAAATTGTGTCGTTTACTTTTGTCGGTTATATTTTATGTTAGTTACAGTGGATAGCGAAAATATTGCCACCCCTCTGTATTTATTACAGCGCATGTGTATATACTACCTGATTAATTAGATGCAGGTACTTTAAATTTTATATCGTTTAGCAATACTTTCACGACTACAAAAATTCGATACTATGAAAATGAAATGTGCAACTTATGGTCATATGCGAATACTTTTCGTAGCCACTGTGTTATATAGCGGAATATTTCCCTTCGAACAAAGAGTTATATTCTCCTATGGCTTGTTTAAATATCGGGTGGCAAAGGTTACTCGCGGTTGTCTAATGTTTTATCGTGCAGGCAAAATAATGGGATCGCCATTATTCAGCGATTACGACTGGTTTCGGCTTGGCAGCGGTGCCAATTTTTAACGGCGTTTTGCAATGCGTATTCGCGCGACACAAGGAACGCTCTCTTCCTTTTTACCATGCATATTTTATCGAAAATAAAATGGAAAACAGCCAAGCACCGTGGCACGGCGCAGGCACGGCTAGTAAAATCCATACAATCGTACCTATCTCTTTTTACCTTTACGACAGTGGTCACGACGCGACGATTTAGATTCACAAAAGCGGCGAACAGCGACTCGCGAAGGGCAATAAATTTCAATTTTATAACGTGAATTGCAATTTTTCGTCGCCAGCCTCGATTCCTTATGATTCTTGTTGCGTCGTCCGCGCTCATAAGCCGCGTCCGTAGGTTGCTTCGTTATCTCCATGTTCTTCACGTATACTGTTCGATCAAGATCGACACAGTGTTCCTCTCTGTCGCGTAACGTCGCAGTCCCTCAAGGAATTGCGAAAACAGCCGTGCAGCATAGGAAGCAGCGACGACAGATTTTAATTTACCAGGAAGTAGAGATTACACCTGGAAACGGAGCACAATGGTGCATTGTCCGTGCACAAGCGTCAGCTTTAATCACGGATGTACCCGCCTTTGTCAATTTCCATAGTTCAATTCTTCGTTGCCTATGATGCTCGCCCACGGTTTCGTTCGAAACATCGGTGAATCTGGTACGCATTTGTCAGCGTGTACTTTATATCCGCGCGCGCCACAGGAACAGATATGCAGCCAGGCTGCATCGAGGCCACGATCAAACAATGTCTATTGTGTAACGTAAGCGATACCAACGACTATCTTCGTCTATGTTGATACCTCCATTATAGAAATGAATTTCACAAGTATTCGCGCTGTACGCGACCCTTTCGTACTTCTCCGCGAATCGTGTCAACATTCTCGACAAATTATTCGCCTGGCCTCCCCGGTATCCTTGACACCCACGAATCCCGGCGTTAATTAAAAAACATATACGTGCCCACGTTCTCACGAGTACGCGATCTTAACGCGATATCAATGTTTCAAAATAATAAAGATCCGCCGAGATAGATTCGTCGATCGCCGCCCGATATTAAAACCAACGATTTTTTAATGTAACCTGCTTTCCTGCCCACGCCTCTGATCTCTCAAACAGACCGAATGGAAAAAATAAGCGATCGTCGAAACTTCAGCCGCCCACGTTATAACGGTACAATCGTGTACATACGTGTGGTACAGGCAAACGGGGTGTACAGGGTGTACCGGTAATCATAGTACAATCGACAAAGTGGGGATTCTATGCGGAAAAAATATGTCGAGAATACGGAATAAGATTTTTTACATAACGTTCGTTATCGAGAAAATGAAATTTGCAAGTTTATCGAGTACGTATGTACGTATACGTCAAACCAATTCTTAACCAAAGATGCTGAAACTTTATTTTCTCGAAAACGAAAGCCTTAAATGGAATGATGTTATTTTACATTTTTGACTCGTTTCTACGCACGGAATAACTTCTTGTTAATTGTTTACTCATATCCGTCCACCAATTAGCCAAGTTCACGGTATCTTTAACAAATTTTCAAACTCGATTTTCTCGACAGCGAAGAAAATTTTATTGTATATTTCTCATTTATATTTTCGCGTAGAATCTGCGTCTTCTCGATTGTAGCATGATTACTGAGGCACCCTGTATACGTGTACACTTCTGAAATTGCCGCGTCGATAAACTCCACATGGAGCAATGCAGCGATATCTATGCGCGTATACATGTACACGTTTGTACGTTTGTTTATGCGCGTCTCGACTAACCGAGGTGCAAGCTAGACTTTCCGGAATACGATAAGAACAACGACGTCGATAACAAACCAGCTATATACATATGTGTGTGCGCGTAGATGCATATGGTGCTATCGTTCCGCGAGCAACGAGTTCCTTGTTTTCGTAACGTTAAGCCACGTAATCGTTACAGCAAATGAGATTTTCTTGCAAACTTGTAGCCCATTTTTCCAGACTATTAATCAGTCGATCAGTCGAGCAGAAACTGTCTCGTTCGATAATTAACTTTTAGGTCGACTAATAACTAGGTACATACGAATATTATAAATATGTTGGAAATCTAGGTGTTGTATTTCGACAGTCGACAGCATTTGCTTCCGCCGTGATTTATTCGAGAAGCTCTAAAAAGTTTGTGGGGCAACTTTTCCGTGTGAACATAGTCAGGAATTAACGTTACGTACGCAAGTATATTTTCACATTTTACTTGGGAAACCTGGGTCGTTCGTGTTTAATTTGTTAATTATATAGCTTAGCGAATTCCTTCAATTTTCATCTATGAATATTTAATTTTGTTGCTCTTCTAGACTTTCAACATATCTGAAAAAGCTCCGGAATATTTATCGAAGTGTCTGCTACGCCGTATACAATCAAATGTTTAAGAAAGTTTGAAGGAAAAATAGAAATTCGCTGTGAAATCCAAGTTATCTGATTCGTTATGATTCTACTTATTATTGATTATTCATATGCGATATCGTAATAATATCGATGAATTGATACGTGACAAACTGTAGGCTGTAGACATAGACTTCTATCTTGCAGTTCCTACAATTTCACGATATTACATCAAATTTATAGCCTGGCAGAATTTTGAAAATAAGAATTCGCTTCGATGAAATTCTCGAGTGAAATTTCGACGAGGTCGTGAACGAATCAGACTTGTCTACAGAGTGTTAAAAACGTATTACGAGTCGACAAGATGCACAAAGACTTAAAAGGGCAGAGAAACAAAAATCAAACGTAGGATTGGTCGGAAAACGGATAGACATGTTATCGTGAAGGCGTAAAGAACACGAAGGCTCGAGATGGGAAAAAGAAGCCATATGATCGTCGACAAACGAGTGGGTGCCATAGAAGGGAGAACAACGGTGGAATCCCACTCTGACTACTTGTATATTCCATCTCGATCGATATGACCCGGTATAGCAGGTGCTGTGCTGTGCTGTGCTCGTAAGGACTACCACCTTCACCTCTTTTTTGTGTACAGTGACTTGTACACCTCGGTTGATGTCCTTTCGTATAATCGATCGCAGCTATGATGACGATTGTATTTAATTTTCAATGAATCGACCGTGAACTTCTGACGTAGTACGTTAACGTGACTCGAAGTAGCGTAAAAAACAATGAATAGGTTTGTTTTAACGGATAAAAAGTAACGTAGCTTTCAGTAAAGTTAATTGTTGCAGAGCAATAATGAAAATAAAGATTGCGGACTGAATAGTAGGAAATCGTAACAAATAATACGCGTCGTAGCGTATGAAGATTAATGGTAAACGCTGATGCGTCCTTTCATTAATTAATTTCTCATTTAAAGAGCGCACGTGGGACGGATGAATGATCCACGCGCAAGCTTCGCGTGTGTACGTAAGCGTATATGTATACGCAATGCTGTAGCAACATGCGTCAGTGGCACAGGCAAAATATGTTATATATTATAAAAACGCTGTTCTTCCCCCACTTTTCTCAAAAGATGCCATTAAATGATCGATTATCTTTAGTTATCTGTTAAATTACACCGTTGACATAAATTCGTGGTACCACGGAAGCCAAAGAAATTCTATGGTTCTAATAAAACGAAACTCAAGAATAATAGAAAAAATTGCATTAGAAGCATCGGGTTTTAAAAATTTTAGTTTGGGAACTTAATAGGTACACTTACATGTGTTTCGTTACTTCAGCCATTGATTTTAATTAATACAAAAAGTACAATATCTAATATAAAATATATATTTTATAGAAAATGTATTGAATATCTTTTGTATTGTAAACTGTTTCTTCCTTACAAAAATTTAATTTACGAATAAACTACAATTTGTGCATCAATTCGTTCTACGATAAAAATTCTTTAATTTTAATAAAAAGATAAAAAATTACGCCTTGAGAGTGTTAGTATTCACCGGAAATCGTGACACGGAAGTATAACGCCACATTGCAACGTGTTAATTAAAAAAAATCAGCAATCACGCCTATGGTTACAGATTACAGTATAAGTTTTCTCCGCTTCGTATTGCACGGTACGACTATGTCGATGAAATTAGATCGTGGTATATTAATTACTGGTCAGCGCTCTTTTCGTTCACCGAACAGTCAGCAAAAATAAATAGTAGCACGTGATAAAAAGCTTACACGATTGCAACCATGCGTCACCAAAAACGATAGGAGGTCGGTGAAAAATAATCTTAAACTGTTCGACCAGATTATCGAATAGATAACACTCTATTTACCATATGTGTAAATACATTTTTATTTTACCGGTCTACAATAGTACTTTTGTTAACGATATCGCCACTCTGTTGCGGCTCGGAAATATGCGCCGTTCTGATGTATCATCTTACACAAGAATCAGGTACATTGAAACACTTTTTATTTTCCTTCTCTGTCGTGAAAACCCGTGTTTCTTTATGGGTATGGTTACGCAATATCGTTAGGAAGAAATGTTACGGCGTAAACAATCGGTGATACAATGTCATCAAAGTCACAATGTGGACGTAAGTAACAAATTCTCTTTCGTATCTAGACTATACTATGATGTAATTGTCTATCAAACGTTAAATTAATAATGCAATCTCTCGTGAGAAAATTTTTTTACGATACACAATTATCGATATTGTTTATCATAGAAATGCATATTTTGGCTACTCTGAATTAGATGGTATAAATATCACGTAGTATTTTTTTATAATACGTATTTTCCAAGAAACATTATCCACAAACACGTAAAAACATCAGAAATTACGACATATCAACTTTTCTTACGAGTCACGGAAATGTATTAATGTGAAAATGGTAGTAGTTGGTAGAATTAAATTTAAATAAAAGAACACGTTAACTGTATTTTTGGTAGCACGTACAAAGTACAGGGTCGACCAATCGAAAGGATTACCAAAAACGTGTATCGTAACGTTACTATAAAGGATAACCGGATTGTGGGGATTTTGATCCATCTCGTGATCGTTTAACAGTAGAACGGAGTACAAAAGCGGCGGGCATGGTGCCCGAGAGAAACGAAGGAGAAGAAGGTTAGAAAGAGAACGAAAGGATGAGAATGAAGAGATGCAAGAGAGAGGAAGGGGATAGAGTTGATAACATGCCAGCTGTGCGCAGGAACGGAGGTTAGGTTAGAATTGGCGTTTGGGGGTCGCGAGGTCAGCCCACGGAATCGAACGACCGAACGAAATAGGAAGATAGAAGATATACATATAACGTCATACAGAAATGAAACTTACCTCGTTGAAGGCCATCTTCTTCGTTATGCTTCCGGACTCGCGGCTGCTTCCGGTACCTCCTTGCCCCACCGCTCCTGTAGATGAGGATCGTCTCCCAGAGCCGCCGGACTAGTTGTTCCAGCAGCAGCTGATCTCGCCTGTCCAGAAATCCAGGGGAGGACGAGAGCACATCGAAGCCGCGAAAAACGCCACTCGCGGCACACTAGACACGAACACGAGTCGGACCACGACGACGATAGCGACGACGGCGACGACGGTGACGACGACGACACTCGCGACCGACCTGTCTTACAGCCCTCCGCGACACACATACGTCACGGAACAAACACGACCGTACACCTTTCCGGGGGACCACCTACCAAAACACTTTCGATCGACTTACACGCGATCCGTCACGCGATTACCATCTCCCTGCCAAACGAGTTGCTGCACCGAGGATAATCTGGCATTCCTCAGGTGGGCACCGACAGCACCTTCCGCCAATCTTCCAAATACCGCAGGCGGCTTACCCGGCTAACCGTGCTTTACAATTATCGCGACGCGTTACCCAATCGACTGTCACTCTATAATACCTATATACGAATCGTCACGATGTATTCGATAACTCGTAACCGTTTCTTGCACTGTTTTTTTTTCACGTATTTATATCCGTCGTAGAACTATCCGCAAACAGAGGAGCGCCATCTTGATTTTTGCTGTCGCGGAACTAGCCGAATGAGATGCGCGCGCAGCCGACACAGCTGTGAACGGGTGCCATTGCCAATGAACGCCGCGGCATTTAGGAACACGCGCGAACCAATCACATTCCAGAATCGTTCATTTCATTAGGTTACTTTCTGTCATGTCATACTTATACCATGCTATCCCATTTTCAGTTTAACCTTTTAACGATCTTAAGTATTTTGTGTTACACCACTCCCTTTCCCTGGTTGTGATTGCTTGTAACTAAACGACACACGCATAGACATTTATGTACATACTTTACTTTATATATTACGAGAAATTATAGTTAGAAATTGTAGAAATTACAATCCTAGTTCTATACTCTGATTGGCGGAATACGAATGGAATTTTAGCGCAAAATTTAAATGTAAGAATTTAAGATATGTAATTTGTAGTATTCTGTTGAGTAATAAAAATGATAAATAAATAAATACGAAAGTTTAAATGATGTGAAAATGTATAAGAAGTATAGTTTGTATGAGTTATATATTACTTAAAATTTTGTTGCAAGAAATCTGTGACGGAGATTATGTGTACTTCGTAAAGTTATATTGTAGTTATGCCGATAGATTGCGCCTACTTGCGGAGAAGCTGAAAACGAAAATTGAAAGACAGATCTATACAGATAGATACAGAAATAAAGGAAAGCAATTTTTTTTTCTTAAATAGTCTTTTTCGTGCGTGCACCCATATAACACTCAAATATAATTTTGTTAAAGCTACTATGGTCAGTTGCTTCCCTCGTTTCCTTTTTCGCTGACTATTTATTGTTCCCTACACGATATCTGTCTTTGAAATTTTGTCTTGAGCTCCTCGAAAAGATGGCGCAATCTATTTCGATATTATACTCCATCTTGAAAACTAAGTTAATCATGGCGGCCAGAGCTTCGGCATAAGTGAGTTGTGCGGTGTACATGTTAGCAGTGATTGGTTTGTTATTCTGTTGCGGTATTCGCGTAGTGTTCGGTTATTTTCATGTATAGCTGCATTCTTAGTGATTAGTATATTCGTAGTTTTTCAAATAATTATTCGGAAAAGACAGTTAAGCTCATCGAAATGGGCCGCTCTAGATCCAGGACAAAATCTCCTAGTAGACGGCGTCATAAGAGTAAGCATTCAAGGAAACGCTCAAAATCACGTGAGAAGCATTCGAACAACAAGTACTCCGACAAGCCAAAAGAACGTAGTTCTAAATCAAGGTAATATATTTTACTTTGTTATCGAATATATGCATATTGGAATCGTTTCGTTCTATTGAGTTTTCCGCCATTTTGCTATACACACATTCGATAGAAGAAATATATGTTACGTCTGATTAAAGATTTATGTCTTCTATCGTTGTATATATCTTATTACGTTGTTACCAACATTCTATTAATAAATGTTGCAATGTAGTAGATGGGTTTCAAGCCCATTTATCTTGCTGTTTCTATAAAATTTGAACGCATTTATTTATGCACACAGGAAACGATCCCATTCTGCATCCTCTAGTTCAGGCTCAGATGCTTCGGATGATGTACACATTGTCAGTCATAAGAAACGTTCATACAGAGACAGGGATCGCAAAATGGATGAGGTAGAGAGGCTGGCAGAAATGGAACGTCAAAGGTAATTAACTATTTTAGATTGATTATTATTTTGTTTGATTTACTTGCTTCTATTTAATAAATATGCCTTGACTAACAATAGTTATCTGTAATATTTTTGTTTTAAACAAAATATTATGATATTATAGAGGATAACATATTAGATTATTTTATTATTTCCATATGCACTTGATGTTAAGGTACTTATGCCTAAAGATTATATTCCATATTTTTCCATATTTTTTAGTCTTTGTATAATAGACAAAATATAAAAAAATTTTAATGCTTTTTACTTAATTTTTAATTAATAAAAAAATTTTTTTTATATATTTTGATTTTATTGGTATACGTTTTTTTTATTTATAATTATGTTGTCAGGAAAAAGAAAGAATTATCGAACAAAATCTTCACCGCAAGTGCAGTTGGGTAAGATTGTATAACTATCTCATGGTGGTGGGTCAATTATGTCATATATGTACATACATAAGTCTCAGATATTTTAATAGATACTATATATTTTAGAATTTCGTAAATATGAACACACACACACTTTACACATACAATATTATGTACTAGTATTCTAAATATATTTTTATGCTTTATTAACTAAAGTGTATTTGATTAAATCAAATAAATACATTTTATACGGTTATATTTATAGATTGTTGAAGTAAATTTGGTAAAGAAGTAAACATATTTGGAAAGTGTGTGCTACTCCTGTAGCATTAGAACAACAAAATATTTCTGTGCTTACAGAAGGCAGCGTGAAGTAGAGCAAAAAATGGTTGAAGAAGAAGCTGCAAAGCGAATAGAAGAACTAGTGCAGAAGAGGGTGGAGGAAGAGCTAGAAAAGCGTAAGGAGGAAATAGAAGCTGAAGTACAAAGGAGAGTAGAAGAAGCTAAAAGGGCTATGGAGCGTCAAATGATGGAGGAAATGGAATGGAGACAAGCAAAGCTTCGTGAGGAGGAGAAACGAAGAGAGGTAAGACCAATCCAGAGAAACATTGGCCAGTGTTAGCCCAAGCGCTGTTTCGATCAACAGGAAATAAGTCTGGTGCTCTATCCTTGCATTATTTTTATACATAACTAGATGATATATTTTGGTAAATGCAGGACTATAATACGAATTAAATATATAATAGAGGAAATGTATTTTATAATTGAATAGCTTGACTGGTAAGATGCAATTTAATTTAAATGTTTTTGAAAACTATAAAGAGAGGTTAGGGTACTATATGTTTGCGTGTATTGACGTAAAAAAGAATTAGAAAATTCTAATTGGATATACCAAAAATTATATAAATGTTACTAATTGAACATATCTATGGTGAAACTAACATGTGTGATTGTAGCGCTATATTATGCCTCTATTTCGCGATCACAGCGTTTGGGCTTGAAGCATTGTGGTTGATAACTATGAGAAAAATTATTATTAAAAAGCCACATTGCTTCGACTTCCCAGCATCCACTGAGGTCGCGTTGTTGGGAATGTATACTTTCTTTTGTGGAAAGAATTTTGCTATTATAGGCGCATGTATCGGATATTTATGAACAGAATATTGTATTTCTACCATGTATATATTTATATATTTGTACAACATTAATACCTTTCATCACACAATATTTCGATTGCCAGTCGTATCTACTATTGAAGAAGTTGCGTTCGAATGCACTAGCTGCGTTTTTTCTCGCCACTTTTACAATCGTTGTACCTGACAATCTAGCAGACCTAATTACTTATTGATCTAGTTTATATCCGCGTGTCTGAATGTCCACATAATCGCATCGTTTAATCTCTTAAAGAGTAGAGAAAGAAGCATCCAATTACTTAAAGTTAGTGATCCCAAACTTTGTAACTTGCTAAGCAGAAAAAAAGAATCGTAAGTTTGAAATAAAGTTATTTTTCTATGAAACTATAGGAAAGTGATGTTTTTCCCTGAACAGTTTTTGCTGTCAGTGAAACAGTAGATTTAAAGAATTGTTTAAACTTTTTTATGAAAAATCTCATCAAATTTTATCTTTAAGAATATGATTGCATAATTGTTTTTAACTTTATTTTGACGGTACAATAACAATGATATTCTTATATTTATAGAAATAAAAATTGCAAATTAGATTTCATCCTTTTTAATAGATATCTCTTCTCACGTACGAGAATATTCTATTTTTTCTTTTAATAATCATAGAATCTTCTTAAAATATAAGATGAATAATATTGTATGATTACTTCTATATCTGAAAATCGAAAATAGTATACCTAGTTTACCGTTCTTGATAAAATGCTTTTTTGGAGAGGTTTGCATATTATAATGAAAATAAATGATAGAATTGCTAATAGATTTTAATGATAATGATAATGGAAAGAAACATTTATTCTATTCCGTAACTTTGCTATTCTAAGCTCTTCTAACAGCTTTAATTTAGTATAACCAATATTCTATGAATTACAAGACGGGGTCCTGTTATTTGATCTAATTGGCAATGATTTTAAGTACTTAAATATTTACATGCTCGTCTTTAAGTACTTATATTTTTTTTAAATACGAATCTTCATTTTCCTTTAAATACGAGTAGGAGTTTTCTTCTACTATGTTTTTTATGTATATGCACAATTGGTTATTTTCACCCCCGGAAAATCAGCACGTTCCGGTCAAATGGACAGCGACCCTGATTACAAGTTGACCATACTTTTATCCTTATTGCTTTGCACATTGAGTTTGCACTGAATATGTGAACAAGTTTGGGAGAAATTTAATTAGAAAGGGAGAGGTAGACCTTAAAGGGCAGAATTAGAATCCCATAGCAACAAAGCACGACCTAGCAATATATAGGTCACCTTCCTTACTGACTACCAACAGAAGATGCCGGTTTTTTACTCACTGCTGAGTGATTGTCGATGAAGAAGGCATCCCCTACGTGCTGGCGTGAGCTTCATTCAGGTATTATCCAATTTATATATTCATAATTCATTTTATACCGATATTATTATTATCATTCTTTGTTTAAACACTATATATCGGAAAGACAATATTAGGGATTATTTTAGATTTGCTATATATTAGTACCTGGGACACAACGCATTCTTCGACAGGTCGGGGCGGATGGCACCACTCGTTCGTAAATATTTTTTTTAATACGTTTTCCATCTCTTTTTTTCAAATGCACATCAGCCATTATGGAAGATACATGAACAATAATCATTATTCTTTGTGAAATGTTCTTTATTTTTTTTTTTCAAACTTTTTTTTGTTCGTCTTAATAAAATATTCTTACACTTACTGCATTTAGATTTTATCCTGCACTTAACAAAGTTACTCAACGTGTCGCGTTTAAGCAAGGAGAGTTGCAATTTTTTGTACGTTCTTTTGCATGCACAGTGAATTGATTCAGAATCATAATTCACGTTTTTTCACTTTCAAGTGGCATCCTAAGTCGTCGTGTTTCCATCTGGGGAATCTGTCAATAAACAGCATTCGCTGGGAACTAAGAGGAGCTCATTTAATCCAAACGAAGGAACTGGGTTTATATACATCCTCCGTTACTTTTGTCTCAACAAGCCATCCTAATTCTTTAAAACCCGACCTCGAAATTTCATATATATTCCCGACTATTTTTCCCATATAAAAAACAATGGTTCTTAGGATGTGTAACACTAGGCTGTTGGCATAGCGGCACTATGATTTTTGGATATGAATGGTGTAACAACAGCTGGTGAGCAACACCATCATTGCTTCGTGTAAATAGATCCCATTGTCGTTGTAGGAGGAAGAGCGGAAGAAGCGTGAGGAACTAGAGAGGATCATGGAGGAGAACAACAGAAAAATAGAGGAAGCTCAGAAGAAACTGGTAAATATCCGGTAGTCTAAGTCGTTCGTAGACTGATATTTTAAACGAACGTACTCGTTGATAGGCTGAAGAAAGATTGGCCATGGTCGAACAGCAACGTTTAATAGAAGAAGAAAGGCAAAAAATGAGGAAAGAACATGAAAAGCGTGTTAAAGAGGAACAGAAGAAAATTCTCGGGAAGAACAACTCGAGGCCTAAATTGTCCTTTACGCTAAAGCCAGTTACGTGAGTCTGTCTCATTTCGTGCAGTTTTACATGTGATATTCATACATCTTGTCGATTTTGGAATTATTCATGTTCCATAAGAACATTCGTCATGAGCGGCGCGTACATATGTACATATATAATGCAGCAACAAGATCCAAAGTTCACTCCGAATATATTTGCGAAAATCATCGAAATCAAGCGACGTTGAATTTTTTTATTTAATTATGATGATAATACGAACATCAGAATTGAATAATTAATTCTATACTTGCCAGATTTCGAAGCCCGATGCAGGTGGGATTTTACCTGTTTGAGACTACACCGATGTCAATACAGACGAAGGATTTCTTTTTATAGTAGGGACATAATAGAGGCAGAATTTGTATTCATCCACGTGTTTGTCGTAAATTTTTCTATACTATAACGGTATACATTTTGTACAGGTATGCTCGATCTGTTTGACGAAGGTGTAGTCTAGCCTAGTTAGGTGTGTTCTACAAATTGCAAATGCAGTTCATATATTGTCGTTTCTTCGTAATTATACTCTACAAAAAATAATTTTATTTCAGTTAGATATATTAAAGAAACGAGAATCGTATTTATAGCGTTCGCGTTTTTAAGCTCGATAACAGTTGAAAATTTTCAGATGGTCACATTATGAATACGACCAAATAGATTTTGTAACTATGCAAGTGCATAAAAGAATTTTCTACGTAAATAGATAATTATTGTGCATTTGTAACACATAATACACAAAGCTATTTCGGAGAAATAGTAACAGAAGAGCTAGTTTCCCTAGTATACTAAATCGAGAATCGTAATGGAATATGCATACATTTAGAACCTAATATAGAATTCGTTTTGTCAACAAAAAATAAAGAAGAACTGACGTAAACATGTTCTTTCTAATCAAAATTAAAGTAAGGAATATGAAAAGACAAATGCAATGTTGAATGGATCATTTTGTACGCATCAAAACATATGAATGCAACAGTATATCTTGGACTTGAACCAGTATATCTTGTGCGCATTTGTGTATAGATATGTATTGATATAACGAAAAAAGATCTGTTCATTTAGGATTGTATACCTAAAAACATTGTTACTTGTAAAATAAACGTTTTTATTAAATCTTATTTAATTGTCCTTTGTCATCCTACTGGAATACTTTTTTATATGAAAAGCTGATGTTTTTTTTTTATAGTTTTCGAGGTGAATTTGCTGTTGAAAGTAGTGCCTTGCCGCGAATTCCAAGACTCGCTCCTTTTCCTAGAACGTTCCCGTAAAATGGACTGCGTTGTTTGAAGATGCACTCGAACTTACCACGAGGAGCTTTTTTATTTTTACGACGATCTATAACCACTTAAAATGGACACAATCGTGTTTTGTTTAATTCGCTGTACACAAGGTAAAAATTATATAATACAAATCCAATAATTACCTTTAATAGTATCTTCTATTATTTCTGGATAAAGTTCCTCGGTAACAGTACTGCTCGGAGGATGCAATCGTGGATTTGTATTTATTTCGATTAACCAGACCGATAGGTCATCCATTATTAAAAAATCAGCGCCGTATAATTGGAAACTGTTTTTTCGATTGACCATATTTTCTTGGGATGCCAGAAGTGCGCCAATTAAATTTTGCTTGATACCTGGTTTAATGAGTCCCTCCCATGCTGATTCTCGGTCGGTATTTCTGAGAAACGGCAGACAATCGAGTAATTGTTCGAGGTTTCTTTAAGAGTCGATATAAAATGCATACTTCAAGTATTCCTTGAATTTCTGAAGATTCCAGTGAAGTTCGCTGGGTATCTGTGCGTTCTGCTTTATTGTCTTTCTGTACTTCAACTGCACAGTCGTGTTACATAAATGAATCGATTCGTGGAAATTGTCGAGAGTAAAATCTTTCGACGCGAAACGAAGCAGAATATCCCTTCAAAACAAATAATTCTGTGAAGAATTGCTAAACAAAACAAGTCGTTGAAAGGTTAAAAAAGATCGATACTTGTACATCCAGACTGTAAGAGGTTGCGTACTGGTTATTAAGAACCACTGTCTAATATCAACTTTCGTTTTATAAACGAGTAGAGGTCGTTCTAGATGTGATTAATTATTAATTTAATTTATTCTGTTTTTTTTTCTGCTACCGCTGCTACTAAGCAAAAACTGACCTATGTACTTTTGTACGACATACTGCATGCATTCCTTAGCAGCTTGATTTATCTTGCTTAGTATGTCTTGCAATGAATTCTTAAGAATTATACCTTTACCCAAGCTCTTGTCACCTGGTTTTAAAATCCAGACATTCCGCATTCCATCAATTTGACTCTGAGGACGACACTCTATCATTTCTTTTATCATATTTGCGGTGAATCGTAATAGTTCCTAACAACAAATTTTCAATATAATCTACCATCATTTTGATTTTATATTAATTGCATACTTCGATATCTATGCCATCATTCTTCTCCAATATTTCTCGTTTATGCAAAAGTCTTTCGTACCACGATAAAAATTGATTCCAATTAGAAATTGATATGTCTTTATAACTCTGTCCATCTATGTCCTCGTGCGCGCAGATGCTACAATTTATTTGGATTCGATAGAAAATGCCTCGAGAGTATTTTACTTTGTTTTTTTAAAACCTTATGTATTCCGCGCAACGTTCAAGAGCGAATAAAACTGCTTTGATAGGGACAGTGCCGTCTTGGGACCAAACAGCATTTGGTCCAGCGATGCTGGCCAAGAATAAGAACCACTTGAGAATTCCCATGCAAGCTGTGATGTAAAAATCTTGCACGAATTCCTTTATCTGCACAGGCTGTACACTTGTGACATGTTTTTATTACCATCAAAATGAAAAATCGTATACGAACCTGATAAACATTGTAGCATCGTGGAAATTGTACGTTTGACACGCCAGTTTCATAGAACCAAGAAATATTTTCTAGATTATTGCACATATCGATCTGAAATAATTTTAACATAGTTTCCAATAGTTTCTTCATACCTTCCGAACGAAAAAAGATTATGGATATTAGAAAATCACTTGCTATAAGTAACCTTTGATGTGAAATAGCACCCGGAGAATTTATTAATTATGGTTCTTTCTTCTGTTCTAACCGCTACTCTTTTATTAGTGGACCATATAAAATTAGCAGGATAACGTAATAATTTTTCAATCGTTTCCAAGCCAGCTGAAAGATAAAGAACGTATGTATATTTGTCGCTTTTATAACAAATGGAATGAATTTCTGTCAGCAACCTTCCGAGATTTCCGGTGACATTGAGAGCATTCTTCTGATGAACCTTTTCTCTATCCAGTTTCTTCTTCCTAGAGGCTTCCTTAGCACTGGGAAGGTGCCATAAATCACGAAAATTTTATGTTCGTTTACCGCCTTTGTCAGAACCTTTAGAATGAAATTGATCTTTGCGTCCTCAGCGGAGAGAAGACTCAAGTATTCCCTGAGAATGATCTTGCCGTATGTGTTCACGTTTTCTTTCTCCTCTTCTTCCAGTAGATCGTCGAGATCATCGCGGTTGCAAAGAATCTCGACGTTCGCGGTTCTTACAGGCTCTACGTTCGTAATCATTATAGAATCGGAAACTCTTACAATTATCTTTGATTCTTCTCCGATTTCCTTTGGATCTTTTGAATATATCTTACAAAAAATTTTGCGAAATAATATTTTTATGTGTTTTGTAATACTCGAAAATTCTGTTGGACTTTTTAATTCAACTCTTTCGTACCTGCCAACCTTGACAGTGCTCTTTAATCGAACAATCGGGAGAGGTTAACACAATTTGCCATTTGCGCGTTTTAATAGTTTTTACAATGTTCGAGTCTTCCAATTTATATTTTCCGTTTTTCGATATTTTAAAGTCTCCTTGGATGTCGGATAATCCATAGTTAGAATTTGTAATGAGATCTACGTTTTGACTTATTTGTTTGTCGTTTTGCGAAACAGTTACATAATCATTCTTTTGTCGCATCGTGGAATCTTTTCAATAACAAATTTCTATATTTTTATACTTTAACATGTTTTGGTCGCGTCAATCTTTCTACATCTCAATTTAGTTGACAAACTTTCGTTCAAAAATGACACCATTCGATGATGATATTGACAATCGATAAGTGTGCTTCGATATTGCTCTATGTTCATGATTTGGAGTAAACAAAATGTTTTTTTTTTTTTTTTTGTTAAGCTTTTATAAACTGTTCTTTTTTTATACTATCCCACGTATTTCTGCATGCTCTATATTTTTTCACGGCTTCACGCATGGAGTCGTCCAACAATTTTTCCACGTTGGCCTTTTTAAAAATTGGCCTTTGCAATTCCACCTTAATTGCTTGACTGTTCTTAATTTTTTTCGGGCTTTTCGCTTGTACTTTTTCTCCTTCCAATCTCGTCAGATCAGTCTCTGCAACTGTATTCTTGATACTTTGGATCGAATCGAAGTCCATTCGAAGAGGAATTTCTAGACTCATCTCACGTATCATTTCTGCTACAGACTTTAGCAAACGTCTATTCTTCACGATTCTATTTTCAATCAGTTTCTTTCTTTTGCAAATACTTCTGTCGTTCTGTGCGATATTCGTGGAATCGTATGACCTCTTAGTACCACGGAGAATACTTTGTATGCCTTGGAATATATCAAACACGTTACAAAGATAATATAGAGAGAAAAGAAGTTAAATTTCCTTCAAATTTTACCTGACTGCGCGTTTCTACTATTTTTCATACGTTCTTCAAGAAACATTTTGTCTTTCAACGCTATTTGTTTCTCACATTTCGTAGGAAATCGCGACGTACAGAATCTCGTGCTATAGTTATTCTTGAGATCATTTTTCTCTCTCAAGCAGTTTCTCTTTTTCGTTAACCGTACGATTTGTGTGAAACCGTTTTCAATTTCTCTTCGCATCGATCCTTTCTGCAAACAGGATTTCAGGCTTCTGTCTGAGTGAATATATAACGTTTGATTAAATGTTACTCTCGGTGCATCGAGTGCTTTTCCGTTAGGCTTGGAAATGTGATCATCGTTCGTGTACGTGCCACTGGAGTTCGTTGGTAGATACGGTGTTGAGTGCACTTGTTCGTCAAACTCGCTTTCCGAATCGGTGCAAGTGTCGGACAAATTGAACGAGATCGAATTTTCGTCTGACCACCGCGAGTGGCATGTGCCTGGCTGGTAAGGGAAAATTGGAGTGATTCAGTAGACCGACAAGTTAAACGACAAGATTCGCCTTCTAAAGGCACGAAGTTTCATTGCACCGAGGAATTTTGTTTTAATATTGTTCCGTCCGGAATAATATTAAACGAACTAAGTGAGATATTCGCACGTTTCCGAAACCGAACACCTCGCGTCAGTTCTGCTACCACCTCACCTTTACCAGGTGAAGACACGTAAAGGATGCTGTTAGTTGAAAAACTAATGTTTGACAACAGTCAATCAGCTTGTGTTCTGAGCAAACTAGAGAGAACTCATCGGACAATCCGGACAGGTGAGACCTTTTTTATAAGACCAGACATTTTCTAACATTTTATCAGTACAGACTGTGCTGTACTCGTTCACATACTTTTTCATTAGGGCTCAAGTTTTTCTTGTCGCTGTTGGATTTGGAATGTGTAGAACGGTTAATTGTTCTTCCCTAAACGCTCATACACCGTGGCTGATAATAGCAGTCGTCCGTAATGACATTATCACAGTATGATTTTTTTGACTTGGTGAAATTTAATTGAAATAAAAACAGACGTATCGGGTTAAAATTCGATGCATCATAACATTAACATGATTTCTTTTACTTAACGATGGCTTTTAAGAGTTAACTTTCGCAATATATCGTACCTTGATTTTGCGTTTGGATTGTCGAAAAAATGTGCATTGAAAATCATCTTCATTGAGAAGAGTATGACTGGTATCTTTCTGATTAGGCGAATAGCCGGCGGTTGCAGTACCTCCAGAATTCCAAGATGAGTCGACGTACTCCATTCCACGTGACAAGTATGGACAAAAAGAACGTATATCGCTTAATTTTTTTACAGCTAATCATCGAATTTAGAGGAGAATCTTTGGAGAACGATGGTCTCCATTTGTCTGACTGTTCCACTTTAATAATTTTGATTTTTTTTTTAAGTTGCCATTGATGTTGGTTAATTAATGTCAAATCATGTTTTTTTTCGATTTGAAGAAGTCGATTAGATTTTGTTTCGGTATTTTCTTACAGGGAGTAAAAAATCGGAAGATCTTAACGGTCGGTAGTATAGTTTTTTATTGATCATTTACAGTTCAGTTCAAATATACGTTCAAATATAGACTCTAAGGATAGATCAACAATGGAAGAGTAACGAGTGCAGATCACAAAGACATTTTCAATCACTTAGTTAACCTTAAACCAACGGCGTACATGTCCGTGATGTCTGATAAAATCTTATTCTTCTTTTGACGAGGATATTTTTTTGGGACGTTACGATTTTTATTTTTCACGTTCACTGCTTGACCAACTTTGTTTGTAGTTAGAAGAGACGGCAACGTTGGTGTCTCCCGAGTTATGGTGGACAGATGAGGAGTATTCCTCTTGTACTTTTTAATGGCATCTCGTATCACCGTCTTGATTATCTAACGCATATAAAGAGAATATTATCCAGAATAAGATATGGCGGTAAATCCTATAAAATTACATCTACCTTATCATTGTTTGACTTCAAAGGTTTTTCTATTTTTGGAACCAATTTTGTAGATTGTTTCTGAAAAGCCATAATCTTGGTAACCAAAGACTGCGATACCGGAGATGATTCTGCCTTACTGCTATCTGGTCCAGCGAAAGTGTGCGATTTTCTCGGCATGCGCGCCATATGTTTCTGATTATTGCCAATTTTTTCCTAATATACAATCGTTTTTTTTTTTTTTTTTTTTTTAAATAAAACCACCTGATAATTACGCGATTTAATCATTGTAATACGTACCTGAACGGATGTAGGGAATTTTGACTTAACGTTGGGTACCGGGCCAACCACAGGTGCACTTTTCACGGTCGATTCCTGCTTATCGATCAGCACAGCAGTTATTAAGGGCTTTGGAGGTGCACTCGTTGGTAGAGCTTGCCTTAACTTAGGCGAGTCCATTTTGTAGTAAGCGTAAAATTCTTGGTCAAGCTGTATTTCTAATTCTTCGATCAAATCTACGATCACTGGACCGATTTGATTGTGCACAGTCGATTTCTTCTTCGTTAAACAAGTCTACGATTATTTTCATTTAACCACGGATAAATATAAATTCATACACAATAGCGTCACTTTTTAGTTATATAATAATGCTTAATATATATATCAATAGTTTCATGTTTCTTTTCTGTACTAATATCTCTATAATATCTGATAAAAGATGGTTATCGCAAATAATTTCTAACTTTCGGATGGCATCCTGTAAGGCTCGTAAAATTAAGAAATTATTTATAATTCTTCGATTTTCTTTTGATGCCTACCATCGGGGACTTCGAAACGAGACTAACTTTCGATTCCTGATTATTTAAATTAGCTTTCTTCCCACAAGTAGTTATTCTAGTCCCTTGAAGAGATAGAGCTGCGCCTAAATATGGTTGACAACTTGGCATCCTTTGTTTGTAAGCCAACTCAAACTGTCCTGTATCAACGTTTTTATCTTCTCGATAATCTATAACCACTGCGGAAATCCACATAGCATAAGAAAGCAAGCCTAGCACTCGTATAAACAAATGGAAAGTTTCAAGCACCTTTTATAGTGTCCTCGAGAACTTGTCTGCACAGGCGTGTCGTAACTTTGCTCGAGTAACTCATGTCAGGATGACTATTGATTTCGATCAGCCATACGGAAAAGTCATCCATAACCATAAAATCAGCGCCATAGAGTTCGAAACTATTTTTTCGACGGTCCATAGCTTCTTGACTAGCTAACAAAGAGCCAACCAGGCCTTGCTTCATCCCAGGATAGATTATATCGTCCCACGCTTTGTCGTGTCCTTGAGATCTGTTGGAGTTTCGTCAGTTGCAAATTTCAATCTGATCACGCGACTGAATCGAAGTGCATCATACTTGAGAAACTCTTTGAAGGTCGTAGCATCCCACATATTATCCGAGGGCAACGCAGCATTTCTATCGCCGCAATTCGTGTACTTGCACTGGATCGCGTGATTGCACAGATGAATCGACTCGTGGAAGTCCGTCAAACTGAATTTCTGGGAGCAGAATCGCAGGTAACTTTCCCTGCGAACAAGAGGATGCTATATTACTATTCCCTTTTTCGATGGATCGTGTTGCTCGTAGGATTCGCATGTCGAACATATCGCTCGATGAATACAATAATAGGAAGCTCATTTACGCAAACTGGGTTATGTAAACTGGGATCGGTTTTGCAGAAGGTGAACTCGTGACTAGTAATTTCCTATAACTTGTTTAAGAGTAATGAATTACCTAGTTATAATTTTAAATGCATATTAGCAAGTTTCTTCTTTCTGTTTTGTGAACTATTTCAAATGTACATTGACGATAATTGCAATGCATTTTCCACACAATAATTATACGATACGGATACTTACAAGCATGAGATAACGTGACACGGAACAGAAATTGTTTCAAGTTATGCATACCTGTACTTACTTAACTACAATGTACTATAAATTATAGCTAACAAATTACTTGTATATCCAAAGAGTTAGGGGCTGGGCGCAGGTAATGACGAACCATTGTCTGATGTCAAATTTAGTGCTGTGTATGAGTAATGGCCGTTCTATAAAAAAGGGAACAACGTGTGTTAATCAAAACTACATTTATCCGGATCAAAGTGTACCGATCGATAATTTTTAAAGGCAGCAGCAATTACCAATATATTTTTGTACGACATAGCGCGTGTCTGATTTATTCGATGGATTCATCTTCGCCATGACATCTTCCAGTTTATTCAGCAGAACGATTCCTCGACCTCGGCTTTTATTTCCCGGTTTCATGATCCACACGTTCATCACACCGTCCATATCGATTTGTGGCCAGTACTTCTTCATCTTCTTCAGGATATGCTTCGACGCCAAGAAGAATTTCTGTTCACACCGTGCTAAATTAATATAGTTCCCATGACTTCACTTGTCAGCGATTCGATCGAAATCGAGTTGCTTACTTGAAATGGCACATTGTTTCGAACAAAGAGAGCGTGACCATGAACGATCTGATAGTACCAGCTGATAAACTGATCCCATTGATGCACCCAAACCCTTTCGATTTCTTGGTCGATATCCTCGTGCGATTGTGCGCTAATGTAATCGCTGCATCGTTTAATTGCGAACTCTAACGCCTTCAAGGGCACCGTGCCAGTCGGTGCTCTAACTGCGTTTTCACCTTCGTTGTTGATCTTACTAACTAACCATTTTAACAGACCTAGACATGCTGTGAATCTATACGAAATATAGATAATAAAATAAAAATCAAGATGTTAAAAAGTAGGAAGATTTGTGCAAATAATAGCTATGATTCACCGAAAGTCTTCGACGAAAGCGTGCATCTGATCGCCTTGGCATAAATTATAGCAACGTGGAAAAAGTGTGTTCGCCACTCCAGCCTCGTAATACCAGTGCATTTGTCTGACGTTCGAACATAAACCCACCTAAGGCAATCGATTTTCTTACAGGCATATATTATCCTCGTACAAAGTGTGTTTCACATGACTGAAAGAGATCAGGCAAGGCCACTTCAGGTACCTTCGACGTGAATCCTGCCCGACAATATCTGTTAAAGATCGTCGTTTTGTTGTCCTGTGCTGGCCAACCGGGCCATTCCGATCCTGTGTTCCAGAGAAAATCCACGGTGTGATTAGTGAGCATTCTAGAGATCAATAGGCGCTCGCTTTGCTGATCCCTTAAATCGCCGATACCAGCCAACAATACGACAGGACTTGCATCCACGTTAAAATGTTGTTCGCCTGAGAAAGTCGACTTATGTAATACCAAGGGTAAAATACAAAATTGAAAAAATTCACGAAACGACTGAAATACCATTGGTATTCTTTTTGAAGAACTTTTCGCACCATCCTCGTCTTAACATGCATTCGCGAATCACTCGCGCCCTTCCGTACACCATAAACGTGTGATGCGCAGCTATGGCATCTTTCACTATTTGCTTGATTCGCATAAATCGTTCGTGTAACGTCGGTGGAAGTTCTAAACTCGGCTGAACTGTTCCTGTATGACACAAACGATGTTAAAGTATACGTTGGTGAATGGAGGATAAAAAATAGTTTTTGGGTCATAACCTTGAACTATATTCGCATCTGATACAATGTCTAGCGTTGGTTTCGGGTTGTTATCTAGCGGTTCGTCCACCACAGGTTGTTCTTCATTCTTGTCCGTTTTATCCGAGCTGGTCGGCTCCAAATTCGATAGCGCCTCATCGTTTGCTTTCATGTAGCGCGCTTGCAAATCTGTAGGTTCGTCTGCACTGATGCACTCCGTTGGTCTTCAATTTCGCTTCATTGCAGTAGAGTTTGTTGAAGGAAGAACGAGCCCGAAGAGGTCAACGTTATTTTATCCTGGATCAGCTTACAAGATTCGATAGCAGTTATTAAAAGTGTCCCAAAAAAAAAAAAAAAAAAAAAGAAAAATAGATCTTTAACGCAATAAAAAATCGTATTAACACTCTGCACGTTCGAATTAGATCTCTTCTAGTACCTGTTGAATCTTCGACGTTCCATCAACATTCTTCTCTCCGATTCAGAGCAATCACCTTCGATTTTTCTAATTGATAATCGCCTGTTCGAATCTAAACTGTTTAACGGAGGAATGTCCTCGATATTGCACGATCAGAGACGACATGCCTCGAACAGATGCGAGTCAGAGTCACAAGGAAGAATCAACGAGACGGAAGCAAAACTCCGACTGAACATCATCGAACAACAGACTCGAAGTATGTGTACATAATCTAGAATTCCGTAGGCGTGCGCCCTGAAACCGTTTTAAACTACCCTAACTATTCGGCGAATTGGATAAAATCGCATGACTATGTCCTCCCCGAGCTATATTCTTATGTCGCATTACAAGATCTGCGAATATTGGATCAGCTGGCTGATAAGGGTGATCATTTAGAATCTCGAAAAGCGACCAGCCCATACAATCATTTCTTTCTGAATTATTCTATCATCAAAGATTTCCTAAAGTATAGTTTCGAATTCTGAAACATCGAATTTACCTGCAATGAAATTTTTTTTTTTTTTGTATAATAAAATTTGGTAGATTTCAGACGCTGTGTAAATAAATTACATAATGGAAGTTCTAAGCGGATAAAAACAGTGAGGAAGGATAGGAGGGAATTGTTAGAATAGGAGGAGCGTACCAGGCACCCCTGCGGAACTTCACGACCATCGAATGCAGGTAAAGAAGCAAAAGCTATCGCGTGGGTTGCCCTAACCACTCCTGTTCCACAACCTCTGACCCACTTATGCGAATGCATCTTGGCTCGCGTGAAGAGGCGGCCTGACGAATCACTTCGACCTGCTATCGCTAATTGCCCGAGTTCGATTTCATGCTGATAATTTTCTAAAATATATTCGGCACGTCGTACTATTTTGCAATTCGGTCGACCTCTACGCGCCTTTGTTATCGGCTTTCCGTGTACGTTGATATTTGCGTGTGATAAAAGCAACATCAAAGAATTATTGCTTATGAGATAGTGAGTTTCTTTTGTAGAATCATGACCGCACCGTAAATATGTCAGAAAGACCCATTGTTATTTTTCCATGGTTTATTTCGTGATCATAATTTTGTAATCGTAATCTTAATTTTCGTGATCTTACTTCCTTACCATTAGATATGGTGCGATATATGTTGTGGGAAATCATAGAATATAGTTGTACGACTGCATTCGTAGAGACTAGGATACAGTTGTATGTTGCTGCAATTCTCACTGGAATATTGAAAAGAGTACGAAATACAGACGAGCTCCGAAAAAACGAATGATCCAAAGGATAAACATGTCACTGTCGGTGACAGGAGGTATTTGAAAATGGTAAGAAATGAAGTTGCTCGAGTTTCTTTACTTTTAAAACTCGAGATTTTAATGTTGAGCATTTCACGAATTACTGGTAGTAATGTTGTGTGTTTTTTTAAATGTATTAATGTTCATTGTTTTAGATATTAATCATTAATAAAAGCATTATCAGGGAACGAATAGTATTAGAATAAATAAGAATTGTAGCATGTCATGAAAACATATGGGTAATAACTATTCAAAATGGCGCGCCACATTCTTTATCGAAGAGTGTTGGGACTCTACTATGACGAGTTATCTGTCGGTATAAAAGTCGATCTTACCAATAGAACGACTCTATGTTAACCTATACATCGTAAACGTAACAAAGTGGAATTACATTATTTTTTGCATTCTGACACGAGTCAGAAGATATAAAACGCATGTGTAGCAAGTATGGCTCACTTAATCAGGAACGTTTCTCTTCTACTATTCACAGAAGAGTGCATAGAAGAATATTTCGATGACATGAACTTTTTTCACGGTGAGTGCTGGAACTTCATTCATAAACGGCCAATAGCCGATATAACTGATTCATAGAATTATAATAAATTTATTTTTATCCACAGCGTCTTACTTATACCCATTGTCATGATCGTTCGCATACCACTAGCGTACTATTCAATAGAAATAAAGATTAAAGTTTGGAACTAATACTTTCATTTATCACATATCGTAACCTATTTTATATTTAATAAATGCTACGATGTAATACATGACTTTACAACTTTTTAGCATTTACACATTCAAATACAAGCATAATAGGTATATACATAATTTCATACTACTATAAACAAAAGCTTCGCATAAATAGCATAAGAATTTTAAATATAATTTTACTCCCTCTTTACTCTCGCATACCGTGAATTGTAATGCTTTCGAATTCTACTACTTTGAACGTTGTACTGAATAAATTAGATTTTTGAACAATCGAATTTTGAAATACTCGTAGTGAGCGCTCAACGATGTTCAATTTTTTTCTCGACGATAAATTTGAAGTCATTATTTCTTTGTGACGATTTAAATTGCTTCTTATAAAAGTTAAAATGAATTTCCTGCGAAGAAGATACGAACCACTTCAAGTAAAACATGAAAATTTCGAACATGTTTCAGTTGGATGCTTCAAATTGGCGCTGAGCAAATTTTTAGGTCTCGGCATCATCGGTGGATCTCTTCTCGGTTAGAAAATATATTTTTATGTAAACTTTGTAATTATCATGAATTTAAACACTGAGCTGCGTTTTTGTGCAATAGTTGCATGTATAATTAACTTTGTGTATAACATTATACTGTATTAAGTTTTTGTTTGTTAGTCAAGATACCACAGATTGTAAAAATTCTTAGAAGTAAAAGTGTAGAAGGCATCAATGTCTTCAGCGTGTTACTGGACTTATTTGCCATGACAGCCATGGTATCCTACAGTTTTATAAGTGGTTTTCCATTCAGGTACTATAATTAAAATTATATATACCTTTGTACACATTCATATTATAATTAATCAATGAATGGTTGGATTCTAGTTCATGGGGTGATGGAGTTTTTTTAGGTATGCAAACTTTAGCAATTGCAATATTAGTCATGCATTTCAGTGGTAATACAGTTCAAGCAACTGCATTCCTTGCTGCTTATCTAGCAGTGTTCTTTGCTGCTACTAGTGGCTTGACCCCGGTAAATGTTCTGTGGGGTTGTCAAGCAATGAATATACCCATTGTACTTGCCAGTAAGGTAAGATGCTTGTAAATAAAAATCATTATATAATATATATAAACTTACTGAAAATATATTTATGATTTCATATTGTTTCAGTTAATGCAAGCCTACACAAATTACTCCAATGGAAATACTGGTCAGCTATCAGCAATAACAGCTTTCATGCTCCTCTTTGGATCTCTTACACGAATATTTACCTCTATCCAAGAAACAGGAGATATTACAATGATAATAATGTATATGTGCTCCTCTATATCAAATGCTATAATAGTTGCACAAATTTTGTATTATTGGAATGTAGATGCGAAAAACAAAGATGGAACAAAAAAAAATCAATAAGTAAATTAATAAAATTTTTAATATTTTGGGAAATAATCAAATAATGAAGTCAAAAATCCATGCAACGAAATGAAATGTGTAAGTGGGTGTAAATAAATGAAATCAGCATTCTGATATCAATAGTCTGAGAAGGATACACCTACTTTAATGAAGAAGGTATAAATGTATCTAAGTTAATAAACTAACATTTTAAATACCCTAAACTTATATTTTAATCGCCACGTATGTATTACATTCATGAATCTTTTCTAGTTGACAAGTTATAATTTTAAATTTGTTATAAATCATACTATCTTAAAAGTAGAAGATATTTTAGAAATAAACATACTATAAAAATCGTATTTGTTATTATTTCTAAAAGTTCCAAGCCTGATAAAAATTTTGTAATGGAGAATCTAATCTGTTTAGTAGAAATAAAGTTTTATTACTAAAAAAAATTTTACGTCATCAATCACTTTAAATTGACCGCCAAACCGGAAGTGATGTAGATCGCTGACGCTATGTATGATATGGTTCGCTAGCTGTAGTAAGGGAAGGGAAAGAGCCATTCACGCAGGCGTGTCTGAGTTTATCGTTTCCGGCTTTTTCGTAATCGTGACTTGTGCAGCGTATGGTGAAATATAGGGCCGCAGTTGTTTAATCGTCGATGATGATACGTAGTGGGCCGTGATATAGTTGGAAAACACATTAACAAATCGTCGGAAGATAATAGGGAAGCAACGGTGAGTAATAATCCGGTTTCTTTTTTGGCCAGTCTGGCATGCCCATGAAAAAATGGGTGTGGATGAGTTTTGGAAAAGAGGGCCATTTGGAGCGTCATGGCGCCATCATCCTTCGCAATCCGGCTTCCCGACGACCATCTTGTTATCGATAAATCAATATAACGCGCCTTTCTTCCTATGTAAGCGTTTTTCTTGAGTAAACGAATATTCTACAGATTTATTCTGTTACGTCGTTTATACGATTCGCCAGAGGAATATCAACAGCTACAGGTAAATTGTTCAGAGAACCGGTTCTTGGTAATTCGCTTTGTCTGGGCGCGTTCTTGCACAGAATGCCATTCCTTTTTGGAGATACGATTTACGTTCGATGAAACCATACAAAACCGATACGTTGTTACTGCTAGCATTTGAGCAACCATTAAACGATTGAAATACCAGAATTTTCTGGCTATCACCGTGGAGAGCGGTTTATCAGTTACAAACACGTGTCCTTGGCTGTTGGATGATGTCCTTTTTGCATGCCAATTTCGGGCAGTCGCTCAGAGGCAGCTATTAAAAATTATGTCAATATTTGAATAATATCTTGGATATTAGAGAAAAAAGAGAAAGCATTACGAATTTGCCGATTTTCATAGTATTGCAGGACTAGGTTGCTTGCAGTACAGAATCAAAATGGAGTCAATGGATGCGCGTCTTGTGGCGCAAGCATTGAACTACCATGGCCAACAGTTGCAGAAAGTGTGGGAAGGAGAACGCAACGAGAACGAGCTGGCCATGCTCAATCTCAAGGAACCAAACTTTGAAATCTATCAACAACGTCAAAAGACTCTGAGGTATGTGTTAGATGATTCCTTTAAGTAATATTATACTTCAGACGTTTCTAAATGCATCATACGTTCAAACTTGTTACTTTTTTTTAATAGTTTTGGTGATAGAGGAAAGAGGCTAAAGCTACAACAGTTCCTTGCAAAGAAAGCAGATGCTCTTTACGATAAATCAAATTTGGAGAAAACAGTTGAACCTATTAAGCAAGAATTAGGAGATGAAGGTACAGTTTCACTTCTTTCTACACACCCTGGTATGACTCATCATGTATTACACAATAATGTGAAATTAATCTGTTGTATGTATTGTTTCAGAATTTTATGCAACAATGCCAGGCCTTGATACTTTTGTCACCATGGAGAAATCTCAACGTATTCGAAATTTTTTGGAGGTGGTTATTCATGATTTTAATAATTTATATAAAAATAAATAATTTGATAATTAAAAAACGGAGTTCTAATAAAATATTTCTTTTTAGAGTTTGGTCATTGGAGATGTTATTTACGCGCAAGTGATGGGTAAAAGTGCTGCTGGACTTCTTCTGAAGGTGCTTTGCAACTGCAGCGATTGCCCCAGAGTTGTTACTGATTTAGGAGTTAAGGTATATTAAGTTTCTTATTGTTTATTTATATTAATTAGAAAGTACCTGTATCCTCTTCAATCATGTCTAAAAATAATTATTAAATTTATAGGCTCTAATATTGAACACGGCCACAGTGCCGGCGGTGGACAAGAAAGGTGTAACAAGAGGCTACATGGCAAATGATCTCATCTGCGTCGTAGTCAGTGAAGTTAACGTTGAAGCCGAGCGAGTTGTTGCAGTTATGAACGTACCTGCCCGTGAAGGGCAAGCACCGCACCCACCTATGGGACTTATCCATTCTGATGATCTTCCAGAAGCTTATAAGTAAGTAATAAAAAATCTGGATAAGTACATTTACTCCTTGTATTTATAATAATGCTTCACTAACTCTTGTAAACTGATATGTATATCACTATAGGAAATTTTGTATACACGATATAAATGGTAAAAGTGTCTTGTGATGCATCAGTAGCACTTTTGACTCAAAATTTGTATTTGTATTATAAATCGTTCTTTGATCATTTGCTTGTTGCGATATACCTTGAGAGCACTTGTGCACTAACAGAAGGCAGGGGGAATATTTTCTGACACTGGTAGTTTCGAATTTAGGATTGATATAACAGTTTCAATCGTGGTCGAAACATATCTCCTATTGACAGTGTAGTTATTCTATTTGTAACTTGCATAATACGCGACAGTACAGATTTGCATCTTTAGTGTTTTGTTTAATATTTTTCGTTAAAAAAGAAGGTAAGGAAAATGGTATGGTGGCCAAAAGAAATTGAGATTTAACAGACGCACTGTGATACTAACAAAACAAGGTAAATTAGATTTGATTCCTCTTACACGTTTTTATGAATTTAGGTGCCAGACACTCTCAATAACGTAAAAAGTTGATAGTCAGTATGATGATGAATTTATAATGTGATACAAATGATTCAAACCTTGAGCATTGGTTGACATGGCTCTGTTGCGCACAATATTCTATCTACGTTTGTGATATGTTACTCTCAAAGCACCAGCCAAACAATGGCGCCAAATGACATCAATGTCTTTTGAGGTTGCATTTCCAGTATGAGATGTTGAGCCTTGGGTGGCCAGAGTGAGTGCTGCAGACGGTAGGTATAATAATGATTTACTGTTGTTTGGTCTCTTATTATAGACAAATAATAAAATAAGTAAAAAGCAAGCATTTAAAAAATTGATTATTTTTAATATCCCATTCAAATATTTTTATGTATTAAAGATCCTTTTGCTCGAGTTTAATGCATATCTAAAGTGCATGATACGTCAATGTGTTGTCGATGTTTCATATGTATCACATTACCAAGTGGAGTAAAACTTTAGATTATTCAAGAAGTTAAAGCAGAGACCAAATAACTAAAATCTTAATCGCCCGAACCTTTACCTTTAAGCCTCAAAAGAATTGCGCCTTGTCATAATAATGCCTCATTTAAACTTACAGCTTAAATTGACAAATAAAAAATATAAAAATATGATGTCATGTTTGAATTGACACCACAAAATGCAAAACAGGCGAAAGTACTACTACATATATATAAAAAAAATTTTTTTGGTCAACTTGGAAGATAAAATATACTCAGGCGTGGCTCCCAACCTATCCTAGGGCTATGCAATTTATTTTATCGCACCAAAAACTTATAAAAACCAAACCACCGTCGATTGATGATAGGCTGTGTGCTTTTATGTTGAGAAATCCTCTGATTACAAACATGATACAAAATACTAGAAATATACGTCTTAGCGGTACATGAAAGGTGAGAGACGAGTTTACATAATAATGAGGTTGTGTACCATTGTAAATTTATACGTAAGAAATAATCTGGTAATAAAGGAAACCTACCAAACTTTCTGCAATGTATCCCCGTTTCGGACCCCTGCTGCTTGTTAACGGTACAAACGTAGATTTTGATCGACTCTAATACCATGAGGTGTTTGATAATATCTTTGTTCTAATTGGAAGAAACTCCTTCTTCATCCGGAGCATCTTTGGCATTAGTGTCGTATCGTTGAATAATTCATGTAGATCGAAAAGAAGAGGCGAATAATTACGCAGGGATGAATAAGCCGATGAAGGGTGTGCCGTACGTTAACACGTGTAAGGAATAGCAGCACAAAGGACATGCATATTAATATGCATGAATATATATATAAAATATATATGTATAAGACGACGAGATGTCGAGAAAACTGAGGGAAAAACAATCAGATTGAAATAAAAACCTGTACCAGGAAATGAACTCAGGATTTGTGAAGATTCGGTCATCATGATTATCAAGTCTTTAGTTTTACCGTTAACGAAGTAGCTTTGGTATCCTCTTTTTGGCAAAGGACAAAATGATTTTTACATGTTGATAATCGGTCGTTTCTCTCTGTGGTGTAGGAAAGCAATGGACAACAAAGGACAGTCTTACGAAGCGATGTTGGAGAATAGTACTGGCTTCAACAACCCAAACAACATTAAATATCTTTGCGACTTGATGGGTCTCGGTCAAGAAAACCATTCCAATATGGTTGGTTTGAGGTAGAGTATCAATCCCCTATACTCATTTTTTAGTATAACTGATCAAATAAATGGTCTTACCATCCTTCCAAAAACATCTTTTTTGTTACAGAGAAAGGTTCCCACCCAATGAATATGCATCCGAATTAAGACAAGCACAGGCCAGTAAGTGGGCATTCCGAAGCGTAGCCGAAGGTATAGATCATTTCAAGGCTGGGCGTCATACAGAAGCCTTCCAGTGTCTCAATAAGGCACTTACCGTAGACCCACGAAACGTCGAAGGATTAGTAGCACGTGGAGCATTGTAAGTCACAATCTACATCTTAACACAAATGAAGTATATTATTCTAAATTGTGTTTATTTTACATGTTTATATCTTTGTTGTTATAGATTCGCTAATAGCGGTAGTTTCAAGAAAGCGATCGATGATTTTGAAACAGCATTGAAGCTGAATCAAACTCATACGAACGCTCGCAAATACATGGCCGAGACTCTCGTTGCTCTAGGCCGAAGTTACGAAGACGAGAAGAAGTACGAAGAAGCTCAAAAGGCATATGAAAATTGCTTGGCAATTGCTCCATTCCACGAAGAAGCGAGAAACTCTATCGAATACATCAAGTCTAAGACATTAACATCTTCTTTGAATCCTTTGGATACATTCAAGAGTTTCGAAACTGAAAATGATGTCGGGGAAAATAAGAAAGAGAAGAAGAAACGCAAGAAGGAGAGAAAGTCACGCTCGAAGAAGAGACAGAGATGGAGTTCGAGTTCCAGTTCGTCATCGAGCGGTTCTTCGAGTTCCTCCAGCTCTGAGTCCAGCAGTTCTTCTTCATCCGCAAGTTCGCGATCAGCATCTCGATCACCTAGTCGCAAGCGGAAACATAAGAAGGATCATCGCGGCTCACTTTCACCTCTCAGCAAACGGATGGCTCAATACAACAACCCACCAGCTGCTACCACAGCTGCACATGACGTAATCGCCCCAGTATCTTACAGTTCAAATACTCGAGATAAGATGGACGATTACGAGATAAAAGTACGAAAATTCTTGGAACAGACGAAAGATGACTCCGATTATGAAGATAAAGTAAGAATCACATGCCTTTTTTATGAACATTCTATAATTTATTTTTTCTTTTTTATAATTTCAATGTTATCCTTCCTACACTCTTAGGTAAGGAAATTCCTGGAAGAAACAGCTAGATGGAAGAGAGAAAGGGAGAAGGAAAAGAAACATTCAGAAAGTGAAAAAATGAAGAAAAAGAAGAAGAAAGAGAAGAAAGGAAAAGACAAAGAGAAAGAGGACAAGAAAAGCAGGAAGAAGAAAAAGAAAGAAGAAAGGAAGAAACGCAAAAACAAAGACAAGCTCGAACGAGATTTAGAAGCCTTAAAAAAGTCTTCATTGCCGGATTTAGAACAATTGGAATCAAAACTGAATGCGTATTATGCAAAAGTTGAAAAAGAGACTGCCGTCTTGAAAAGGTTGGAACCTTTATGGCCAGTTCGTGATCATGTTTTCCGTTTTGGTTATTTGTTTTTACGAAGTTTTTGTCTATTAATTTATGAAAATAGTATGAATATTGTTTTCGATGTTGCATTTAGTTTGTGTTTCCTTAGATAATTTTCCGTGATTAATTTGATTTTTTAAAGATACATGAATGGAAACGCGGGTTTTAACATCTCGTATTTTATTTATGTTTTTATATTTACTAGGTATGTAGCTCAGTATAATGACATAGCTTCCCCTCTTAGCAACGCGGAGAAGCTCGCTGAAAGTTCACGAAGGGAGGAAGAGCTGCGCAGAGAGAGAGAAAGGGAAAGAGATGAGGCTTCAAAGGCGTATCACGAACGGGAAGCTAGAATACCAATGACTGCACAGCAACGTAAAGGTAAGGGTCAGGCCTGTTACAGAAAAACGGGTGCAACCTGCAGTTAATGAGTATAGTCTATGCCCATTTTACTTTACATTCTTTTTACAGAGATTCAGAGAAAACCACTGACAGACATTTTTGAACAAGAGTCGCAACTGATTCATCCTGAACCGAAATTACCTACTCTCGACACTGCTGCATTAAATGCGAAATGGAAAGCTGCACAAGCCGCTAGGTAAAAAGTTTTAGCAGTTTTAAAGCTATATTTTAATATGATATATTACATGTCGGTGTATATTTGAACATGACTATTTTTGTATTTGTTTAGGCAAAAGGATGTTCTCCCACAAAAGTGGCAAGATGTACCGGTAGAGAACAAAAAGATGCAGTCCAATGTAGATAGTGACGAAGACGATGATAACGAGCTAGAGGAGAAACTGCAGCGAGCAGCATTGGAAAAATCCATGAATATACGGAAGCAAATGCAGCGTGAACTCGCAGAGAAGAGAGCAGCAGCTGCTCAGCCCATGTCCGCACCAACTCCGCCGCCATTACCCAAAGAACCTCCGATGCCTAAGCAGGCGCCAGTCAAGTATCCTACACCACAACCACAGAACAAATTTCAGTCGTATAAGGATCCTTCTATATCTGCAACGCAAACAACACCGACAAAGTTTAGTTCTAATAACAATCTTGGTGGCAAATTCCAGCCGATTGGACAAAGTGGTAATAGCGGTGCTGGTCATCCACCAGAACCACCACGTCCGCCTCCACCAACGAAGAACCAGAATCAGGCTAAGGGTCCCAGAACAGATTCTGATAGCGAGACCGAAAGGCAACACAGACAAACCCCTAAGAAACGCGAATCTACTGGCAGGGGAGGAGCTGTATCTAAACGAATGAGTAGAGATCGTCCAGCGAAACGGTCGCGCAGCAGATCGCGCAGTGCCTCAAGTTCAGGCTCTTCGAGGTCACGTTCACCCAGAAGAAGTCGTTCAAGATCGTACTCGAATCGAAGATCTGGAAGTTACGAGAGAAAATACAGTCGATCTCCGTCGGGTACTTACAGTAGATCACGCTCTAGATCACGTTCCCGATCTTATACCAGGAGTCGTAGTCGCAGTAGGTCTGGAGACAGGAGTTACTATCGCAAGAGACAATTCCGACCATACAATAATCGAGGCACTTACTATAAGCCCCGTTTCCAGGGCTTCAATAATCCAAACCATCGTGGCGGTGGTAACAATTTCCAAAATCGTAATCGGTTCTATAATAATCAACACAATAATCGCTTTGGCAATAGACGTGGCGGTGGTTTCAATAATCGTGGTGGTGGACGCGGACGTGGTGGTAATCGTGGCGGTAGATTTTTCCACGGTAAGCAGGGCTTCCGCGACTTCCGAGATAGGCGAGACTTCAGAGACCGGCGTGCCGCTTCTCGCGATAGATACAGCGATCGCAGCTATTCACCTGATCCGATGAGAAAAGTGGACGAAGCAAAGGAAAAGATCAACAAGATGCTCGAGGGCGGAGATGACGTGATGGAGCATCAGCAAGGTGGTGGAGGATCGAATGTTCCTCCTAGTAAAAGACAAGATGGACCTTTAAGCGAGGGTGAAGAGAGGGACGACGATGACTACGAGAGGTGGGGAGAGGGCGAGGGGGGCGACACAGCTAACAAGGTTGGTTAGGTCTCTTCTGTGTAGGCTTTCGCGAAAGAATAGCCCATCTTCGTGATGACGATCATGATATTCCGGATGATGATAATATGAGGAATAAATAATGAGGATGATGATGATGATGATGATGATGATGATGGTGATGATGATGATGATGATGATGATGATGATGATGATGATGATGATGGTGATGAGCCACACGTGCAAGAATCACACGACCTAGGAGCCAACTAACTCTCGTTTGTTGCTAGAATGAGGTTGGACCTGTCGACGATAACCTGGAAGGCAAGGAGTACTTCATTGAGCGCATGAAGCAGCGAAGCAAGAATGTTTTAATGCAGAGAACCCTTGCTGCTAAGGTTTGGTAGAAACCCCGTTGCCGTTGCTGCTTCTTCGATTCTTCTCCTTCATCTGTGATATAGTTACTTCTCTGCAACGTGAAACTTCGACCGGATCACGTGAGACAGACTTCTTACTCAATTCTTATGCCGATCGCTTTCGGTGTATTTAAAACAGAGTGTAGAGGGGATATACCTTAATGAAAAACTGATCGTGACGGTTGCGAGAAATGTACTTTTTCCTTCCAAACTTTTCATTTTTATCGGAGTTAACAGCGAATGATTGCAGTATAAAGTAATGTATCATCGAGAAGGATCTGCGATCGATGTCATTTTAGTTTTTTCGTAATTATGCATGGATATTTACATAGTAAATATCCGTGACATATAGTATACACATATAGATGTGCGTTTCTCGTCAATTCAATAACACGTTTATATCGTGAAGTACACGAACATCTACAACTTGTGACATCTTCTCTTTTAATCCTTAGAAAAAAAGAAATTTTACACACCTTTCAACTTTAGTACTTATTTTCGTATCGTAATGAAACTTTTATTTCGTAAGTATTACGGAAGGAAAAAAATGGAAGCTTCTGCTGTGACGCGCAATTTAAAAGGGAAGTATTTGGTCGCACTATTTGGTGTATGCGAGTGGCTTTTCATCATTCATTGTCATGAGAGAAATAGTAAAACACCTATAAGAATCGGCAAAATGCATTATTCGCAACGCGAAATGAATCCATTTTCGATTTAAGATTTTTCTTCGCGTTGATTTGCAATTTGTTCGATAATTGCACCTGACGTTTCGAATTTGCTGCGTTTAATGAGAAGAAAGGCTGTTGTCATTTACGGATATCGTCGATTCTGGCCAAGTAAACTTGAGTCGCGAATCGCCAACGCGAAGAAGAGACTTTCTTAGTAAGGAATCTAGTTTCCCCTCACATCGAAACATCCTTGGATTATACTTCGTAATTACTTTATTTCGAGACACGTTGTCACAGACCCCTCTTTATTATAAAATACTTATTTTAAGGTATCATACAAAGTAATTTACTAGTAAGACACTTATATATGTTGTATGTAAACGAGTTGCTGTACAATTCAAATCAACAAATACATAACATGAAAAATACAAATTAATGGTTTTATTCTTCAACGTTTATTTTTAGTTTATACCCGCATATGTGACTCTCCGTTGATTACCAAGCTTGGTTTCACTTTCTTATCTCCCTGATGCCTCATTTACCGAGTCCTTGTTCGGAGAACGTTGCTTTATTTATGCGATAGAAACTGGTTCTTTTATTGATAGCTGACCGATTTGGCTATCGCTATATTTCATTTGCAAACGGGTATTTAAACTTGCAGTCACCGATAGTTACTTGCATTTCTTCTTTGACCTAGCATGAAAATGAAGCTTCTACAAGTGCATTTCGTTTTACTTGTTTCAAGTTCTTTCCTGCTTGACTATACAGGCATGGTAACGGGAGCGATACTGTCTAGTAAGTAACTTTTTATTTAATTGCTCATTGTACAGTGTTTTTACATTTTCATTTTTACATTTTACAATTTTACATTTCTCTTTCTTTGTCTTTAATTTTTAAGGACCCCAAGTGGTCTTTGTCGGGGACACGTGCAGGGGAAATGAAATTTTCAGCCAATGTCAGGCAAGTCCGAATTGCGAAAAGAGTTGCGACAATATCGATATCTGGGAATCCATGGCTTGTATCCAGACTAAAAGTTGCGTAAGTGGTTGCATTTGCGAAGACGGATACGTACGCGACAAGAATCAAGGAGTTTGCATTTTGGAAAATAGCTGTCCTAGAGTTAGGCATTGATTTCATACGAGGCCGAGTTGTATCATTTGCTATCATTTAATACAAATATCTGGCGTGTTCTCATATATTAAAAGATATTAGAAAAATATTATAAAACCAGTTGTTACAGTAACGATTCTCTTCCCTTTCGTTCGTGTCACTCCTTTTATTTAGATAAGTAATATACATATTTTTATCAGGTCGTGAGACAATTGTCTTTTGCCACAATAATTAACATTCTAATCGGAACGATTTTTTATAGCAGCATAAATAAGAGATGCGTAGACGCATTTTGGTCGAAAGTGGTGGGGGAATGTGGCGGCGCGCGATATGATAGCGTTTTGAGATGGTTCAGTTCCGCGCCGTCTCACGTGCGCGACACATTTCGACAAACGTGGAATCATCGGTGTGACAGATCCTGCCATACGTACCTTCAAATTAATTTCATTTCTACATCTATCATCTATATTATCATTTCTTATTATATTATTTCTTTCACGATTCATTCATACCTGGCACATTTTTATTCGTCTTCCTTTTTATTAGAAAAAATTCGTTCGACATTTTTTTTACGCATCTATCCTTTTCTTATATACCTTTTTTTATTACGATCCGTTAGACAACGAAATACAGTGTAACAGTGTGTTCAGTGTTCTTGGATATAATCATGGATAAGAGAAGCGAACGAGTCAGCCGTTTCAAACGTAAGTTCACAACGATTTAAATTTCTCGTCGATTATCTTTTTTATTAGGAGTAGTTGACGCGAATGGTCGAAACGAGTTCCGCTCCTTATTGAAGTTCAATTACCAGCACAGCGGTGACCGTGATTATTCTCTATCGAGCAGTCCAAAAAAGAAGGCTGCGGCCACCTCGATCGAGCATCCCCCTGGGTCCACGTCCATTGTGATTTTAATAAGCCTTATGCAAATTACAAATGAAATTGTCAGCGGCAGGCCCGCGGTCCATTCTTCGTCGTTGATGGGGACAATTAGAAGAGCTTTGTCCGGCGACCACGCGTTGTCCGGCTGCTCGGCAACTTGAGTCCCAACGAGAGGACCACCCGCCAACCCCTAATGTTTGTATCCGGTCCCCAGGACGTTCGCTTCCGATCCCAGAGTGTTTCTCTGCTTGCTGACGATCGACTTCTTCGGCTCCCTACCATTAATCGACGTAGTTGTAAAACTGCTACGTTATACTTCATCATCATGAAAAATCATACGACGAAATTTTATTAATTAAGAAAACGAAGAACCTGTTTTACTGTTAGTCGTTTTTCGGTTCGAACGAGGATTTTAGTTATTAATCTCTTGGCATTAGCCGTCAGTGTGTTTTACGACTCTATTTATTTGAGAAGCGGAATTCGAAGCTCCGACGAAGACCTTTGTCTTGTTGCTGGGAGAACACAAGAACATCGTAGACACAGATCGTTGATTCTTGCAATCGAAGGGAGGAGGAAGAGTAAAAGCAGCAGAAGTCACGAGCCAGGACAGAAAAGCGGAAGAGTTGGCGGGAGGTGGTTGGAAATCGAACGGAATCATGGAGGCTGGAGGTCGATGGTTTGGGGTGGAGATAAGTTTTTACGGTAGGGTTACTAACTTACGGACTCGGCATTGTCGAGTTGCCGGTGACGGGAGGACAATGCGCGTTCGGGACACAATGCTTCACTCTGGAATCTGAAGGCAGTCTTGACTATCAACCTGCAACCACCCCTCACATCTGTGTCTACCAATACTTGCCCTTCTTGCACATACCACCCTTCTATTGCCAACCGCGTCTTCGCTCCGCGCGTCGTTACTTTCTCATTCTGACATCTTTGCTTCTCTTCGAGGTTCGACCAAAAAAAAGAATCTCTTTGTCGTCTTCGGCTTTGCGGGTTAGTAACGAATCGTTCTCAATTCGATAGTTGTTTCGTGACCTTGTACACGAGAAATGTCATTTTATTTCATCTTATCGTGTGCTACATTAAAAAAAAAAGAAAAAAAATTTATATGGTATACACGACTGTCATCTTACAGCTAACTGCAAAAGGTCAAGGTTTACGAGTTAGGCGAATCGTGTATAAAGAACGAAGAGACTCGGAATGGATGATCGTTGTCCGAGAAGAAGGTGTACGCGTTTGCGATCACTCGCAGTTTGGCAGTGTTGCGATCAAAGCAAAGATGAAGCGAAGGAAGAAGCACGACGTAGATGGCTGAGTGGTAAAAAGACAGAAGCGGCAAAGACGCAGAGAAAGGAAAAGAGAATAGATAAAGAGGGTGGGACGACGAAGGGAGGCGGTGGAGAACAAGAGACAGACGGCCGAGCATTTCAATCGCTCTTAGGCTCTCTCTTTGGCTTTGCTTTTCCGTTCCTTTCTCGCACAAAAGCTACATTGTTTCGTCCCTACGTTCATATGGACGCGAGCTAAAATACTCCTCTTTTCTGCCGGCAGCGCGGATACACCGAAAAGCAGGCCGCAGACAGACATACCGTACGTGACACACGTATGCCAAAAGCAACAGCAACGTCGCTACCATCGTCAGCATCGTTCGCTGGCATACAATCCTTTCTCGTACATTCAATGCTCGTCGCCCACTCGGTATCCTTTTGTCGCTGTTTATAGCTCTATAGGCCCGGTATTCCATCGTCCCGGTACTCGCCGAGTACTTTTCGAGCTTAATTCTGTATCGTCTAACTGGACCGTGGAAAGAATCGTCTGTTGGTCAGGAAACCGTGCATTCCGCGAATTCGTCGGGCTTTTCGTGTTTTTTTCTATGCTGGCCGGATTAACGGAGGATTCGTTTCAAACGCCAATGCAGGGAGACTTTCACGCTGCATACGATATCTTTGACGAGCTTGAAAGTACCGCTGATAATTAAGATCGATCAGAAAGTAAGAGTACACGAACGTGAGTTTTTCTGCATCCGTTGAAGCATCATTACAATGTCTGAATTATCTGAATATCTGAATACGACGTATTCTATCTTCTTAAAAAGTAAGAGCAATTCCAGGAGAAACAACGACCGACCGTGGTGTAATCATTCTCCTTGAGACGAAGGTGAGACTATTCGAAATGTATTCTTTCTAACGTGTCTATTCGAATTGAAGGCAATGTCTGACCATGACGTCTCGAACCTCCTTAAAGTAGCCGAAGCCTGTCTTTCGTTATCGATCTTCCATAGGAGGGGCAATAGGTGTGTCTGACCATGAACGTTGACACTCCCTGAAAGTTAGCCGCTTGTCGGCATTAACATGAATTATTTCCGACGTATAAGCTTAATCGAAGTTTCACATAAGGAAGAATAGTATCCGTCTCGACCACTTGTGGCTTTCTCGAAAATCCCCTTAACCATACTAACCCAGATTAGTTTCATCCTCCTTTTGCGTACGTGCTTGGATGGTGAAACCGCTCCGGAGAGATAAAAGCTTTCAAGGCTGTCTATTATACGATATATTAATTGGAAATCATCGAATACAGCGTTCCCGTGTCGAACTGCCAGTCGCGTTTAGCCTGCGTAAAAAGATTTTTTTCCTGACGACGGTCATCGTTTCCGAAAGATCGTAGGTACGTCGCTGAGCTTAGAACGCTTTGGAGGCGGATACAGCAAGAGTGTCCTGCACTCTATTGATAAACTCTCTTTCAATAGACGCGGATGCTGGCCCCGCTGTTGAGTATCGATAATATTGAAACCCTGAATGCCGCTCGGTTGAATGTCACAATGCGCTCCAGTGATTAATAGACTTCCGCGACTTTTATCGAAATAAGATGTTGCTTTCTGACGCGTTGTCGACGCGATCGAGAAAGCGTACGCTGCACCGCGGTCACTGGCTGCATTTCCAACGTTTCTAAGCATTTCGCAGTATCTTGCCAAGCGCACAATTTTTTTTTTTACCTCGTATCTGTTCCTCCATTTGATTAACAAATTGCAGGATAAAAGATAATGCTTATTAACGATACTTGTTGCTGCAATTAAGCATTTTCCATCAGAAGTTCATTTATTCCGAATAATGTTTCCGTTGAAGTGGTCACCACTTCTAAGGAAACTCTACATCTGGTCTTTTTAGTTTTCTCGAGCACTGAAGCCATCGACAGCGTATAGACAGTAGACTGAGACGAAGGCAGACCATAGACACTAGACAGGCGACGATGGCTTCGGGACTTTCAGTTATAGGGTAACACTGCTAGCGTGTGGATCTGGATCAGCTCAAATTATATCCCTACTTGTACTTACACTCCTGTATTAAAATATATTTCCTACTTTACAATTTATCCACGCGTTCCTCTGTCTGTACATCTAATAACCTCGACAGTTTCCTTTCCTGTCTTCGCCGTTCTGACGATTCTGACAATTGCGTCGGTGGCAGTACTCGTTGGTAAATAATTAAAGCTACTCAACCACGTCCATAACGGTAGCGTAGAAGTAGAAAAGTATTACGCGGAGTTCCTCGCGATGTCATAGATGTTTCCTTGAATCCACGACAAAATCATAAGAATCACCGCGGAAGCTTTATCTCGTTTTAACGAGTAGAATAAAGCCGTTAGGAACTGGGCCTTTCCTAGCAGCATGCTGCCATCCAGTATAATAATACCGGCTGAATGCGAGCGTGTATGCATGCGTTGGCATATAGATGCAAGAGAACCACGAGGCTGGCCAGTGCTCTCCTTTGTCATTCGACGAAAGGCTTTGTACCGATTATCTGCATACGCTGCCGCGGGTACGGCTTTTCAGTCTTCTCTCCTCTCCTCTGCTCTCCCAGCTTCACGTCATTTCGTCGTGATTCCACGGGCCAGCTATACGGGACACCCTGTATACGCAACAAGGCTCACGCTTTGAATACTCGTAATAGTTTAACGAAATCCGGCATGCTTGACTTAGCTATTGGAACTCGACCGTGGCCTGGCACTGATGTAATCCATCGATTCGTTTTACCAAATCCTAACCGCGGTCGTGATCTCACGAGTTGTTACGAGAGTTTAGCGGAAACAACGAAACAACGCTGCGATATTATCATTTTCGATGGCCGTTCGCCAAGTTGCTGGAATTTTTTCCTATTTGGTCGATTTGGCGCGAAAGGCGAATGAATTAATTAATAAATCGCGGTAGTCGATCGGAGGAAGAAGGTATTTCCAATATCCGTCTCAAGGCAGAAACTTTTATCGGTCTTTCCCTGCAAGGTTTTCTACCCGCAATACTCCTCCGGTACCCTCCTTTTTTGCTTTCCCGTTTTCGCTATCTTTTCCTTTCCTTTTTAACTCCTTCTGCCGTTCCTGCTCCCCCCTGCCCCTTGTCCTCCTTCTTCCCGTGACTACATTCTTTTCAGTATTCACTGTGCAGTTTCTTGTACCGATACTTCCTTCTTTCATCGACGCGTCATTCAAGCTTTTGATGCCGCGGCGACAAAGCTCTTTACTTCTTTCCGCGAACGAATGAAAGCACGGAACGATGGCGATGTATACCTGCATGTATATACAGATGTATATATACGTATATACGACTCTCTCCCGTGCTCTTCCGGGCGCTTTCTCTCTCGTTCTCTCTCGGCCCGCGGTTCCACCTATAGACAGATGAAAATGTACGCGTGCCCGTACATTTCTCCGCGAGCAAAGAACACAAGCGCAGCGTGGAACTTTCGAGCTCCGCTCGTACAGTAGCATCCGCGATACAGCCGAGTCGTAAAATCGATCAAGTATCGAAGTTTATAGGTTGCAGCGTCTCGATGAAAAAATCGAAGATACAGACTCGAAATCTCGGTTAGGATCATGTAGCTGGGCTGTAAAAGAAAAGAAAGAAGAAAGAGAAGGTTGTCTCGATTCTTATCGAAATCGGTAAATCGTCGAACGTAGGTCGTCCCCCGAGCGACCTTTCGTTGACTTCGATCCGTAACTGTGTGTCGCGAGACGTATTATTCCAGCGTAGGCAGTCGCCTAGGGACACACAAGAATTTAGGAGAAAGTATTCGCCGACAACCTGAATAGCTTAATTGAGGAATTAATAATAATAAGAATAATTGGCAAAGCAATTCGACCGACGGAATATTTTTCTCCCTACGCTAGGAATTTTTACTTCTGCGATAATACTTTGTGGTTTCGTTAACGAACCTTGCACCTTTTGTAAACTCCTCAACATTGGTCTGTCCACGTGATTAAATGACCACAATACCAGTCGGTTAAATTCCATCTCCTTTCGCTGTTAATTAATTCCCATGGAAATGACGAGGTCGGAATTACGGCTACTAAGAAAAAAAAAAGAAGAAAAGAAAGACGCGTTTCTTCGTCAAGTAGCAATCGAATAAACGCAAAATAATAATTCGAGTCTCATTAAATGGCCGTAACTGCAACCTTTCTACACATTTTCAAGAATTTGCTTACCAAATCGTGGAATCGACGTGTTGGTGATCGAACGGTGGAAACAATCACTCGGTTTACGTCTGATTGATATGCGAACCGTTTGCTTGTATTCGGTAAACGATGACGTAATGCCGTTAACGCGTTATCAGCCGTCGTATTAACGGCGCTGCACACGGTCACCGCGGCGTTAAAACAATGCCAAACAGACCCGTTAACTCCGAACACACGAGTACGCCGATCCTTAATGGATCAAGGTGCTTAATTCACGAGTATCGACACAGGCGTCGCGATAGAGCCGATAGTTATAATGCCATGCGATACACAAGGGGTGGCGTACGATGTGTTCGCCAAACGACGAAGACGAAACGCGCTTCTCTGCCGCTTGGTTCGACGCAGAGGAAGAAAGAGAGAGAGTGCGCGAAGAGCGGGCCAGTATGCAGGAGAATATACGGGAAGTCCCTGTCCACGAGCAACTCGCTCAATTCGCTCGCTCGCTCGCTCGTCCGCCAGCAGCGTCATCGTAAGACCTCTTTGTTCTCCGGCAATTTCAGCGGCATTGTCACCGTCAACAATGTCCACTTGACATTCTCCTTCTCGCTCCCGCGCATTGTTAACCCATCCTCCGCGCGATCTCTCTTTCGATCATAAAGCTCGCAGCAGCCGGCCAGCATGCGTTGCGATTCCTGCACGTGGACACGCCTTAAGGGTCTTCTTCTTGCCCTGCGGACGATCGTGCTCGATTTTTTTGCCTCCGAATTGGGTTACCTTGACTTTCCACCGCTTTGCAATTTTTCATACAACACTGAATACGTGTTCCGTTTTGTTGTACCAGACGTTCAGAAATCACGTTGGTCAGCTGCAAAAATTTACAAGCCAAGAAAAGTAATTTTTTCTGTTAATATTTTCCTCGATCGCTGCTTCTTCGTATTTCGATTTAGCTTCGTAAACGTAAGAAATGATAAAACAGATCATCTAAATAGAAATTTGCTTCGTCCACTAAACGTTATAAAATGCTCTCTTTATTTTGGATATTTTATATATTTCTTCGTATTACGCGCATTTTGTACATTTTTCCTATCTTTAAATTTCCCATTAATGCATGAACATCCGCAATCCAGTAACGAAGCTTGAAGAAATTCTCCAAATTATACGGTTCTTTCTTGATATCATTGACTGGTGCAACGAATATCTAGCAGCACCTATAATTCTAAGTTCGATAAAATAATAAGATACTTTGTTTCTGCATTCCGCTGAATTTATACAAACTCTACGAATCATTTTACTATTTTGTCCTTAATGATTTAAGCAAAGATTTTTACGTTTATCATTTTTCTGGATAACAAACTTCGAAATTGACAGACGTCGTTCGCGTCATATCAGTTATAGCTCTTCAAATTTCGTGCAAGCCACGACCTTTCGTCTTTTTCTCCGCTTTTCTCCCGTCTTCGCGTCTTACTGCTCAGCATTGGCGGCCAGCTAGCGAGACAAAACTTGGAAGGCTTAGTGGCCAGCGACCGAGGAGACGTGGAAGGGACGATAGAGGTTTTCGGTTGAGAAAAGAACTGGAGAATATTTATAGAGATTCATTGGAACGCGGATGAAATTATTTTATTTCATTAATAGCTTGAAATAAGGAAACATTTATGATTTACTATAATATATATATATATATATATATATATATATCTTCGTTTCTCTGTATACCCATCTGTCTATTGTCCACATTGTTACGCGATGGCATCCTCCTTCCTCGTATTGTTTCGATGCATTGTTCGACGGTGGCTCGCTCGTTCGTCCTCCTCGGCCGACGGCGACTCATTGTTTCCTCGTTGTTGCGCGTCCGTCCGTCTTTTCGTTCTCCTTCCTTGAACATTGTGAACTTTAGGCGCCGACTTCCGAGCCGCTTTCTTACTTTGGGGAATTAAGTGGTTTCCCGATGTCCGCCAAGTCGTTGGCTAATACCACTGTTTCCCAATCGTCCTACAACCCGTCTTCCAATCGAGTTCTTTGCTTTTCTTTTATCCGCCAAATTGGCTGCCCCCTTTGAACGACCCAAGATTACATTTGAGTCACGATCAGTTAGCGACTTTGGATGTTTAAGTGGAAAGATCGAAAAACTGAAAGTAGAACCTCGTTGCTCGCCATTTGAATCTCGAATTACAAGTTAGCGAATAATCTAAATCGCGAAACGTCAAAGAGTAGAAAGTAAAATCCTATCGTTCGCCTTTCGAATATCGACTTGTTTACGAATATCAGAGTCGAAAGAAAAGCAGAAAAACAGAGGCAAAATCCGATCGTTCGTCGGGGTGTTCGAGCCTGCAGACCATCCGAACGGGTTTCACCGTGAATACTCAGGGCATTTAAGTGTGGAGTTCATTCGAAGGCGCGTACACATTGGCAGACAACGTGCGTGTGTATATTTCGTGAGAGTAGTGGCGCTTTACTTATGGAACGCATTGTTCTATTGTGCACGGGAGATGAGCGCATTACTGTCCCTTGTCCCCCTTTTCGAGCAACCCCGGGACAATATCGTGCCGTCGTTAATCAGGCATCGTTCCTGGACGAGCCACATAGTAATTCGCGGAGGTTTATGCTCGCGGAGCGCGCATTTAGATTCACAACCCGCTATAGCTGTGATACTAGCTTAGACGTGATACTGGAAACTCGATAACGTTAGTTATAGACTTGGATTTAACGGTCCGGATGACGTTCCGGATCCTCGCTGTTCAGAATCTCATTCTACCGACATGCCGATACGTTTTTACCGATTCTTCATCTTTATCGATATAAAAATGCCTATTAAATTATGTGTACGAAATTCTGATGATCGTTTTGAATTTTCTTACGCACCGCTCCAAGCAATTGGAGCATCGTTTCCCGTATTGGTTTGATTTTTATAACCACGCCTTGTGTCTCTACGTTTAATCATGTTTCTTTTGTCTTTGGAAGCCTATTAATCGCGGATATGTTTCTTATACGAAAGAAAATAATTTTCGATAAGACAGAGAATAGCCAAGTACGGGAGAAGAGAGAATGGAAAGGAAAAAGCGTCGATGTTCAGCATGGAAAATCACCACCTATCGACGATTTTATATTGACGAATTTTTCTTTCCTCGTAATAATCGGAGGAATAGAAACGTGAGTTATGAATCGGTACAGACGTAATGGTGATGGCAGCGGAATAAGGTGGAAGAAGAAGAAGCAGAAGGACAAGGGTGCTCGTGCGTGTAAAACACGTATACGTGTATTCGCGAGCAGCAAGGAGTAGGAGATAAAGTGTTCGCGACGAATCTACGGAATGGGGTGGAAGCACAATGCTCCAACAATGACGCTATTGTGGAAACGAATAACACATAGTCCTGCGCTTTACCCTGCGTTTCGTCGTGAGTAAGCTGCATAGCTGAATCAAATGAATACGAGAGTGCCATCGCTAAGACACGCTTGCAGGCGTCTACGCTGCAAGAAAAATTTACAATCGAATCGAAACTCGAAGGTGATAAAATCCTACACAAGTGCAAGTTTATATTATGCATCGTGCTTGGAATTGTCCGTATATCGAATTCTACGTGATCAAAACAAGAGATCCATCTTAACATTTACGAGACTGCTTGCCATATCTTTGCAAGTTTGAACGATAGCAAACAGAGGATGTCGGCGCGTTGCTCCATATACGAGCGAGAATATTCGGAACACGCGAGGAAACTTACACAGGATAGTGGGTCGTGTAAGCCAGTAGTTCCGGTCGCTTATGCGTCAGACAGCGTCTCACGCTCCACGCTGCTTTCAGGAAATAACGGATATGAATGCTGCACAGAGTCCTCCGTAGAACTTTGAGCGCTTTTATTCGAGGGCATTACGTTCCTTGACACGAATCTTTCCGACGTATGCTTAGACCTTTCTTCCTATTCGCTGATAATGCAAGATTCTAATCAGCAGAATAGACACTGTCAGACGTTTTCATTTGAACGGGAAACCATTGCGAAAGTTCCAAGTTGTCTCGTTATTACCTCGATACGGATAATTCCTTTCGTTCGTTAAAGATTTTAATATTAATATTCACAAAAGGTCTGGATTGCTCCAATACACACAAGTTCTTCTTGCGGCTATCGATAATAATTATCACGTAGATGTCAACACGATAAACAGGTATTAGCTCAGTCTAAATTCTCCATTTATCGCTACGATTAAATAACAAGAAATTTTGTATACAGCTCAGAAAATATTCAGTCTTGCATGCATTAAATATCAAATTTCCAAATTACCAGGAATCCAATTAATAAGACACGAACGGAATGCCTGGAACCGCCTGACAGACGACTATGTATGTTAGTGAGTTTCGAAACTTTGGAAAAGGAGGTTGCAAAAAATAATGATGCTAATAAGATGGCGGATACAATGGAGTCAGAGTGCACACGTAAGTAAAGTAGTATCATCGGAATGGCTCGAAGGGGTAGAAGGTCGACGAAGAGGTCCAGCGGAGGGCAATACCGTGGACGGGGTAGGTACGTAGGCAGATTTAATTAGCATGGACCAACGGAGGCCCTCGGGGGTTGCCGGGGGTGCGGACGAGGGCAGTTCGAGCGTTAAAGTTAAATGACGGTTGGCGGTTGCTTATTCTTCCCGGCAACTGATGCTTGATAATCTGCGAAATCTCCCCGCCGGCTCTCAATTCTGCTCGATAGTTGGCTGCCTGTGCAGGCCAATTCTCTCAATGGAACAACTCAGCCACGGACTGACTGGCTTAATTGTAGTTGCTACGTCTCCTCTACCCCGATTTCGTTTTTTTTTTCATTTCTCCCTCTATCCCACGTCAGGAGTCGTTTCCTTCGTCCCGACATACGTTTCAGAAAATATCCTTGTCCAGGATGATGGCTTGAAATCCCTATAAAATATTCATCGTAACTCGAATAAAGGAAAAATATTAAACCGTAAATGGTGAGATGGAATCTATCGGATCTCAGCGATCTTTATTTTTCTAATGATTTTAAACGAAACACGCGATATATTATCTTTTTTATCTTTTCGATTATCTGTAAGCTGTGTGTTCGTTCACGTAGCAAAATAATCGCTATCGTGACCAGTTACGCGTTAATATCTAAAATAGCAACTCGTTTCTTATAATTTATTAAATAAATTTTAGTTATATATACGTATGTATATTCGATGACTAATTCGGCTGACTGTGAATCACGACTAAGAGCGGTATGATTTTTACGCAGGGAACTTTCTGTTTGTGTTTAGAATTTATTCAGCGAACGTACATTTCGCGGAACATTCCGTGGAAAGGATCGTCATGCAATCGTGCGAGATCCGGCATTAACCTATTCCGCTTTGTCGCGTGCGTGTAGCACCCTACTCCCTTCAGGGTATCTTCCATCCCTCTTCGCTCTTTTTCGCCGTCCGACACCCATCCCAGTGCCAGGATTCCCCGCGCCTCGCCTTTCCTCCGCAATTTTTCCGCCACATTTGCCTTTGTCTCGCGACAACAATGCATCGCCTCTACTGCGATGACATAAAAATATGTGCACCGATGTCTCTCTTTCTCTTCGCTCCGCCTTTCTCTCCGTCTGTTACTTTTCCGCTTGTCTCTTCTACCATCTCCAGCCCATCCACCCTCGGTGCTCTTCTTTCATCCTCGTAATAGACGAACGTCTGTCGGTATCGCGGAGGCGGCCTCCACGCGCGAATTAATTCGGCTTGTCAGAAGACGAATACCGCGCGTTCTCGCGATCGGTGATTTCCTTCCCGTGATTTTTGCCGCCCGGAAAAACACAGCTACCGATATAGAACACGGTGGACTCTGTTCGTGCATCCAGATCAGCCATACTGTTGTTCGAATCAGTTCCCCGTTTTTTGATATTTCTCCTCGTTGGGAAAATTTCCTTTTCGCTCCTTCGTCGTTATATCGCGCACTAATGTTGAAAACTGAATTCAAAGATGTTGAAGTTCGGGCGACAGAAATAAACCTGCTTCGCTATATCCTACTGGTTCAAACGACTCCACCTTATCCAAATAATTCCTTCTTCGTGTCTATTCTGACAACGGCATCGAAGTACAAAGGTTCAATCGACGTGAAAACGTCGGCATCTGATAAACAATCGCGGAAGAACCGCGACGAACGATTATCGCCGCGGACACCTGTGCCCTGCGCGCCAACTCTTAGATCTTGCGGTGATATGAAAAGAAAAGGCCGCGGCTGCGGAGAATATTGTTCTCGACGGCGACGCCGGGCGTCGTCGCCGGAATTTTCGCCGTCGAATGCTCGAACAATGAGCATGCAAATGATCGGCCGAAGATCGATATCGGTCCCTGGCTGCGATCAGAATTTTCCCGCGACTGGTTCCGGGGGCAGCTCTGCCCTTTCGCCCATCCCCCTCCCGACCCCCTTGCCCCCGCGCGAGACAAAAGGGGGCCGGCGCCGGTTGACAATGGCCCGATGGCATTACGTATGCAGGCACAGGGCTCCGCTCTTTTCGAATTCGTTGCATTCTGCCTCTGCCTTTCCGCAGCCGCCCCCTCCAACCCCTTTCCATCTTTTTCCTCCTACGTTTGCCCTCCGAACCTCTCTTCTCCTAGCTGTACAAGCTCGTTCCGTTCCGTTCTTCTGCTCTTCGTTCTCCTCCGATCCGCACGCCCATCCTCGCGGTTCCATTCTGCAAATTGCAATCGCCAATCTGCCGGCCCTTTGTCTCGTTGCTCTTTTTCCCGCAGCCCTTCAACCACCGGCGAAGCTTCTGGAAAGCGTTAATTGAAGGGGTGCGACCAGAGTGTGCGGTGCATTCTTTTTTAAGCTTCTCCCACTGCTTTTCGATGTCCCTTTAATTGTATCACCGATCGACGAACACGCGGAATTCTAGAAACACGCGGTATTCAGGCAGACGCTGATCCTCCATGGGGTGATACTTGTTCTGCGTCGGTTCTTACGACGGATACGGTACACAAAGTGTTCCAGAAGGAACGACTGTATCAGTATGCGTGGTAGATTATTCTGAATCCCGAGATGGAGAATCGCACTAGACTCGTAGGAAGGGTGAGCAGCAGACTGCTTGCGACACTCAGCCTGATTCTACATTTCAAATCGTTAACCTCAGTTCAGTGGTTCAGTCTGTGTTCACAATGCCTCTTCAATTCTCAAATGTAGAATACGCTGATTTCTAGAATAGGCTGACAAGAACCGTTAAAACATCGCATGAATAGAGAAAGGCTATGATTTCGAACACTTCCTTTGGCATATACCTGTAAGTTAAAAGAAAGATGAAAGAAAGATACGCGTACTATCTCTTCAAGTAAATCAAAAACTCATGCACCAATAACCACGATGTATATGATCTTTCTTTATTCAGAATGGCCCACCAGATATACTGGCAAAGTTAAGTCGGTATTCTGCTGGAACACGCGATGTAACAAACAATCGGGAGCAGTTTTGTTGAGGTGGGAAGGAAATGACAGAGATCGTGGAAGGAAGCGAGGAATCAGAAAACGAAAGAGAGAGCGCGGTAGAGGGAAACAAGCTGCGCGAAGGTAGTGGGAAGAGAGCATCGACTGCATAGAATCTAAACTGTACAATGGTTGGTAATATCGAATGGGAGGGAGTTACCGTGTACGGTGTCGGACTATTCAATGCAATAATTATAAATTGGTGTCTTTCAACTGGGCGGCAAATCGACACGTAACGAAGCCACTGTAACTACATCCACGGCAACTTTGCGTCGCTTTTGATTCTGTCACACCGTGCGCGCCTCATCTACCTTGCCCCCCTCTTCCCTCTTTTAAACATGCGGTGGAAACCACACGTGAAATCGCGAAAATACACGGAACCACGTCGTCTACTGGATTTATAAATATCCAACTGGCACAAGCCAGCCTCGATTCGAGTGCGACGAAAATTACGTTTAATATCGATTCTTCGCTATCTGATGAGCTCGACTAGATCCGATTGAATCGAAAGGAAATGAACGACGTTGATCGATGTATCAGCATCACTGCCGATAAACATAGACAATCTGGAAATGTGTCATCTAGATCCTGATCGTCCCTTTTCTAAAGATAACATTAATACGGTTTTAAAAATATTCCGTTCTGAAAGTATCAGTTCGATCGACCTGTGCCTTCGTGATACTTGCACGCGTGCAGGCAATTACGTAATTAGGGCGGAATACGTGGTTTATGCTTCCAAGATCATCCAGCTCATCCTTTTAGCTAAGATAGCGATAATGCAGTATTAAGAATATATCGTTGGAAAATACCAGCCTAATCGATCTGCGCCTTGATGATACCTACACACGTCCAGACAGTTACGTAATTAGGGCGAAATACATGACTCATCGTTACATAGTTCATGCATCCAAAGGTTCGCCCTAACATGGCATAGGTACGGAACCACGAAGCATGGCCCCGAGGCAGTTACGAACTTAATGAAGCTGTTTTCCGTTTAATTAGAATCCCACCGTGATCCTTCCATTCTTAGACGGGTCTCGCGGTTAATCCTTGCTCCCGCGATATTAAGACGGCAGCCTCGCTCCTTACAAAGCGGGCCGCGTGCACAATATCGCGAGCCACATTTACCGAGCCTTTATGCACTCTGGAAGCTCGCGCAGTAAGTGTACACGTACACGCGTACCTGGTATACATTATTTGCAGATGCCGCGCCTGCGATTTTTATTGCATCGGAATTTGCTGCAATCCTTCTTGCTGAAATTTGCGCGAAGCTGCATCGCGATTCTTATTCACCATCCTGGAGACTTCTATTTTGTGCGTCTGACATACTTTCTTATCCCTTACGCTCGCGTCTTACGCGAGAATCCTTTCTGTCGACGATCGCTTTTATCCGTTCAAGCTGCAGCGTATTAATTTTTAATATACTCTTTGATCACGATCATCATGATATTTAAGATATTACAGAATAAGTCTGCATTCAAGCGATTCGAATTCAAACAACTTGAAATCATTTTATCGATACGTTGTTTATATAATTATTTGTTAGCGTATAGCAGTCCAGGCAATGAATTTTATGCGAAAATTAAAGATACAGAATACACGTACAAAATATTCTACAATTTTCTGTTTAACCCCCGTTTCTTCGGTTGCGCTTGTAAAAATATGAATTATTGCATAAATATTCGCAAGCAACATGATTGATCCGAATGAGAGATTTGTATTTAAATCGGTACCATACACATCATCTAAACGTATGTGACAAATCGAATTCATGTCGTACTCGATGAACACGTTAACCAACCGATTAAGTAGGATAATCGTATAGGACGATGTAGTGTCCTGCAAAGCTCAGGAAGACGGTGTCGATTCTAAGCTGGAGACGGCATGGACGGTGCTTGGCCGTCGTCGTCGGCAGCCATGCCGTGGGGCCGGCGCTCTTTTATTTCGAAAACAATGGAAGGGCGCTTTGTTTCAGGCATTGTCAGGCGGACAGTAACGCGCGCACAAAAGTTATAATGAAACGCTATTTATTTAAATGTATAGGTGCCACGGTGCCACCAGCGAGCCCCCTCGGCTTTCCTCCACCATCGCGGTTCACAAACCCGCCTCTTTGTGTACGTGCACGAGCACCAACACCGTCTCGGTCACCAAGCGAGCCGTTCTTATTCCGTATTCTTTTATCCCGCTATCACATTTACGGTGCCATTCTTCCCGCGGCAATTGTCTTCTTAAGGCGATATAAGAAGCGGCGCGTGCGCTGACCGAGGCGCGTTTTCCACCTCGTTGATTAAAAATCGTGAATCGATGTCTAGAGAACCGAGACAACCTTGTTCGGCTTTTAACCGCTCCTATATGTTCGATTCTTTAGACTTGCAGTTAATTGTTTATTCGACGATTGCAACGTGAAAGTCATGGCCGAAGACACATGTACGCCAGCGTTCAAAAGTATACGGATACTTGATCACTTTTGATAGAATATAATTCAATTATAAAATTACAAATAGGAGTACCGATAATAATTTTATCCTCTGAATATAATTATCCTCAGAACTGTCTTAAAGCATTGTAGCATGGTCTATTTTACGATTATTCGTTATCCTGCTGCTAAAGTACGCAGGATGTTGATAGACGTTGTACTTTTAATTATCGTTAGTTTCCCATTAATTCACGTATTTCTCTGACATTCACGTACTGTTATTACAAACCGAGCAAGGTGTTCACATACTCATGTGCTGATATTTTGAGACCAGAGAAGCACTGCTTGAGAAAGCAGTACCGATAACAATTGCCTTTATTGATGATCCAATGAAGAAGGTAACTCGATATCTCGTTGGGGGACGCCTATTTCATTGAAGCAAATAGAATGATGATTTTATGATGGTCGAGGCTACGTGCGTTACCATCTCCTCGATTCATAGAATCGTGGAAGATTTTTCGGAACGGCTCCATAGAACTAGGATTCGGATAATTTGTCTAATTGCTCTGGATTACCGACGGCTAAATGAAGATCCAAGCACAATGGCAGAATTAACTGAGACAGAGGAATGCAAAGTTACGTTTAAGTGGGAACAACTGTAACAATTAGATGCATATCCGGAGATCTTTGGGAGTGAATGCAATTAGATACCGCTGGACAAACGGGCGTATTATAAATTGCATCTCATTCGGAGAAGAAGACAACGGTTCAGGCTTAATAATCGTTTCCTGCGGTTCGCCGACGCCTGCGCAGAAATAATCACTAATTCGTGCCATAATGAAATAATGGTTTGCCATTTGAACGGCGCGTCTGTGCTCAAGTGCGAATCAATCGTTCGTCAGATTTTCTTTCCGGTTTGTTACTCGACGATTTTGCCGAACAGAATACTTGAAATTACAATGTAACTCTATGCTAAATTTTATCGTTTGTGTTACACAGGGTATAAAGGGTATTCGTTTAATCGGAGTCGTTTTTCTTACGAGCTGTTCAATTTGCCTACATTGAGAATTTTCCTCGCCGAAATCTCCACTACAAATGGATTACCGCGACTTAATTCTTGATAGTGGCAGACTGATGGAACACGTTGCGTCTACTTATATAAGATCCTATTTAAGAGACAATTCATGAATTTTCCGTATTTTTTCCACGAAGAAGATTCTTTCATCGCGCGTGCAATTTATCGCGGAGCTTCGGAGCTTCTCGAAATTACGTCCACGGAATTTCGCGACAATGGCCATGGAAGTCTCATCACATTCTAGCTGTCGACTGCGATGCATATGAGCTAACGTGCATGCCCGGCTGTTCCTCGTTTCTTTCTTCCCTCGTAATAGAAAGGGAGCGCGTCTCTTTCTTCCTCTTGGTTCCTTTTCGATTTGAGAAAAAGAGTCGTACGACACCTGCGATCTGGCCTATCTTTCACGAATATGCTTCGCGGCGGAGGAAGAAAGGGACAGTTCCTTTCAAACGTGTCGAATGAATCGACAATGATGATATCGAGGGATTGGGTGTAACAATGCCCCGCGCCGTATGGTTCGAGTTCATTTTAGGGTGAAGGAAGGTAGGACCCTTGGTCTCGAAAGGTCGAACCTCGAGCACGTGTTAAATATTCGAGGGGATTTTCGTTTCTCGCGAATCTATCGCTCTTCGATTCTATGAAAAGTGACGAAGCAGCCGAACTTAATCGTTGGATGCTTTAGTCATTTGGAAAAACATCTAGGGTGGAGTAGAAATTTTATATGCATTGGTAATGGTTACTGGTATCCAAAAAATTTTTCAATAACACGGATAATATTTGCTAGTGATGAATAATAATGTGCGTTACCAATATTAGTTATGTGTAACGAAAAAGTATTCTCGTCGCTGATAATGATTATTCGTAACCAAAGAACCTTCTCATTATCAATAATGGTTATTCATAACCGAAGCAAATAATCATCATTAATAATTGTTGTCGATAAGCAAAGAAATTTTGATCGTTTAAACACTCAAGAATTAATATTTTCTAATCATTTAATGTTTAGAAAAATCACTTGAAGACTTGATAATCAATGTCATTTCAATAAAAATGATCTATTTTTCAATGAATTTATCATAAAAATTGACAAAATAAAAATTATTTTTAATCTGTCGTTTATTTTTCTTGTTGCCTGCAGAAATGACGATATCCGAAATTTTTTAATAAAGAACTCATCTATTCATGGTGATATATTAATTCTACGACGAAAACTTTATTTATACTTTGTTATATTAATCATTCCTTCTTCTTTTTATGAGTAACGAAAGCAAATAATATTGTAAGGAGGTAAAAGCTTCAATTAATTATAACCATTTCTTTTCATAAGAGAATTGGTTCGAAACATCAAACATATTATATAAAATCGACTTACATTTAGATTATTTACGGAGTGTTGTATCGAATATTATTTATTCTCTGGATATGTACCTGTGCCTCATCTCTATCGCGGTAACGTGTCGAGCGAAGTGGTGGGGACGCGAGGTAGTGGGGAGATACGGTGGCACGCAGCGATCAGTTCCATGCTGCGCGCGACACGGTAAACGTTGTGATAACGTCCGTTCTCGTTCTGCACTCGAAAATAGTGTGCTTCCGCGTTTTTTTCGGCCGTGAAAGTGACATCTATCTACGTAGCATCTCGTTTCGTTTCCCTGTTCGATTTTTACAAAGCACGTATTTGTACGCGTCGGAGGTGTCGGAGTGATCAGTGTCTTTTCTCGTGGAGTGACATGTTTGTGACGAATATCGCGTTGACAGTGTACCAAACGTCGTTTAACAAAAGAGTTATCCTCCTGAAAGGAACATTTCGTACAAAATAGCTGAATTATGGAGTAAAAACATTTGCTCTTCTCATATATCGGAGTTCATCAATTCGCGGGTGTCTACCTAACCTCATCTTGACCAGCGTAGTACAAACTCCAAACATTTCTCGAAGATGATTCGTTATTGCAAAAAGAGCAGCCAATCGGAGCTCGCGGATTCCGTGAACCAGGAATATTCTTCTTCTTCCTGCATAACTTTTTGGCGGGACAACATGTGGACGAATGTTGCGCGACGTACTACGTATTACGCAGTGTGCCGTGTTTTGAGATGCGAGAACGAGAAGAGAAACGGTGTTTGTTATGTGTCTCGAGGTCGATGACGCGCATAATTAGATTCCAGCTTTCGTATTTACTATATCTCAATAAGTCGTAGAACGCGCGATGTTGTCTTTGCCGTGGACAGTGGCCGAACCGAGGCGATTTCAGCGGAAATCGCGTTTCTCGGAATCGCGTGTGACTGACGCTATGACACGAGGACAATGCTCGGAATTTCGGTTTTGAATTTTGCCTTGACGTGACACGCGTCGACGAGGCTCGATGTAGTGCGCGGATTGCTATGACATTTGGCTTTGACTGAGTGGCTGTTAGAGTGCCGTATCTCTATCATCCCCGGGGGATCTGATTTATGTTGCACGTGTACCAAATTTCCTGCGACATCGTTGATCGGTGAGTACAGCTTTTTAAATACTGCTTTTTAACGCTTGGTTCACCGCTCGTTCACCAATCGACGCCATTGCATCTCATTTACGGTCTCACCTGTAGTTTGCGGAATCGCAAGTCTCGCGAAACGATTACGCACTTTTGTTAGATTAACTCCGATTAGATAATTCTATTCAGGTCGTAACAGATGTTTACATAGATACGTTTTTTTGTTTGGTTTCTGGTTTTATCACGTATAGCGGACTATATATTTCCTTGAAACTCAAGGCAATAGCTAGTCGGTTTTATATAATATAAATGTGAAATATAATATATTTTAGAAATATAAGCGTAAATTCTCCGACCAGTAGGTAATAAAATTTTTATTTTGGCATATTATTTGTATAGGATTATCGATGGTTATCTAAATATTCTTCTAAATTTTTACCTCATTTTATTTCTTAAACTTAAAGAAAAAAAAGAGGTAAACGAGTGATAATTAACAAGTGAAATATTGTTTCTTATTACTTGGCGTTTTAAAATAATTTAAAGTAATTAAAAAGTTTTTGAAATTTAAATAAAATTAAAGTTACAGGGTCAGGTCATGTATGTTATACATAGTACAGCTACATAAAGCATTGTTTCACGATTATATTTATTATACCATTTATGTATTAATTAACTACATTGAATTCTATATTATTTACTACTTTCATATTGCTACAAAACTTTAATACTATGAAAATAGAATGTACAAGCTGATAAGAAAGAACGTTTCTTTCATGGAGGAATAAGCATATTAAAAGGAGAGTTTGCTTCTGACAAAATATTCGTAACTTTTTTAAAATAATTAGTACGCCAATGAGTTAATCTCTAAGCAACCACAGGAAAAGATCCTCTTACTGAACCAAAAACACAGCGTTCAAGATTCAGCTCGTAAGTAACTTCCGGGGTCCAACTCCTTAAAAAGGGAAAGAAAGAAAGGTTCGTGGTAAAAAGAAAGAAAAATATCTATATAGAGTCCTATTCCTGGGAAACGAGGAAACGATCAGCGATGCATAAGCGGCTGCCGATACAATCGTGCGCCGCTAGAGAGAAATTGAAATTCTTATCCGAGGCGTGCGCGGCTGAAAGGCTCTCGCGAATCGTATAAAGGCCTCATCAGAACGATCGCTCGAATATCCTCGTTCGAGTTCCGTTGAGGCAAAACGTGAAGGGGAGGGGGAGTTGCCGGTGAGGGCCAAAAATGGGGGAATAAAAATGGGGGGTAGGGGGTTGACGGAAGAAGAGAGGAGGCGCTGGTGGAAGTGACGTTGGATATAGCTGCGGGTTAGGCACACTGGTAAAGGTGGTGGTTGGTCGGGGGTGGCGAGCATAGAGGGTGGGCAACATAAAAGGCCAGCAACCCCTATTCCATGCAGGCTTCAATTGTTTCGGTTAGGCAGCGTTCATTTGTTTTTCTTTGCGTGCGCTTTTGCACGCTCCTCTGCCCTTCTACTCTCTTCTTGTTGTTCCTCTTCCTTCCCCTTTGCACCCTCTATCGTGTCATCCATTCGTTTCTTCCTCTTCTTCTTCTTCTTCTGCTTCCTGCCCTTACTTTTCTATTTTTTTACTTGCTTGGCCTCTTCTGGTCTTGTGTCTTTGAGTTTCTCTCGCTTTTCACCACGTTTCTTTCATCGTTTCTCTTCTTGACTCTCTCCACCCCAACTTTTATTCACAGGACGCACGTCAAATGTAGATCGCCTTTTCCCCGTCAGTTCTCGTTCATCTCTCTCGCCCCTTGTCGCGCGAGGTGTATTAAAATCGACCATTGTTATCGTAGGCAGAGGGGGGTGGCTCGCTAGCGGTTTCGGGGTGGGAACGAGGTGCTCCGTCAGCGGTCTTCAACGCGACCGCAAGGATCGTGCGCCCTGAAAGCTTTTGAAATAACACACCTTCCGTGAATCCCCTAGTCTGCGACTTGCACCACCGAATACAGCACGCGAGATCTGCAGCCACCTGTGAACGTGTGGCTATTTGGTCCTGAAGACACACGTGGCTCGGTATATACGCTGTATACTAACTTTAGTTTCACTGCTTTTCAAACTTCGAACTTCTTAACGCGTCTTCATCGACGATAATTTCTCTTTATTCAATTATTATCTTTTTTTTTTTAATTACTTTAATTTCAAATTGAATTTCTTAACTCAAGATTTTAATCGCATATCAGGATGAGAAATTAGAGAACCATTTAGTTCTTGTTAGCAGACTTTGTCCTAATTGAATGCAGTTATTAATAGGAGATATTAGTTTTATGGAACGAAGGAGGCGTGGAAAATTTAACGTTCGATCGAATCGATGGAGGAGCTGCTCGTTTCATAGATTGGAATAGCGCTCGAAGGGAAGGCAGATGTTACCGAAATAATTATAATTTACACCTGCCCGTAATAAACGAAAATCCACTGCGGCTAGTCGAATCTCTAAACCGATATCGCAGCGTGGGATAGCCGGTGAATTAGGCGGTGTCATCTGCAGGCGTGAAATTTCGGGTGGGTTTAACCGTAACGCCAACAGCTGACAGGATCGACGCGATAGCCTATATAATAACCCTATTGGTGAACTACCCCGGTGACGGATCGCCGATCAATTAATCAATAAAATTCGGCTGCACTTCCCATCGGTAAAACGATAGATGTCCGCGCGTTTTCTATTCATTGTCGACCAGATCCAAATAGAAGATCTCCGCGGGATCATATAGAAATTAGATATAGCTAAATATAGGCTGCGTATAAACATATATTTTGCATTTCAATGTTCTCCGTTGATCATTATCGGAGCTGAACGAGAGATCGTGTATTTTGTTTTATCTTCGTCTCTTTTCGAATACGTACGTGCAGTTCATGAAAGTATTCGAACACTCGTAGACAATTGCGAATATGCATTGTATTGTGCGTGTATACGCGTACATAATTATGATAATCGTGTCTCGTTACAGTGCTAATAATATTAAAAAATATTTTAAATAACGCATATAATGCTATAAACATAAAAGCTTTGTGCGATAAACGTAAACATTTTCACGATCCACTGCACATATAAAAATTTCTCCGCATTGCGATGGAATGGCAGGATTCGTGTCTCTCGGTGGCGGTGATAGTTTGCTTTCCCTGACGTTGGTCTAATCGTCGCATCCTCGTGGCGACGTGCTCCAATAACGGCTATTTCGCTTAATCGTCGTGTCCGTGTAATTGGCATTTCAGCATAAAGCAGCGCCGGTGTCGTCACGTCGTCGTCCCGTTTGACGCGCGGATTTTATTCAAGAACGAACGACTGGTAACGAGTCATTAGCTGCGATTCAGGATTCTTGCCGCTGGAACAAACTCCTTTTCCATCACCCCGTGTTGCTCCTATCGATTCTAGGCCGCTTGGATCCTCGCATATACGTTCACGCACACACAGGATCAGTGTGTCCCTCGCGGCGTGGCGCGGTGGCATACGCGAATAAATCGTGGCTTCGTTACACGCGACTCGAAGGCGGCAAACAAATAGGGTTAATTCCACGTGCGCCTGCTAGCCTGAATACGTCGTTTCCGAATGGAGGTAATTCCGGTGACAATGTGGCCTTTGATTTCATAGAACCGCACGGTTGAATGACTACCTCCACCCACCGCCTCCTCCGCCAGACACCCCCGCCGTCCTCTGGGTCCCTTCAACTCCGCGAAAACCCTCTTCCATCCTGGCTGCAGCGAATATACATATAATAAAGTAAAGTCAGCCACCGCCAGCTCCGGCCAACCCGGCAGAAAGGACTTTATTCAGTAACTAGCGATTCATGCGAAATCGTGAATCCGTTTCTGCCCGGCTTCGCTTCCACCTGCCCCTTCCTTCTCCTGCTTCCTTTTCCGCACCCTTTCACGCAGTTCGTTTCTCTCGCTCACCTTGTGCACCCGCGTTCGACGTGTTCCTCCGAGTTGTCATCGTCGTTTCGCGTCGCGCTGCGAACGCTCGACTTCCATGATTTCTACAGAAACACGTAATGACCTATCGATTTAGAGTTGAATAGAGAATCATCGCAGGGATTCGGGAAAATCGATACGTCCCTTTTGCTTTGTGGGTAGGATCTTCGCGACTATTTCATCGAAACCTTGGCGGGACTTCCCTGGAATCCCTTGGAAATTTGGAATTTATCGGAAGTTGATAGGAAAATCGATGAAGCTGCGGCGGAATCTCTTAGTGAAGATATTAATTTTATCGAAACCTTTCGATTCGTTCTGGAGTCTCTTGGAAATTGTTAGGAAATCTGGAAGCGAAACAGTTGCGAGCTGAAACAAATCGGTGTGTAGGACAAACGAGCGAATGCTCTTTTCCTAATGCAGGGAAAAGTGTATCGCAGCGGGTAGCAAATCTACGTATTATACAGACCAATGGGAGAGCTACGCGTTACATATCCCATTCCCATTGACGCCACTCTAAAAGCAAGATGGAAGAATCGTGTCCTTGTTTTTCATAAATTTAATTCAATCGCGAAGTGATCATAGATATCATCTATCTATCTTGGATTTCATAAAAGAATCGTAGTATTGCTTCGTGTAACTTGTAGGAATTTGAAGGAAAATGAAGAAACTGGGGCCACAATCGGAGTCCATTAGTGACTCTCGTGCTCCGACGAAAGTTTCTGGACACCGGACAGAAAGCGTCGTAGCGTTATCTTCTTCGACTCTGAGGAAAGTAAGTCCGGTTTGATTTTCCGAGCTAGAATTAAAACACTGTTCACCGTTTGGAATCTTATTCGTAGAAAAATTATTTGTAGAAGAAGAAGACGATAAGTCACGTTTTCCATTCTTTTAAAGGGACAGTTTTGAAATTCAACGTGTTGTCGATAAATCTCGTATCACCAAAATCGTTCTCTTATCATCGAATAAAATTATTTGAAGCTAGAAACATGTATTTTGCCAGCCTCTGCATAATTTTAAAAATATTGCTTGTTTTAACGATTATATCTTTGGCTTGTACAAACCTTCGTTAGTTTATCTATACCTAAGTTGATTCTTTATACTAGAAAATGTAACTAAATCTCAAAGTTATAAAATTCTTCAAATTAATTTTATCTTCCATGATGGTTGATTTTAAGGAAGGTTTCCGATAGTCTGCAGCCCTTTGATCTTGGTTACGTTTTATTTGGCTACGTTTCGTTGCGTAAGGCCCTCTCGAGGAAAGTTTCAACGGGCCCTGTCACGTTCGCATCTCGCGTAGATATCTAGAAGATAAAGAGAAGCAGAGGGTGACGATGTTGGTCGCGAGGAGTGGGCGACAGGGTGGTTGCTTTGCTAGAACGAGAAGAACGCGAAGTCGGTAGGGGGAGAAGAGTTTTCGCCGCATTCGGTACTCCTCCGGCTTGGAAATATTTCCGAGGATTCAGCGAGTTTATTAAGGCTATTCAGAGCGCGTCTGCCTCTGAGACAGCATTGTGGATACAATTTAGTCTTATTCATCCCTTCGCGGATGTCTAAATATTTTCAACCCCCATCCCACCCCCTCTCGTCTTTCTTTCCCTGCCTCGTTCTTTGTGGGTCGCCTTCTGCTTCTCGTTCTCTTTCTACGACTTCTATGGGACTTACCCTGGCTGGCGCCACGCACCCTTGTACCATTGGCGGCACATTTGAGTCACTTCAACCTGCAGCCGAGGGACAAGAATCAGTCGAGGCGTCCAGCATCGATTCGTGTGCAATGTCCGTGACACGTGAACTTAAATCTTCTTTCGACGTTTTCATATAAAGAATTTCATTTTTCAAATTTATATTTCAAATTCACATTCATGTTAACATAATCAACCTTTGCTCCATAGCATTCTATCTAAAATCCAATCAATTTCTCTTGGTGAAAAGATGAATATTTGAATCGTTTCTGTAATTACTCATAATACAACGCATATAAATGCATGTAAAAATGATTCTTCGTTATGCCCCCATAAGAATACGCAGATATTTTTCAATATGCTGTAATAATAAATTAAACGAATCAAGTAATTGTTGCGTATTTGATAACGATGCAAACAACCAGGGACAATTTGTCTGACATAGTACGCGTGTGTATAACGTTTCTACTTAGCACAGTGTAATGTCTGCACGTGATCCTAATTTGTTGGTCAATTACTCAAGTACGTCGATTAAGAGTCAGATGTAGTTCGCCGTAGAAACATCGAAATTGATATATAGGATGTTTATGAGGGAAGGAGGGTGTATTTATCGAGAGTGGTAGTAGGATGATAAAAAAGAAATCGGTGGCAGACGACTACGCTTCGATCTCGGACAGTCGAAAGGTTTCTCCGTCTTTCTCGACTATTCTGAAGCGTTCAACCAGAGTCGATGCTTTTCGTTCCCTCTCTGTTCACCGGCTGAAATTAATTTTCCAGCCCTCCTTGTTCCACTCCCTTCATTTCCTGGCCTCTTTCTTCTCTCTGTTGGTCTCACTTGAAGCACGGTCGCGATGAATCCTTCGACATCAAACGATTCTTTCTCGAGGCGCGGCTCTCGGCGGCCATTGTCGCGGTGGATAACGCGTTATGTAAAGCGGGTTCTCCTGCCAGTGCGCGCCTCTCGCCTCCTCTTCCTCCTCCCTTTCGTTCCTGGACGGTTTCGCACAGTCCCGGACAATCAAAGGAATCCTATCTTCGTCCAACAATACCACGGCCTCTGCCTGGCCGATAGCTTTGTAAATCCGCCTCGTAACAGCGACCACGACGATCACCACGCCGACGTCGGCGTCGCTCGAATTTTGCGTAAACGCTGCTTTCTGACCTCCTGAACCCGCCAACTTTCATTTGTCCTAACGACCGTACTGTCGTTTCATCGCTCACGCTTTACTAGTCGGAGAATTTTTCGCAGCGAGTTTTCGGAATGCGAATGATAAATGTTCAGTCTCTCTGATTTAACATTGGCGCATTGTATCGATGATATACGTTGAACTATCGGAGAGCACGGCAATTTACGGCCAAATTATTTAGTTTCAAAATGTTTAATTTAATTTTATCATATATACTAATACGTATCATGGGAATGGAAAATTCAAAATGAAATGAAATACCATAAATTTGACAATTTGATCGAAATTATTACAGTTATGTATAAAGTCAGTGATACTATTCGACAGTTAGAACTAAAAGTACTAAAAAAGTTTCTATGCTAAGTGTTTAAATACTGTCACGAACCAGTATACGTTTGATTATTGCAATTTGCGAGATTAGAGTGGAGGATTCATCACGCGTGATGCTCGATACACGAGACCACAAAGTTCTCGAGGCGAGCGCACGAAGAAAGCTCCGTCGATGATCAAGAAAGTCGAAATATTAGAAAAATGAAGGCGTAGATGGACTTTTCCTCCCCTGTCCTCTATCATCCCCCTCTTGCCGACCGAGGGAAGGACTCTGAGGATTCCGCCACTCTTTGAGTCACTCTCGCTTCTCGCATTGTTTACAGAGTGATGAGTCTTCACACTGGCGCGAGTGCGCCTCTTTCTTTCCTCCTTTCTCTCGATCCGTCTCCCTCGGTCCCATTTCATTCCATTCTTCCGCGTTCCCGCCATTGTTCCGCCGTTCCTTTTATACGGAATAAAGTATCAAGCGGCCCAGCACAATGTACCCCTGTCTTTCTGGGTTCCCTTTATCTCTTTCTCTCCTCTGCTCGCCGCCATCCCCTTCCCTGCCCACCCCTTTCGCGAAATCTTTGTGCTATCGTCGTTCCTCCCGCCGCGCGCAAGATCGCTTTGAACGTCGCCGATCGTTTCTCGTTCATCAAACGGCGGGGCCTGGAAAGAATGCTCCTGTTGGTTGAAACACGTTGAGCAAACCGAACATTCGTCCCGTGGTTTCGTCACTATATTATTCCACATTCGATGAATGTCTGAGTTATTATATCTGTTTCTTCCAGAGAAGGCTAGATGATACTTATATATATTGTAATTTCCGTTGCTCGTACAGTGCAACTGAAGGGGTTGATGCTTCGATTAATCATGGGGGATTATAAAGGACACATTGCAGGTTTCAAGATTTAATTATATTATCGTAATACGTATAATAGCTACATAAAGTATTTCCATATAGCCTTTTATCGTTGGTTCTTCTATGAGTTTCATTTCCATAGAGTGGATAATCCAATAGCTCTCGTTATTTTAGATATTTTCGATGTTTTTGGTCCATCGCTAAACTTCCTTCTTTATTCGTTAATATCGATCATTTCTATATGAAGTAGATATGTATCTGTCCGTAATGCTGCAAAAAATTGTTATACATCTCAGCATGTACTCTTTGAGTTTACCTTAGAAACTCAAAGTGCGAAACAAGAGACGGCATTACTCATGGAACGACGTGACATTTAATTATCTGAAAGAAAAAAAGAGATACGAAATTCCTGTACAATTCTTCCCGTTGTCTGCGATTGAAACGTGTGTTTCCAAAGGCAGCTCGAATCGACCAAAAGGTATTTAAATCGACGTCTTCATAGCGCGAAACGTCTCGAAATCTCGTTCACGTCGAAAGAACTCGCCTCCCTCGACCCTCTCTATCCCACTTGTGCAGTCTGGCTTTCTCAACCTTTGCGAGATCCTGCTGGAATCGCGGCCGCGCACAAGGAAGAGGATCCTCCTTCCGTTCTTTCGATTCGCTCGTGTATCAGCTCCGTTGGGTGCACCATGCTATTTGCTAATAAGAGTCTTTTCAACCTGCACCTGGTCTTTGCAAAAGGCGGCGTTGCCGTCGGTGATGCCGTACAATTCGTGCAATTTAATGCGACTCGAATGCCGGTATTAATTAACAGTCGGCTCCCATTCACGCCCTCAAGACGCGCCGGTTTATTCTTATCTCGTCGATAGGCTGCTTCTTGCGATCTGAAAGTACGGGATTTCTTTTCATCCTGCAGCTGTTATTCGCGAACCATCGCTGAAGATCTTTCTTGTATTAAAATTCACGCAACCATATATTCGAAATACTTGTTTCTTTCACTGTTTTACGTGAATCGTACCTTATTCCTTTGATAGTTAGTTAGTCGAAGAACAGTTCGATCTTTATATCGCGCGAGACGAAGTTCACACGTGGAACGGTCGATGTGTAATTGCGTTTATTATTCTGTTCAATAACAAGAAACTATCGAAATGTTTATTTCTTTAGCTATTTAATTTATTCACCAGGTCACTTGTTAATTAAAAATTTCTGTAGTTACGATGTTGTAAATTAGCAAAAGCAAATCGATTTTAGTTAGATGGCTTTGATGTAGATGGGATATGATATAATTTATTTTTAACAAATGATGCGTAGAAAGACAAAGGACCCTTAAAAAAGAAATGATTACGTCTGAGAGATTGACAATGCGTATGACGAGATAACTCGTCTCTCTCGATTAATCGTCTCTTAGTCAGATAAAGAAGATTCAATGGAAAAGTTCGATTTTTATATCGAGATGGAATTCACACGTGGAACGGTCGATATGTAATTGCATTTATCGTTTCGCTTAATAACCTCGTTAACCGACGCCCTATCGCGTAACAAAGGAAAGGGGAGTGGAATCGCGTTTCGAAGTGATCCCTAGGGATGACTTGACCGAATCCACGGTCACGCAGGGGTGCCCCGAAAGACGACAGGGGCCGTGCACGCGACCAATGAAAGTCAAACTTGATCGATGTAACAGAGACAGGAAAGGTAACGTCGGAAAGCTGATTTGTCCTCTTGGAAACCTAGCTCTATTGTGTAGGAAATAAATTTCTTTGACGATTCGATCGAATTCTGTCGATACATCCTTTTGCTATTACTATCTGCTGCTTCCTTCTCTAAGAGCTTTTGTACGTTGATTTCCGCGCAACCTTTGCTCCCATAGGCGCCACTCTATTTTTTGCGTAAACCTCGGCGACGATTGTTTAGCCGATCTCTCTGGCCCGGGACCGGGTCGTTAATTGTATCCAACGCGTACAATCTTGGAAGCTAGTGCCAATTGAACCTCACTCGAGCGTAAGTGGGTGATCGAGCTGCGAATAACGAAACGAAGAATCGCGGAAAGGGAGAGGGCAGAGGGGGATGCGAGAGAAAGATGGGTGTGGAGCCGCGAAGAAAGGGGGAGGGAGAAAGAGGAACTCTGAAGAGACGACGCACACGACGCCGGGGCGCCCGTGCCGGTACATTCACGTACACGACGCTGCGTGACGTCACCGCATTGTTAGACGAGCAAGCATTGTAGTCACTATTGTGAGTCTCCGCCATTATTCTAAGACAATCGTCCGACACAATGAGACGGACGGGAGGATGAGTGGGGCGGCCGATTCTCTCTCTTTCTTTCTCTGTCTACAGCCACGGTCTAACCCGTATCACCTCTCTTTTTCTTTCCCTTATCCATCTTGCTGCGTGAAGGTACTTTCCACTCGCCCGGCACTTCGTATTCTTTTGGCTGGTCCTCGCGAAGTGGGCGATCTTCTCCCCCGCAACCCCTCTGCTGATAGTTGCATTTTTGATTTGCGAAGAGAATTGAACGATCTCTGCTGCGGTGGTCAACCTCGTTTCTGCATTCGAGCTGCAACCAAGGATTTTTCATTGGAGACCAAGCATAACAGATTCTTCCACGACGAGGAATCTTTAGAGCAAGGAACTGGTTTCCAATACGTACTTTTCTTAATTCACTGGCCACGAGCTTCGAATGGTGAGAATGAGAAAGGAAAATCGAGGAAGAAGGGTATGGTCGAGACGTCAATGGAGAACGACGCATTGAATTCCTGTTACTCCGGGGGAACGATGATTACGGCATTAACAACGGCCGCAAAAATACAATGCGGAAGAACTCGAGCGAGTCTGGCAGAGTGGTCGTCTAATCGAGTCAGCGCAATTAAACAAAGTCGTCCCGTGAGGTCGCGACATTCGCGGATAGCTTTTCCCTCCGCCGTTACCCCGCGCGCAGCTCGATTCACCGGGTCTCTCCCTCGTTCTTTGCGGCTCGTCGTGGAAGTGCAGGGGATGAAAGGAGAACAAGAGAAGTACAGACAATAGATTCGGCTCGCCGGTGTGTTGGTGGCGCTGCATTGTCGCCCGGCATTGTTGCGGCCCGGTTATTGTGTCGCTGTTTTGTGACCGATCGCAAGGTGGCGTGCCTCGTGTGCACGAACCCAACCACCTCGGCCACGATCGTTAGGCACGTTCGCGATTATTCGGAGAAACGATCGTTCGACGATAAACCGGCCTCGAAAGTCGCCTCCCCCGGAAGGTCGTCGCGGAGCGAACGAGCGGCACAAAAGTTTGCGGATCGAGCTTTTTCTCCTATTGACGGCCCTCGCGGAATAAATGAAAGAGTGGAACGTCGTCGAGAGACGAGGGGGGTCCGCGGTGCTCCTCTCGGTTCGTTTCGCATCGCTTCGAGGAACAGTCGTTTCGATGATGTATTCTTTCCTATCGCGAGCATGATTTTCTTTCGTCGTTTCTTTCTCGGTTTCTCCGGTTCCTTGGTATAGTTAGAATCCGCGAGTATGGAAAAGGTTTGGAAGAAGAAAGAGAGCCCGGTCTCGTTAGGTCGCGCTGCAAATTAACTATCAAACCGTGTAAGGTTCGTGAAAGAGGAAGAAGAAGAAGACCGAGACGCGATGCTCTGACGGGAAAAAATCGCGGTATAGCGCTGAGTTAGAGCTGTGGATAGAGATAGGAAAAAGAGGGGCGACACTGTGTGGTTGTCCTAAGGCTGTAAACTAAGGCGACCGCGTCGCGCATCCTTAGAGTGGCTGCACTTTGAGTGCGCAGCTCGGTGGTGTGCCGTAGGTGCTGCAGGCGGCGTAGAGAAGGCCATTGTAAGGCCCGTGCACGGTATTCACGGGAATGAATGCGCCCTCTGGAGCGACACAGTCTCAGATGTAAGACACAAGAAGCATAAAAGAGTTGCCATTATGCGAAGCTTAAATAACAGGCGCGCGCTCGCGAACTCTCTCGCGCACACCGACGCTCGCTTAAACACGAACTCGCGGGCTATCTGTGTAAGCTGCCACACAAAGAGGCAGTTGCATTCTACGGCCGGGGTATTTCTATGGACTGTTTGTGGCGCTCCTGCCTTGTACGGCCACTTCTGTCCTCGGTGCCTCGGTCTTTCCCTCTTCACAACTTCTCTCTTTCGTCTCGTCGCGATTCTTCTCTTTTTCTTCTCGTCGTCGTTCTTCTTCTCTTCCTCGTCCGTTTCTTTTCTTCTCCGCTTTTTCTTTTCTCTTCTTCCGTGCCTTCTGGCCCTTTCCTTCGGACTTTCTTCCTCTTTTCTATCGCGGATCGCGTCGCCTCTTTCTTTTCCTTCTTCTGTCAGAGCCGTCGAGTTCACTTGCTTCCTTAGTTCCGAAGAACGACACCGTCGCGCGATCTCGTAGACGTTGTCGCGACGCATTTTTCAGCGAGCGAAAAGACGACGAGAGTTCACTTTCTTGTTCTCCATCTAGCCGTGCCACCTCCCCGTACCTTGGCAGCTGTGTTAAATGCTAATTATCGGAGAGCGTCGCCAGGAGGGACAGTGCTTCTCCGAGAAAAACAAGTTACGTTATGACCTGACGATGAAAGTGGAATTTCCATGAAACGACGATTAACTTGGAAACATCTTCGTACGTACAAGACACTGGTAAATCGTACCAAACTTACGAACAAACTGTGAAAACGTTGTTCGTTAAAACGTTGGAAGTTAAAGGACGATTTTATACGTCGATTACGATAGATCGGACACGGCAGGGATACGGGCGCAAACTGATTCAGGGCAAGTAGAAACAACAGGTGCACGCCAGACGAGCGGGCTGCTAACGCCGAGGTTTCGATCGTTCAACCCCTTGACTCACAACCCCTCCAGAACTCGCGGTTATGTCAGGCGTTGGCCTCTGGCATTGCGGTAGGTTCCACGCGTTACCCTCGTCCCTGATCTCCGTTCTGATCCCTCTGGTTTATTCCGCATAGCGGTTACTCGGTGGTGTTTCGTCCCTCCGTTTGATAATCCAATCGTTTTGCTTTAACCGATTGTCAAACTTCATTAACTCTTTCTACAGAAAATATAGTATTTTGAGAAGCAGATTGAAGAAAATTAAATTATTTTTTATGGCGAATTCTCCTTTATCCGTGACGAGAAAGTTTGATTCGCGTTGTATCCCTTTGGTTGATTCGCGAAACTTTTTATTCGCTTTTCCTACGAGAAGATTAACTCACACGGGGTTGGCATTGTTTCGAACTTAAAATAACCCACATCGAAGCATGCAGGTGTCTTTTTTCCGTTCTCTATACGCCAACGGACGAGTCAATGGTGTAATGTGGGTGGTGGATCGGGTAGGTGCGCGCGCCCTTATTCGACTCTTTTGTCTAGGCGTCCATTCTCTGGCACATTATCAGGCCTATTGTCCCTCACATTGTTACCCCTACCCCGTCGTCTCATTGTTTTGCAATTTCCCCCACTTAACCGATACGACCGCCCCACCAACATCCCTTTTCTCGGTTCTCCTTCTCGTTCTCTCCCGCTAACCATCCCTATATTCCTTCGCATTCGCTTGCCCTATTGCACCGTCGGTCCTTTCCTCTATCGCGTATTCCAGCTTCTCCATCGTGTTTCGTGTGTGCCTTGAAAAGCTAACGAGACGTTCGTTATCTTGTCTTCTGGAAATGTATTTAAGTGCACGTATGGGGAAAATGGAAATAGCAGGTCTGCGTCTATATGGTTGGAGATTATGCAGCACGGTTTGCGGCAAGTTTCACGTTCCCTTACACGCTTCTATGCTTATTGGTAGGTGATATGGTTGAAAATTTTCGACATCTCGCTTTAGGAGAACGCATTGTCCTTCGATAATTTATTAATTTCTGCACACACCGTTTGCTATACGCGGTAATGCGACCACACGTCTGTGCTGAATAGGATTGGAAAGAGATGTGGAAAAAAAAAATGAGGCGACCGGTGGTTCGCTTCGTAATTCCTCGACGCTAGCAACGAAGGGAAAGTTTCGAAACGAGAATTTCAGTCACCGCAGCAACCAGAAAGGACGGATGCCTGGAAAACAATAATTAGGAACGCCCGGTGCGCGAATCCGTACAACGTTCAGTTGAGAATATATTTCCGAGCTTTCAGCTCACTCCCTCACCCCCTGTGTCTTTCTCCGCTCTGGCTGCGCCACTCGCCCCTCCGCTCGAAGCCCTTGGAACTCCGTAAAATAGACAAAAGCTCTGCTGCCGAACAATTCGTCTATTCTACTGCGCGGTTACGAGCGAACGAGCTTGAGCGTATAACATATTCGCATGGACTCTCTCTCACTCTCTCGCACGCTCACTCTCTCCCTCTCCCTCTGCACGCCCCCTCTACCTTACCACCCTTTTCCTCCCCTTTATCCAACACCAAACTCGACGTCCTCCTGCTTCTCCTCGATCCCTTTTACACGGCGATCGTCCTTCGTCCTGTGCGTGTGACCGACGACACTGGCATCCACACACGTTTGACTGCACCTGTGTATACCTTTTCATCGCACCGCCCTATTCTGTGAGCGCAGTTTCCAACTTTTAACAGGTTCCTCTGTCGGCAGACGTGGCTATTTGCGTCCTCCTACCTTCCCGTTGATTCCATCGAGTCTTTCGATTAGCCGATCTTGCACAGCGTAGTATACACGTTCGTGTTGTCCAATTTTCTCATCCGTTATTTTCCTATTCTCTGAGAGCCTGCTCGATCGTTGGCCCTGTAAATTTGGTCGGTTTTAGGCCGAGCTTTCGATTCAGGCCGGAAAATCGTTGTTTAACGGACGGACGGGGGTCGTAGAGACACAGAGAGAAGTTCGTTCGCGCGAACTTTCTCTCGGATCGGCGAGAGGCCGGCATTGTGAGGCCGGAAACGAGGGAAAAAATTCAAATTATTCCGGCACGCATTTAGGCTTTTTCTGCGGGGAACGACAGCGCCGGTTAAATTTGCATCGGCAGCTTATTCACTGCCGTGAAATCTGGAAATCTCGAGCAGCAGCCGCGTGCAAGCTTTCCGCGAGAGGACTCGTATTGTACGAGTCGCATAGAATTCGCGCACTGAATGCTCTCGCCACCCTCTCCCAACTTTCCTCCTCCTCTCTCCCTCTTGCTTTTCTCTTACTCACTCACTGTTCTTTCCTTCTGCGTTTTTCTTTCTTCCTACTCCTGCTGTCTCTTTTTCCTCTTCCCCTCTCCTTTCTCTTTTCTCGTTGAAGCCTCTTTTTATTACGGTTTATAATACGCAATATATCCCGACGCTCGCGCCGGAAGATTAATAAGACTGACGCGAGGTATCGACATTCGAATAGAATGGCTTTGAACGAGCGTATCGGGCATTTGGCTGGTATTTTCGTGACAGCATCACGACGCCTCGTTTGTCACATTACGAGCCATCGACTTTTCCCCTCCGGCGGTGCGCCGCAGACGCGCGTGCTACCGTATGCAGCGAAATTATGCAGCCCGATGCATAATTCCGACGATGCTTTCGCGACCGTCGCGCTACTACTGATTCGTTCAAGCGGTTCAACCGTACCGGCAATCGCTCTTGACGTGCACGCCGATCATCGCATCGCGCGCGTCCTCGTTATCGTTACAAGACAGATAGGAATACTATTATTTATCTCGTTCGTGTATACGCTTAGAGAATGTTTCCAGCTTGTTGAAACTTGCTGCACGATTTTCTTCGTCTTTCCGGTGTAAATGATCGACGTAATCGTAAAAGATATCACGCGTATGTTCCTTTCACATTATACGTCATTTTCACTGCCATTCATCCGATATCTACGCGTCATCGATGTTTGCTTTTGCTACGCGATATCCTTGGAAACACAGGATACGATTGCGCCTATAGCTAGCGTGGATGTGTCGGCAGGTGCCAATTCTCTCTACTCGTGTCCCATTCTGTTTTGCCTCCGAGCCTCTCCGATGGGACTGCTTTCAGGAAGTTGGCAATGCAATTTCGATGATGAATACTCGCGTCGAACGCTAGGATTCCATACGATCTGTCTGTGGCTAAATACGCGATCTTTCGTGCGACGCGTTCGTTCGTTTCGAACGGACTTTAGGAAATAATCATGGAAGTTTCATTTGGAGCATTCGTTGGAGATTAAAAGGGGGAAACTTGATAAAGGTCTGAACAGCGTTTCCGTTAGGTCGAAGTCATCGAATCGACCGTCAAATTCGACAAAGGTGGCAAGAGGGTAACAAGGAAAGGGTGGATTTCGGGGGTGGTGGTTATGGTAGTGGTCTGGTAACAATAGGTCGCAGTGGTGGTGGTCGCCACAATGCCGGCTTGCCTGACTTCTTTGCGTGTCAAATGACTGAAAAGCCGTGGGGAGTGCACGGGCGGGGGGTTGTGGGTGGACCAAGCGGATGGGGGTTGCAGGGCGGGTACACGGTGGTATGAAAGGCGTGCTTTGTTTGGAAACAATGCCGATACTCGGCTACATCCTCATCTCCATTCTTCGCCTTGACGCAGCGCCGCTCCGAAAAGGGTTGCCTTTATTCATCCCTGATTAAAGTTATAGGTTATTTTCGCTCTGTTTCGCGGGGAAATGCTTTCGAAAATTTTCACCAGCCGAGTTTTCCGCGTGTCTCTCTTACTGTCCTCGAATTAAGCCGCAATTGTCCAGTAACCAGTGCACGCGTAATTGACTCGAAGCATAAAATTTCTGTCGATTCTCCTATCAAATTCTCACACGTTCGCCTATTAAACGCCCCTTTATTCCAAACGATTCCCTTCATACGCTCAATTAACACCAGCGAGACGCTCGAAACTTGTCGCGTGCTCCTCGAATTCGATCGATCTCAACCTTGTCGTCTCTCCAACACCTGTCACTCGCATTCGTAGTACGAAATATCGAAATTCGAATCGGCAGTCGCGATTCCTCACAGTCGCCGCATTTCCAGATGTTGTCGTACGCATCGGCTATCCATTGGCGATTCGAACACGACTCGTGAAAAAGTCGCGAGTTTAGTCGCAACAAACGCATCTAATTCACCGGGACAGTGACGTGGTTGCACATCGGTTGGACTTGGCCAGTCGGAAATTCGCCTCCAACCACCGGCGTTTTCTCGTTTCAAAGAAGGGTAAGCCTGGCCCGTGGAAACCGGTAGAGGAGACATCGCCGAAGGAAAGCTCATAACAAACTATTGAAAAGCCAACGAATGAAAAATCAATGGCGGGTGGGCACGGGCCAGACCGGTCCGGGGATGGGGTATATACGCGGAAGGGAAAGCTACAGGGTGGAAGTTGGGGGTGGTTTGGTGAATGGAATATTATTGGGGCATCCTTTCACGCGGACTCCACGGAAGCTAGAAGACCTCATCTGGCGAGCTGTATGGATGCCGTTCGCCCCGGCAATGCCGCCTATTGAACCGTTGCTTATATATGTATGTATTTACACACGTTCGTAAGTACACACACGCGTGTCCGCGCGCGTGTTTCTACACGAGCTTGTTGCACACATCTTCCACCGCGCTACACTAACACCTTCTCTTCGTCTTCGCGCGTTAGTCTGTGCTCGTGTGTGTATACGTACGAATATCTATAAATGCACGTAGTAGCCTGGTGTCTCTGTGTTGGTGTAGGTTCTTACATTTCATGATTTATCACGCAGCTTTCAGCGGGCCTCAAAGCGTCCTGAAAGCGCGCAGATTGATAAAAGAAATAATAGAGGACGCGAAATAGAGGGACTCGATCTGATACGAGAAAAGAGCGCGAGGGTGGCTAGGCGAGGGGATGAGATAGACAGAGGATGAGCGAGAGACGAAGATGCAGAGGCTCCAAGAGTGGAACGGCCAAACGACAAGGATGACAAGAGAAGGGGGGATGCCGAACGTCGTTTCTGTGAAATAGGGGTGGTGGATCCTTTCGATACGTTTCAGCTTGCATCCCTCCACCCTTTTTCCTACTCGATTGCGTGTCTTTATACTCAACTGGCACGCGGGCTTCCCCGTCTCTCCCTGTCTCTCCCTGTCTCTCCCTGTCTGTCATTCGAGTAAACAATATTCCTTTCACTCTTCGTCGTTTCTCTGCGAGGTTAACGTTTTGTCTTCTAAAAATAGGATTTCCAATAAATGTTAGAGGAATACACTGTCGATCGCAAGTAATAAAATACTTAATGATATTAAAGTTGCTATTATCTTCTAGATATACGTGTTTCATTGTACGTCTATTTTGACTCATATCTATCATTTCATTCGTTACATACATTGCCACTCGTGAGATTTCAAATACTTTAATCGGTTTATAGTAATCGTACAAGGTTTACTAAAACGTACTATAAATTAATCGTGAATTAATAATTAAAATTATATCAATAGTTGTTTCAATTTTACGAAATTACCATGTTATACATCTAATGCGATAATAAAGACGGTGACTAATAGTTGCAATATAATTGTTCTAATCATAAACAAAACGTTTTAATTCTCTCAAAAAAGAAACGAATAAAATCTCCTCTTTAATCTTTTTCGCGGTAACGAAGATCCTACAAGAAAATCGACAGGATCGCAAATCAACCCACGATATCTTTTCGCGTTCGTTGTAACATCTTCGTTGGAACATCCTCATTGATTCTTGCATTTTGATCTTAATTCGTCTTAGAATCGTCCGTTGTGACATGTGTACGCATTTGCACAAAAATCGGACGAAACGTGTAATCGGTGTTGCATCTGTTCCCTCTTTTTCTCCACGTGGCGAAGTTAATCGTTTCGAAAGGAGGCGTTTGCCTTAAGGTGCGCGTGCGGCGAGATTGTAGCGGCGTATGAAGACAGGATAAAGGGGCTGCGTGGGTGGTGGAGGATCGAAAGGCGCGGGCGGTTGGAAAGCCGGAAAGTTGCAAATGGGATGAAAGGGGACGGCAGCTCGCGCGAGAGATAGAGAGGAAAGAGGGGAAAGACAAAAGGGGTGGTAGAGAACTGTGAATCCCGTGGCAGCATTGTCACTCCATTCGCCGGGGTTGCAAAGCCGGGGCGGTTCCGATGCCACCACTTCCACCGCTTTTACCACCACCACCCCGTGCTCGCTTCAACCCCGCGAGCTAACCTTGTTTTACTGCCGTCTTCCGGATTGTCTACCGAATCGACCGAAGCAGTTAATTACTCGTTAATGTACTGCGTCGCGATATTATTATTTTCAGACCAGTCGCTCTAGGGTTATCAAAGAGTTTGTTCGCCTGCTGGCTCTGTTACCATCTAATGCGACAGTCTGAAATCGAAGAGTGCCGTTTTGTCTATAAAGTGTAGAACTGGAAAGTGGGCAAGTGGGTAGGAATTCAGAGTTGATTGATCGTAATGGATTAGGTACTTCGACTATAAAGTATCGTTATGGTATCTCTCTTCTTTTTGCATAATCATTTATCCATTATATTCTGTACAATAGACAACTCTGTATAATAGATACAGACAACACGTGGCTGATAACTGGCTGTTCCTTCTATTCAGTCCAGTTGCGATTTTCGAATCTTCGCCCGTGAACGTTACCCTCGTTTCAACAAATAAAACAACTTTTAATATTCACGGGGAAATTTATAAAAATCATAGAGATGTGAAACTACACACCTTCCATTGTACTTTTAAACTTAAGAAATTTCCTAGTCATAAGACCATTTGTTGAACGACGACTAAAAGATCAACGTCCCTCTATCAATAGTCGATAAATTACTATACAAAAGATGAGTGAATCTAGAGAAATAGCTCTCTTACCCCTGGTGCCATCATACTTGTCTTCTCGTTTCTATACATACACATTGGGAGCGTATTGGAGAATGATGAAGACATTGAAAGTATCGTTAGAACGTCCCCCAAAACGGATGACTTTACGATCCTGGCATTATACAGCCGTCAACCCTTCACCAGGATGGTTAAAGCGCGCCCTTGGAAGGGACCAATTCGAACGAGCGATTTATCATTATCTCGATAACCCGGCGAAGATAAGGCGGTCGACGCGGCGAGCGTTGTGTTCGCACGGGGTGGTCGTATGATTTACTATTTCCTCGGCGCATCTGCTCGCTTAATTAACGTTTCTCCGATGCCATTTCGAAGATACGTATCAACGGTCGCAGCCGTGGCTCGCGCGGAGCCGCGCTGGAAGATGTAGCTTGGAAATGTCAGCAGTCGATGTAATTGTGTTTCGTGACGTGCTTTATTGCCGTGCGATAAAATTTACCGACAGGGATTCCTTCCTATTCTCCACCCCCGTTTTGATTTATTCCTGTACTGTATACTGTTTCGCAGTTTTATTTAATCAGTCAGCCTCATGGTCATGGTACGTTTCGATTTATATTTTTCAAACCTGACTATGTATATACATATGTATATATATATATATATATATCTAAAGCGATAGAAAAGGAATAAAAAATAAATAAATAAAAAAAAAATACTCTCACCGCCTGACAACTTTAAACGGACCGGCATTCAAAGTCTGTAATTGTTGTCGATAAATCATGTAGCTCTTTTATTCCACATGCGCGTGTTTTTTTGGTTCGGCTTACACAAAAAACAATTCGGTTGATAGTTTACGAGCAATGATACGCGATCTTTTTGACCGCACGAACATTTCCAATTCACCGGCGATACTGTTTATGCCCCCTTCTGCCATGCGGTCAATAAGTATAATACACGTAAAGCGAAAATTTGTCGAAATAATGGATGGCTAACCGCATTTTTCAATGACTCATGTATCGACTCGTGTACGTGCTTTAGGGTGATCACACGCGGGGTAGCATATTGCGCGATCGTAGGGGTGGATCGACTGGAAGCGCGTACGGGGGCGTGGTGTCGATCCGATGATGCGTGCACAGATTCACCCTTCGTCCTCGATCCCTTCTTTTCCCCTGTACTACTACCTTTTTCGCTTGTTTTCCAAGATGTTTTATCCTCTTCAACGATGTTATCGGCGATATCGTGTTTGCGAATAATAAACAAGTTCACGGTCTTTCATCGGACGACCGATCTCATTTTTACATTTTAGTATGAAATTTGGAATCGATTTGACCTCAATTTTCCATCTTACCTCGTGCTATACAATTAAGAATCATATATTTCTCGCTTGATAGATTTCTCAACGAGACATTGTTCCCGTAGATCGGAATCCGTTTCCTTTCGTATCGCAGAATCGGGCCAACCAAGTGTCCGCGATATTTTATCGAAGACAAACTCCCAACGCATATGCGCTCAAATATAATACTATGATCACGGTGCCAGGTCATCCTAATATGTTGGAATATATTTCCATCTCATGGACATCTCATTGGGATCGCGAAGTGACGCAGTCAGCTATTACGTTTATTAAGTTGCTGGGATTGGGCTGATTTCGAGAGAGGATAGGAGTGGTGGATCCGCGGAAGGGAGTTGGTACTGGAGAAGAAGGATGAGCTAGGAGGTGGCTGGCGAGGGTTGAATGGTTTAGAAGCAGGGGGTGTATTGTACCAAGCATTGTCTGCCCCATTGTGTGACATCACGGCCCGATAACTGCCGATAAGACCGCGGCAATGCTCAGCTTGTGTGTACGTGTAGGTGCGGCCGTTTGTGTGTTTGGCCACGGACAGAGGAGACCGAGAGAGAGAAAGAAGGAAAGAAGAGGCAAATACGAAAGAAATATAATGTAGGTAGAGGCTATAGATCGTCGTCGCCGCGAGGGGGCAAAGGATGGCTGATGGAGGTCGAGTGACTTTGCGGGGTACTCGCCCCTTTATTCTTCTGATTTCTCGTTCCTCTTCCGCGGATCGAAATCGCATGCCGCTGCTAAACGCTCGTCCTTTGTGCCTCGCAACGTCCCCGCTGATAGAACGCGCCAGGCCGAGCCTTGAACTCTTACTGCCGCATTCACCGATACTTCCCAGTTATTGGAAAGTGGATCCGGACGCGGTTGCGTACCAACCCAGACCCGCGATTAAGCTTTGCCTTCGTTCAGTCGGAGGACGGAAGCTCCGGAAGCTTCCACGTTTTGCTTACTATCTTTTCTCTTAATTCGTTGCTCGAGTTGTACTATAGTTCAAAGCGAGTTAATCTCAAAACCTAATATGTACATACGTAAATGTTAACGTAGTAAAAGTATAGTATCTCGCAAAAGTATTTAACAATTTCTTTATGACAATGTAGGTATATTAAAATATACCTTTATAGCCGTAAAGTAACAGCTCAGGTAGAAAATCAACCAAAACGTACTTATGAATCATATGATTCCCTTCGCGAGTCTTAGGCGAGCCACGAATTAAAAAGTGCAGAAAAGCGACGATGTTACAATTACTGTTTTTCAAATTTAAAGTTAAAATAAAGATAGTCTTCGTAAGGTCTCAGATGCTACGTTCTGCGCGGCCAACTGTCGCGATTTTCGCGTTTGTTTCGTAATTGGCTACGATCGACTGACTACGAAACATGAAAAATCCTTTAATCAAGGCCCGATTTTATCTGACGCGTTGAAACGAACTTTGATCGCGAAACTTAGCGCTGCTGATTTGGCGCGAAACGCGCTTTAAAAGGCCGAAGCAGGCCTCCACTCGGCTCGCTCGAAATTCCCGGCAATTTCTACAACTTTGCTGCTTAACTCCGCTGGTCTCATTAGGACGTGATTTCTGTTCCAGGTGCTGGAGTCTCGGAGGCCCGTGGCGCGGTAAGTGGCACTTTCGCCCTTTTCATTCCAGACAGAGCCGCGGGTGAGTAATCGTTTAAACCCGTGCGCCACGGTTCGTTGCATTAACGTTGAAGAGAAAAAAAAAGAGTGTCATTGAGAAGGAAGTACCCCAGTCCAAACCACCACCCCACACGCGTACAACCCTCCTCTCGCTGACGTTATATTGACCCAACACAGAAGCGCGTATCGATGCTCGGCCGCGTGGCTGCCGGCCGAATATGAATAACAATCAGAAACTATAATCCCTCCCTCGCGATATGTATATATATAAAGTTCGTAATATATGTATACGGTGGCCTTTACGAGCACGGACATTTTTATGTTAATCAACCAATCGGGGGACGAGTCGCCCGATTTCCCCTTCCTTCCCTGCTTCTCTATTGTAAATAGAAATCGTGGCACGAATTTGTTCCGCGGCAAGGCGGAAAAAAAAGGAACGTAACGAAGATCGTAAAGAATGGGATCTTTCACGAGGGTGTGCGCGCGTGGACCAGACTGCTGGACCGAGTTCAGTAGGACGAGATGATTGACCCGAGTATAGTGGATTCTGTACCCTAAAGGGAGACTTTTTTTTCGCGTCAACGCGGAAGAATCTCGAACCTCGTGACAAATATAAAGGCTCTGGATTTATATCTCGCCCCCTATTGATTCTTTCCTTCTGTTCTACGATTTCTACGAATTCTAAATTCGACAATTGCGTTCCAACGTTAGAATATGCTTCTAAAATATTTGTAGGATTATCCGAGGAAGTCTGATTCGAATACTTTACCGGTGATTCGAGGGAAGAAGGATCGTGAAACGAATCCGCCTCAAGGTTCCCTTTTCACTCGGAATTCGCGCGCGTTACGCTCGGCCCAGTTGCCCGATCTCTCGGCGAGCAACGCGATATTCTTCTTTCCTGGCCGCGTCTTAGTTGCGCGATTTCGGCCGTTTCAACGGCGAACGGTTTGAATATTCGTCGAAACATGGTCAGCCTCTTGTTCGTCTGAGCCATTCACGCGGATTTCTTCATCGGCGTCTGGCTTGTCGGCCACTCGCTGATGTTAGGCGAAATAGAGAAACGGACGGCGCGCCGCGCGCGTTAACCAACGCTCTTCCGAGCATTGTACGACGATTTGTACGGATTTCAGTTCTTTTGCTGTGTGGGCGCGTACACGCAACCAACGGCCGCCTCGAATCGCCTCGTCTTGAGAGCGCGTTCCATGCTTCTCCCGCGAGAGAGAAAAAGAGCGAGAAGGAGAGAAACGTGTGTAAATACAGAGACAGCCTAGCGAGGAACGAGATAAAGATAGGCGAGCGGAGTAAGAGAATCGCGAGGAGCAGCACGATAGACGGAGAAAGAGACGAGAGAGAAAGAAGACCGTGGCTGGCCGTTTTGTGCGCGCCGCGCAAAAGATGCCTTTGAATCCTTAATTCCCTTTGAAACTCTCATTCTGGGAGCAAAATGGCGAGAACGAACCGTATTCTTCGGTTGAATGACGTATTGAGCGAGTTTTGTATGCCGTTGCGTCCGCGTGTGGCTCATCCAGAGCCTATGCCTGCTTATACGTAATACGTTCGCTCTTTTCTCTTCCTACGTTTCTTGCTGCGAAGAAGAGGGCCCGCAGCGTTGCTCTTTTTCTTCGTTCCCGTCTTCCCCCTCTTTCGTTTTTCTAACGTTCTTTCAGTATTCCTTCGTTACTCGCGTCACGCAGACTTTTACGCGCGATTCTGCAAACTTTTTCTTACTCTTTCAGCGAATTGAACGTTACTTTTGTCTGTTCGAATAACGAGCGCTACAATGTAGTAGGTATCGAGACACCTGCTGATGTTTTGTACACGTTGAATTCTTTCGCTTTTATCTTTTAGTTGTGAATCTGTTACTTCATTTGCATTATACGATAGGATAAAGACCATAATAGTCAGAGAAAATAGGTCAGTTTCTCTTGGAATTCTAATTAATCGAAGACCACACGGGAAAAATTTGACGAGTCCATCGTGTTGAGTCTCTGAACGTAATGTAAAGCAACTGTTCGATACATCTACGACGTTTTATAGGCAGATGTACACATAATATATTCGTAAAAGGTGTGCACAGTGTCGTGTACCTTTGCCCAGCTTATGTTCGTGCGTGATGTCAGATTGTCATTTCGTCGACGATTGCCCAAACGCGTCCCATAATTACCTTCGTTACGTCGTAGGTTGAATGAAAAGAGCGTGACGATCGGGGGAGGAAAGGTTGGAGGGAAGGGCGCAGGATCCGAAAGTGACGGGAAGGGTGGGTGATCTTGCGGACTTAATCGGGCATTGGTGCTTTCCTTCGCGAACAATTGACGTCTGACTTTGACGTGCCCTCCGACACTTTCTCCGACTTCTCTTTCTTCCCCGTTCTTTGTTCGATGAGAAATCGGTGGAACGCGAAGTCGAGCCTGCCGATCGATGGTCCATCATTTACTCAAAGATTCCTTCGGCTCTCCCCGCGAAAAATCGTCTGTTAAGCGCTTTCGCGAACTTTGAACACTTTTTAATTAAGGACACGGACGAAATATAATTTTGCACAGCGGTACTGGTTTTACTTTCACGCAGTTAGCCCTTTGGTTTTCGTTCTTGTCTCGAGCAAAAAGTTTCCAAGAAGCGTTCTACGTATTTCTCGATTTCTTTCACGAAAAATGAACTACTCGGGGATTTGAGGCTTTAAGAACGAAGTGAAGACGCAAAATTGGCCTTTTCTCTCGTTATTTCCAACGATATTTCGTAACGGTTGCTCTGCGTGTTGAACGCTGAGTTAAAAGATAGAAAATATCCTTATGGCAAATGAACAAAGCGTCTCCTTCTCCATGAGATAAGGTTTGGAAAATCCAAATTAACGATACGGTCGATTCTCTGGAATCTGTCGGACTATCGCGGCGACAAAGTCTGTGGCGGCTGTTGAAGGCAAGAATTCCACATTATCGGCCGGGTTTCTCGCGGATACAATTTCCCAACACAATTTCTTTTCAGTCGCCCGAACGAATCTAACCCGGGCTCGGATGGTGGGTGGCAAATGGCAAAGGGGGAGGGTGAGAAAGAGAAAGAGTTAGCTTTGATAGAGGGGTTGGGGGGGAGCAGAGCAGCGCAGCCCATATTCGTGCATTGTGGCACGTTCCATCGCGTTCTCAACTGAACTGAACTCGACTCAACAGTGGAGGACACAATGGGCGGTATGAATAAGTATAACAGACAGACACCGGTACAGACAGACACAGGTAGCTCAGGCCGCAGTATGTGAATGAGGAACCCATTTGATAACACGCCTCCACAGCCACCCAGGTCCATTGTGTCGCTTCCTATTCAGCTGCTCTATGCCCTCTTCTCCTCCTATCCCCTCTCTGCCTCCTTCTGCACCCCCACTGCTTCTGCTGTTCCTGCTCTTCCTCACCTCTTCATCCTCTATCTTCCCCTTCTCCATTCGTTCGTTCCGATATCACCACGGAAATCTTATCCTATCGAGCCCCTCTGTACCTTTGTACACGCGAAAAATCATGAGGGCATCCGTTCCCGTTTCGCGCTTCCGGTTGCACATGATACTTACTATATCGCTTCTCTGGTCCTTGGTTACAGCGTCTTAACGCTCGACGAGTGTTACATGTTAACGCGGGAAGAACTTTGGAAAGGAGAATGATTGAGAATGGTTAAATCTTGAGCGGTTCTGTAATCTGAAACGTTGATAGAGCATCATTACTACTAGATCTCAAACAATCTCGCATTCTTTAGTTACAAATGTCCCATCTGTCGTCTGCAAACGATCCAAAAAAAAAAAAAAAAAGCAAGAGAAAGAGATCGAATGCTTTACTAGTTTTCCGCCATTTAATTTAGAAGGTTTACTCGTTATTTTGCAACAGCCAGGGTAATACCATTTCGCTTATTCGACGCATCTTGAAAAATGAAAAAAATGCGCTAGATAGAATATTTTAATTTCCTGTTGGCTTTGATGCAAATGAATGAAACGCAAAAATTCCAGTACTACTTTATGGATGCAAGTCAATGCTTATACTGTACGTAAAAAGAACTGACAAAGATATTAATCCAATCACATTCGGTTGGCTCGTCAAAACTAGAAAGCTAGAAAGGATTGCTTCTGCATTATCCGGTCTCCTTTTTTCCATCTTTGTGTAAAAACGAGGAACGATGTGGTAGTGTCGGTACGGTGAATATAATTTTTATCTATTTCGCTTGGCAGTTGAGTTATTACTTTGGCCAGCAGCGCAAGGTTTACGGCCTTGTTACGCGGAGATTGGCTTAGATAAACCCTTTGCGAGATAGCGCGACGACTTCGTAAGAATTTTCATCATTTTTACACGAGGGGGTTCACGGCCTCGTTCAAGTCCTGTTTCAAAGTCGGCCTCGTTCAGACGACTCAACCTACCATTAAGTGAGAAGACGCGTGGGATGCGATCAATTCTTGCACGATTCGATCAATGTTCTTCGGATGTGGGTCTTAGGCTATGCTTACAGAAGATGCATTTCCTTACAAACGTTGGAACAATAAATACATGCACATTTATATAGATGTTCCTGAAAGTATTTGCACATTCGGTGCAATCAGATCAAAGGATCGATCATATTTCGATCGCTCTGAGCTCTCGACATTGAGCAAACTTAAAGCGAAGTACTCGACTCAGGTGTTTCTGCGGGTCCAATATTTTTCAGTCTTTAATTACTGATTTTTTTTATCAATATCTAAAATAAAAGACGAGTCAAAAAAATTAGATTAGCCGGGACGAGATTCTTCGGACGCTTCAGAACATTCGTAGCTTTGGACTTGCAAGTCCGAGTCTCAAGAACCGAGCCTCGCGTTTATTTCGTAATCGACGCGAACTTGTCGTCGTGTATCATAAATCCGACTAACGTGTTCCGATGGCCTGGTTACCCATATACAGCGTATACGGTCGACGTTTGAACGCGACGCAAGGCGATGGCGATACGAGGCGATTTTGTTTCGGTTTTTCGCGACAGCGGTGGCGCGGATCCGGGACGATTCGGTCGATTAGCGTGCATGGATCTAAAAAGCGGCGCGTCCGCGGGGTAATCGTCGCGGTTAGAATCTGCAACGAGCACGGATGGCGAGTCGAGTCGCGTATTTATCCAAATTGTAATATTGACGCGAAGTGGACAGATATTTTGGAAAGGGTGAAAGCGAGTTTCACAGAGCGCGTCCGCGTCCACGTTCGAATCGATTTTCTAGTCAATGCCAGAGAGCGGACCGGCAACAATGCTCCGATTTTCGGGATCTCGCTAGCATAAATAGCAAATAGCGAAGGTCCTGTAGGTGTATGTGGTTCACGTTGGACCAGCGAACGAACTATCCCAGCGTGCTCTCTCTCCGGCTCGCTCTGTACGTACGTGTACGTTGTACACCGAGTACCGACAACAATGAGGCAGAGACAAAGGCCAGGTACAATGCTGATGTTGAACTCGACTGATTTCGACGATTTTTGGCCTTTGCATGTGCATCGCGCGTTACTCGACAATGATTCCCGCATACGTAATCATCGCTATGGGCAGGGAAGGTTGGTACACTCGCGAAGCAGTGGCTCTCACATTGCGCCCTCTTTTTCCCTCCGCGTGGATTCAACCTTGCCGAAACCGGCGAAGCCGAAGCCTGGTCCCGTTCCCGCCACCGTCCATCCGGGGCTTTTCAATGCTCTTCTCTAACGCCGACGCGTTAATCTAACAATGACGCGACGCCATCGCGATTCCGCGAGCCGTTTATCGGTTTAAATACCAGCACAGGCTGGGTAATAATAATTGTAAGCGATAGCCGATTTATGCCCGCAATCAGCCGTGTTTCTAGCGGCCCGCTACAATCGATCTAATCAATGGCATTAATGCCAAACCGGCCTGGCTATTTAAATGTGAAACTGATAATTACGCGGGCACCGCTGCTTAATATTCTGCGCTCGTTCCAACGTTTACTGGATCATTAGCTACGTTCCATGGAGAAGAGCATCGATCGAAGGATACCCACCGATATCCGATGAAATCATCCTACGCTTAGTCATTCTTTTACGAGTGCAGCTCATCTAAAACGAAGAGCATAATCGCCGGCCAACTTTGGTATTCGTTTGATCCAGTTCGCAACGCTACGAATCCGTTTCATAGAGAGGAAACTATATCTCGAGTCAACTGTGAAACCTGGAGAGGACGTTGGATCTTTGGAAGAGCGGCTTAGCTCCGTTCTTTCGCGAGGGTTTTTCGTGAATCGCGAGCGAAGGGGGGCCGATCGATTGAGCACCCCTGACCGCACCTGAATAGATACATTGTGCCGGGGCAGCCTATTGACGGGCGATTGTTCCCTCAACAATAACAACAATATCTGAATAGTCGTCGTGCACATCTCTCGCGCGCGTTGCACGCACCCACGCACGCACTCGCGCTTACACGCGTACATGCGTGCGCGCACATCCCTTTGCACGGCCCTCGCACGCTCGCGTCGCGCATCCCTTCACACGCTCGCACGCACGTCTCTTTACGTTACACCATCGCAGTTACACTCTTGTCGTTGCGATAGAGAATTTCTCGCGTTCTGCAGGCACGTGTAAATAGTTGGCGGACACGAAAGGGACGCGCTCGCGCGTTAGATCTTGGAGATCGCGGCTTGAATCCATCGTAACATCGTATTTGCGATAGGCTCGCTTTACAAGAGAGAATACAGCGACGTGGAAAAGTTTCAGACCAGATAGATTCCTTACTTTATATTTGAAAAGCGGTCTATTTTAAAGAATTTTAAACAACTAGTATTATCGTAGCTTGTGTAACATTGTTCGTGCATTATACTATTTCTTTTATTCGTCACCTTTATTATTATTATTATTATTATTGCTTGATAAATTCTTTTAGATATCGCTTTTTGAATACGCTAGTTGGATAACAGGTTTAAAAATTCGCTCTGGTTGGAAACTGAAGCGCGCCACTGTATTCTCTAGTTACAAGATCGAAATTTCATTATCATTTACGAATCGATGTTGAAAATTTCTACTTGTGATCTTCTAATAAAATTACATAATATATAGTTTTGCTAGACCGATAAAAGTTTAATCGAAGTTTCACATTTTTTAAATTTATAAAATAGACATTATACGAAGGGAGAGATTCAGCGATGAATCCATTTACAGATTTCGTTTTGAACTTTACCAACACTGTTTCATTGCGGTGTTAATGAATTTTCAAAATGTTTTGTATAATGCGCATAATACACTCGTAAAAGGTTCTACAAGTTTTCAGTAGTTTCGTTACAGCCGCTTTAGGGCTTTACAAAAGTTTGTAAATGGAAATTCTGTAAAAAACTAGTAGAATCTGTGAAAGAGTGTAATATCGTGTCAAACGAATTCTCAACGTTACGCGGACGACTAACACGATTCTGGATATTGAAGGAAAGATCGTGAAAATCTAAATGATTCCGTGAATGCATAAAACTTCATAATCGACTCTAGGAATTGCGGACAACAGATAGTGCCATTAATCAAGTTGAATGAAAAAAGCAGGTCAGCAGTAATTCTCTGAGAATTAGGAGATTTCAAGCTAAGTTTGTTCATGATTGAACCGTGATTAAGATTAATAATAGTCGTTCTTTGTAATCAACCTATCGGTATGTTCCATAAAACAATCAGATTAAATAACTTTTACGCAATTGTTGCATATTGCATTCAGATTTTCTTCTACTTTCTTCTTAACTCCGTAACGATTGGTTTCTCTGAAATGTTAAGCAATTAAGAGTTCGATGACATGCACGTTGGCTTTGATTTATTTATAAAAAATACATGAATATAGAAGAGAGAAAGATGCATAAATACAGAAGAGTAGAAGATTCATTAAGAGTTATATGATAATGAATGAAAATCGTATGGTTAATGAGTATTAGTTAAATAATTGAGCGTAACATAGCGTCGTTATGAAATATTGTTTATTACCCGCTTATAAACAATGGTCAGTAAAGACTCTAGCGAAATGGCTTTGGTACAATTACAATACTCTGTGAACGCACATTACATTTATCGTGAAAATGTATAAGCCAATTATAATTATAGCGCATTGGTCGATTGTTCGTAATATTATAATAGGTCGCTATGTCGTTGCGCACAAAGAGGTATACTTAATAGAATGCTTATTAATAATTCTACCTGTGAAAAAGTCACAGCTAGTATTATCAACTTAACGTTGATTAATGTGCGACCATTGATTAAGAAAATTGGCATTTTTCGTGCTTTAGCGGCGATAAAGGTTTCATAAAATAGGGGAAACTCTTAAACGTAATCAAGTAAATTCAAGCGTTTTCAAATATTCTTCCACGATGTTCTTAATAATATAAACTTTCCTTTGCAACGTATAGGTGTCACATTCTCCCGTACGTTTTGTAAAAAAGAATTGCAATTGTTGGTTATTCTTAGAATCGCCCGGCAACGACGTTCTTAAAATACCTAATAGTAAACAATCTTTCAGACGAGCCATTTACTGCGTATGCATGAATTGCATAGCGAGAGGGCCCGTACTGTTTCTCTAGTGTAGTTAAATATATTATAAAAAAATATGAGAAATGTATTACGCGGCCCGTTACCGACTATCGTGTAATCGACGCAAATGTAATCTTCAGACACACGGCTAATTAATATAAGTCGTGAAATGAAAATTGGCACAATTGTCTCGTACGATTAACTAAAGCCTGTGTGTCATCAAAGAACAAAACTCGCAAAATTTTTCAATAAACCTCTATCGTTCGTATCTGACGATCAATCATCCAGTCAACACGATACAGGCACATGAAAAAAAAAAAAAAAAAAAAAAGAAAAAACTGGAATATTCAATACAGAAATTCGTATCGCTTTTCGAACCTCAATTTCTTAATTGTTAAATAGTACGGGGTAGAATTTTCGTGTACTTAACGACGAATACGCGATCACCTTTTCTTTTTCATTAAGAAGCATGCACTTTATCGCGCATCTATTCACTAGTTTTCGTTAGTTTTGTTCATTAGACTATTTCCAAGCCGGCTGCCGCTTGTCTATCTAGTATCACAGTCTGCTGTCGTAACGCCGTTCTCCTTGTCGGTGATCTTGAATGTCGGTGATCTTGAACATCGATAAAGTCTAAAACAGGTATGGCGATGGTTCGCAAAAACCACAATCTTGACAAGTTTTCTGGAAAAATAAAAATTTGAAATTTAAAATCCGCGGTACGAGAGTGGAGAGTTTGAAATTTGAAAATTCCCATTTGAAAATGCCGATGATGTTAATATGGAACAAAGTTGAAAATTTGATATTTAAATATTTGAAAATTTGAATATTCGAGATTCGAAGGTTTAAAATTCGCAGCTTGAAATCGGAAAAATTTAACGGTTTCCACGCCTTCTGCGATGTTATGTATGATCATCAGCGAGCGACTTGTCTCTAGTTTGTTTTCATCAGGATTTTTTCGACACGCACAAAATGGCCGAGTCCTAACGCAAAGGAAGACGACCGATCGAGTCTGTCGAGTTCATGAAAATTTATTTCCTTCCTTTGCCTTTATCTCCTTCGATCGTTCGATTCCTATCACTGAAGCATATCGCACAGCGAGAAAAATTGATAATGCAGAACTATTTAGCGGCACGTTATCGCCGAGTTCACAACAGAATCAAAGATGTTGGAATATCGGATCTCGGAGGCAAATTTTCCAAAGTACGTTGAACGAACAAATGGGATTTTAATTCTTCCACTAGCAAATCTTCTAATTTTCGTCGATTGTTTCACGATTTTTAGGCCGTCAAAGAAATCAGAATATTATCGTTGTTGCACCGTTTTCCACAATCACTGAGCAAAGTCTCCTTTGTCGGCGCAACAATCGCGGCATTTCCTGACAACCATTACTGGCGAAAATCTCGTCCGTTTAGGTTTTGGACAGTCTGTTTAATCGTCTGTTTACCAGTGATTTATCAGTATCAAGCAACGAAACCAGAGAAGCTAGAAATCCTTAGACGAAACTTAGAGGCATCGGCGGAGAGCGATAGAACCGAAGAGGAAGGAGGAAATATTCCACGTGGGTAGAAAGTAATTGGAATGGAAATATTCTCGGAGACGAATAGACTGGAAGAAGGATAGACGAATTATTACGTTTAATTAGAGCAAAGGACTTGAAGGAGACTCCAAATTAGTTAGGATAATTCTGCTAATCGAAATACGTTATTTATATCCGTAATAGTAACTGAAATTCGAAGAAATAACAAGAAATCAGGTTAGTTTGTGAATAGTTAGAGAAATAATTGTGTATCGTGTAACGTAATTGAGTTTAGTGTATGTTTCGATACGAGACGTCCGTTAAATTGTTGTTAGTATTAAACTTGACATTATAGGAAAAAAAGTATTTTGATTTGAATTTTTCATTTGTTTTGAAGTATTTTCCCATGCGTTGCCATGTAAATTAAAAAGTCATAGGATTCGCAGCAATAAGGAAGGCAGTAAGAAAAAACGCAAAAATTTATTATAACGAATATTAGTTGACTATGAATTTATTTATAGTACATGTCAAAAAATTATTCGATTTTGATTCACTTTCATTTGATTGTGGTCGGTTGAAATTACTGGAAAGTAGAACTGCCGACCTTATTGCAGCAGTAGTCATTTTCAGTTGATAAAATTGGCAAACTCACTGTTGGATAATCTTTCGTTGGTCCCTGTTCTCCGACAAAACGATAGTACACCGATCTATTTTCTATGAAACTTTTGTAATCGTAACGGGGCGTCGTTGGGACTCTCATTTGCCAGAATGGTTCTCTGAGATTCGCACCCAAATTTAATATATCTCGTTCTCTATAAAAGATACGAATCGGAGCCTGAAAACGAAATCGAAATTTTCAATTTTCATCTTTCTTTATTATTTTTATATTATTATTATTTTTTTTTTAATATGATTTTATGGTATTATAGCTTTCCTGATTGTTAACGTTTTTCACAGTTAACCTTTGTGATGCTACACAGTTAGACAAATAGAGATATGTTTCGCATTTAAAGAAATATTTACAATAGATATCATATAAATAGAGTTAGAAATATGTTTCAGCCTCTAAGTATGTATTATAACATGTTCTTTACTTTGAATTATGTGCATTTTGTACACACTCTACGCATTTAAATGTCCTATATGACCTCACTGTTTATTTATCACTATGCTTGGAATTATCATACATTTATGAGAAATTTAAAGACGCAAGAAGACATAGAATTCGTTCAATATATAAAAATATTTACATAAAATATCCAAATTAGATGAAAGAAGTGGCTGAGTAGCTCTTTTAATTGTGTGCTCAAAGAAATGTAAATTTGCGTGAATATTCTGTTTTCTTATTATCAATTCGTATACCTCTTCTTCTTCTGGCGTTTCTGGTCTGGAAGAATCTGATGTTTGATCCGGTGTGGACGATTCATTGGAAGGTACTAAACTGCAGATTCCACTTGATTCGCTCGCGGTACTCGGCGATATCGGTCCACTAATACCATTCAAAGTTCTCAAACCCTGTTCATATAAATCTTTCGCCCCCACAGAGGTGAAATGGTCAGCTTCCAAACCAGACAGAGGCAGAGCTATAGATAGTGCCATTTTTCACTTCCTCCTTTGATTAGCTTCGAAAATCTTCTTGATTCACTTCAATTATAATGAACTTTCGATTGCTGGAAACCGTTACGACGTTGATCGACAACTAACTGAACGTTTAGTAGATTCTTCTTCGTCTACAATGTTCTTTATTCAATACGTGTGTGTATTCTCTATAATATATTGTACGTGTATACATTACAATGAAATAGTGTGCGAAAGTAAACATGACCTTTCTGATCTTCGGTGGGAATTAGTAATGTATGTCTAATTATAGATAATAATATAGCTGAGTACCGTGTGTTTCTTTGTTATTAATTCTGTTTAATAGACGTTAGTGTATATGATCTTTTACATTGGAATCTTAATATATGAAGAGTTTATTCTTCTATTCCAGAGTTTATACTCTTCGTCGAATGTCCATTTCATTTGCTTGTGTAAATAGTATTTAAAACATTTTTTGGTAGAGTTTATTCCATAACTTAGCATTATTCCTTAATTTTATAGGATGGCACGGTAAAGATGTGGTTATCTTTTACCGACAAAATGCTGATCCTTCGTCGGTAACAATCTACAGTTTCAGCTATTACCGACGTTAGTTTATTTCTGCTCGTTGTACCAAGAGTGGTAATATGGGAAAGCGTTTCTTTACCGACAGTTGTACATTGGTATAGAAATCGGAGAATAATATTATTCTTCCGTTAAAATATTTCATTTAAATAATGTACTACAATCCAAAATCAAGAATAGGTTGTTCAGAATATTGAATTTTATTTGGAATTTTATAATTTTGACCGACAAATTGGCTAACTCGTCGGTATCATCAATTTTGAACTCGTCCTTTTTGTATATCGGTAATGCAGATTCCTTTGTTTCTCATCCCTTGCCCTTTTAGAAACTGTATTTTACTCATTAGCTACTAGAGGGCTACTGGGATGAAACGTTCCATCCTGATGTTACTTTTTTATTAGTTTATTAATAAAAAATAAATTATATCCATTTCATTGACATTAGAGCTTCGTATGATAATTTATAGTAAAATATTTAAGCTATTTTCACAACGTAGAAGTAAAAAATTAATGTATGGTTTTCTCGCTAGTGATCGTTAGAAAGCGCAATTCCTATATAAGGATGGTTCATAGAGTATAATTCCGTGGTCCGGAGCTACTCAGGGATGCTTGCGAAAGAAGAAATGTCCAAACCTTAGAAGGTGGTTTCATTTTCAGGGCTCTGTGATTATCCTTTCCAGTTTGGGCGCCACCATTTGTACCTGACTACCATCAACCTCTGTTTTCAGACAAAAGGGATGAATGCGAGGGGGTGATGCAAATGCCAGAAACGAAGAGTGCTTATCCAGTTTGGTTATAAGTATATTCCTCGAGCACTTTCTGAAATAGGTGCAGCAGAAAACGCCTCGTAGGTCCGAGTCCATACAACCAAATCTCTGAAAGGGGTAGAGAATAACATACTTATCAAAAATCCTAGAAAGGGTGTATATTCATGTACGAAGGTCGATTTTCCCCAGTTGAACGAAAGAAAGTCGTCCCGCCAGTATATCTTGAGTACTATATCTGTGTAAACTCCAAGCTAAGAATTGATCGTCATAGTAAACTGGGAAAAGAAAAGTAACTTTCAAAACTGTAGTAGTTTGCCGTCAAACAATGACCACATTTTTGATATTTCTCCGGTCGTTTATTTTTTTTTATTGCATATGTTACAAATTTCGAAAAATTCTCCTATCCGTGTACATATTATACAAAGTATAGCGAAATTACATTTTCCTGCAGTACCGACTTGGGACATCGCGTGGGTGTTTCTCGAATGCGCCACTAGAGCATCCGAATGCTTATGCACTTGCAATTCTATTCATTTCTAAATTTCATCATAATTTGCCACAAGATTATTCAAAATGTCTGTCAACCAAACAAAATACCAATACATTTGACAAATGATAGAGCAAAGATTACAAATTGGATACAGATATTTCTCCTTATGGAATTATACTAATTTACCAAATATCTCGCGGACTTTCGATATTTATTCCAACACGCTGGTCCGCGTATCATTATTCACATATCAACGCGAGTCATTTGGAGCAACGTGATTTCCACATATGTCACGCTGGCATAATTATTACGCACGTTACTTTCCGTTCGTACATAATGGCGTGTTCCTTGTACCGGCTTGACCACGTATACCGGGTGTCTGGGTTCGCGCGCGGAACTCCGCGACCCATCCGGTGGCCTTAGCAACGCACATGCGCCCTTCTTGGACTCTCGTCTCTCCAGTTTCTCTCTCCGGATGGTTGGGGATTGGCCCGGAGTAACACCCCCTCATAATGGGTTCACCCGTCCGCGCTGAGCGCGGGAGAGCAGCCGGGAAAGAGACGGAAAGAGGGTTGAAGAGTGTCAGAAGGAGAGGAAACTGGACGAGGAAGCGAGAGAGCGTGAGGATGAAAGACAGGGAGAGACGAGAGGGAAGAGGGCAACGGAAGCCATATTGATTTCCCTATGTTTCCCCGTATTGTTACTATAGCGCCCGGTGAGGGCGCGAGGAGAAGGTAGGTACCACCCTCGTCAACCATCCCGCGCCAACCACCCCTCGACAACCACCCCGTGCAGCCAGCCAGCTCGTGTTCCGTTCTTCCAACCGATGGTCGTCCCGATGAGAGAGAGACTATGTCGGTGGACGAGGATTCCCTTCCCGTCTTTCGTTTCTTTCTCCCGTGTTCACGTTTGCACGCGGCCTTCTGTCTCGCCCACGAGATTTTCTACGCTAGTTTTCTTTTTGTTTCGGTATCGGTTGTTGTTATCGTTGCTCTTGTCACTCCGATTCACGACTTTGTGACTTTTAGAACGCGAAACCTTCGGGCGTTCTGGCACGAATATGGTGGACACGAGAATGTTTTCTACGATTTTTCGTATCCTCGACGTCGGATTGTTTTATTTCAGTTCCTAGGTCTTTTCCTTCAAGTACACGTAACATGGCAAAGCTTAGCACGATATGATAATGAATATAATACGCGCGAACGTTTCCATTTTGTTTATTGTCAACAGCCGTGTTTAGAGGGTGAAGTATCGTTATTTTTAAACCAGTGGAGAAATATTAACAATCTGCCAGGCGATCCGAGACAGTATAGCCGTTCCTTGTTGTTGAGGTTGACTGATAGAGGGACGCGTGGCTGAATTTGTAATAGAAAAATATATGGATGTAAGTATAAGTGTAAGGGCAGGTATAGTGTATTACAGTATCTCTCAGTATTACATTACAATAGAATATGATAGGGAGTACGTTCATACATTTACAGCAAAGGATATTACCAAAACAGGTAACGTTGGTGTGTAACTCTGGCTGGAGGTTACAAGAAACAGCGATAAAAATCGACTTATAGCTCTTTTGTATCTGAACCTTGTAACCCAAAACAACATTCGTATTCAAGGGCACAATAACATGGACCTTTCCTTTCTTGATTTTTTTGCTTCACCGGATTCTATTTTCTTCGTCACAGCCGGTGTCCAAGTCATGCGTATATAAAAGAAAAGATGTAAAGTTTTTCTTAAAGTAATTACTTCAACACTTATCGATCCGAGTGTTTCGTCATCTTCATTTCGATTAAAATTTTCGTACTTTCGACGAATATAACGAAACCTGAAATGAAAACTATAGATCTAGAAAAGTTGCTGTACCAGTGAATCGTCTGAAACAACATTTTAGTGCAAGATACTTATACATAGGAATGTTTAGTACAAGAAAATTGGTACGTCAATGGGTTACAGAAGACAAATAGAAGTAGCACGCGTGATAACGATCTTTACGACAGCGTAATCGTGTCGCCCGATGAGCGTACAGCATCCCCTTCTTTCCAACTTTACCTGGTAAATTCGGAAAGCCATAAATGTATCTCGATGTCGCGATACGCTCATCAACGAGTCGTTCGGTTCACTTGGCTCACGAAACGCGATCCACGCGTCGCTTAATACTTCTCTTAATGTCGAAACACCCCAACGCTTGCACGGAAGGTACGCGCAGCACACCTGGGTGGTCCATGCCCGATATCAGCTGCGAAACTTCCCAGACGTCCCGTTTTTCTACACCGCGTCCTTTGCTCTCCTTCGGGAAACGAAACGAAGGGGAGGTAAAGAGGAAGGACAAACAGAGAGAGAGAGAGAGACGGAGATAGTGAACCGTGTGGTTGTTACCTAGTGATGCATGGCTCGGTAATAGCTACAATACAACCAGCTTACAAGAGGGGTTCCGTTTCCATCCCGCTCGGCGACTTGAGATTTATTGCTCCCCGGTGGATTGCGGATTCCCAGATTCTCCGGTTTGCCCTTATAAATGACTCCTATTAATTGACCGTGATGCGGGACAGGAAAACAGTGAAACGGAGAAAATGAAATGGGAATAATCGCGGATGAAAATGAATTATATACATATATATATATAGTCGTTTGGTTATTCGATTCGATGAGAGAAAGAGAGGAATGGGTTAGTAAACGAGAGACGATGGAATCGTTGGTTCCGATCCTGCAGCGATGATTCTCTTGGCGAAGTGTCGTCTCGATGGAGAGAAGCGATTCATCGTGAAACGTAGTCAATTTACCCTGCAAAGTGGCGGACACACGTCGGCGAACCAGGCGACAGGGATTTCGACACGGGTGGGTATTCTGCGTTCGTTTTCTCGGTGCGACGCGGCGCAATCGTGGCCGCCGTCCGGCTTTAAAGTGCCAATCAAGGGATGAAAAAGAGGCGGAAAGGAAGAGAGAGGACGTTCGACGTCTACGAAGCTCGTGCCGCGGCCACGTGTCCGATGTGCGTGAAGAATGAAACCAGACACACCCACCGTGCACGCGAGCGCAGACCCCCGTGACCGTGCGCAGGACCCCATAAATGCGATCTGGCTGGCATTAAAAGCGTGCTAATGCACTTAATGGCGAGTTGCCGTGCGTGCACGAGCCGCTGCGTGAGAACACGCGTGGGCGGGGTAGTTGTCAAAACACACGTGGAAATCGCACGCGTGCCGAGATTTTCGCTCGTTTCTCGTTCATCGAGATCTGTTAGACACGCTACCGTCCATAGGATGCAGGACATTTGAAAATCGCAAAGACAAGACACGACGGGCTCTATTCTTCGTGTTTTATGACGAAGGATCATGAGTGAAATAATAAATCAATTAAAACGAGTTCGTCTGCCTCCATGGTAGATATAGTTAACTCCAATCGAATATGTTTCGTCGAACAAACTAAAATTTGATATTATTACCACGATCCGACGAGACTAGTCTCGACGAGCCGTTCTTCGATCGATCTTGCTGTGCAGATCTTTACGAATACGATCTTTTTCGTCTTTTAATTGTCGCAGCTTAATTTAGAATCTTTGCTTATAGACAGAAACGTACACGTACGCGAACCATTCGAAAGCCACTGATATCGCGTTGCCTGCTCAGTAAATTGTTTCTCCATCTCGTTTAACGTCGTTCCATATCCAATTTGAATTTTTAACAGTATAATGAGAGAAACGAATAGCAGTGAAGCTATCCGTGGATTTATGAATACAAATTCATAGCATCTCTTATTCAGCGAGGAGGGATCGGTTGTCGTCGGCCAGGCGCAAGGTGTTCCGACTCGTGAAATTTATGTAAAATCATGCGCGGCCCGGTGGCTGCTAGCCATATGTGGATCCGCAGTAACCGCGTAATAACGTAAGATTGAAGGTCGCGGGGTAACAGGCCATCCGGCGCATTCTCATAACATGTAAAACACCAGGATTACGGGATAATAACGAGCCAAGCGTTCGTGTTTGTAAAGTTTAGCAGAAGCAGGACTATACCGTAGCATTCGACCGTCTGTGCGGACATTGGATCGAACAAGAGAGAGATAGATAGACAGAAAGAGGGAGAGAGAGAGAGAGAGAGAGAGAAAGAGAGAGAAGTTAACTCGCGTATGTAGGTGGCTGAGATAGTCGGATGGTAATGAAACGCTATGGCGGTGAGATCGTAGGGTGTCGGGCCGCGTAATTTCGCAGTTCCAAGATTTGCACCCGAGTGGACAGTGGGGATCTTCTGTCACGGTACACCCCCCGTGGCTTTAATATCGCTTTATTAACCCACTTTGACCGGGCGATGAGCTTCCTCCCCGAGATCCTCGCGACGGACCCGATCGTAACTCGTGTCGCTCGCGTGGAAAAAACAAGCTTTATTACCGTGAACTGCTGGATATTTTAGTTGATTCTCCTTTATGAGAAAACGGTCTGGTGACCTGCAGTTGCCACTTTTAGATCTGAAATTTTTGGCAGTTGTCTCAAGTCCTCGTTCGCCGTATCGTTGCAAAGGTTTGGATGAGTTTGCAGGTAGCTACGAACAATGCAGAGAAACATCTCTTTGAGGACCCTCGCGCTCCAACTCATGGAAACCGACTCGTTAACTTCCGATACGTCTGGCCTCGATGAATATTAATTTTTGCATCTTCGTCAGAGAGACGTCTTGAGCCCTGGGTTCGTTGCCCGTACTCTCGTCTGATCCTCTTTGTGACCGTGACGCGCTTTGTACCGGACACCCCGTAGACACGGTGAAGATGTCGCAAATTGGATCGTGTATATAACCGTCCCGGCGCAATATATCGCCGGGAGATCCGGCAATCCCACGAAACAAGGCTCTTGAATCTCCGTACGCCTGACTTACGCGGGAGCCGGCTTAACGGACCAAGCCGGCTTCGTTTGCACAAACGAAGCCACCAGATGTCGATCTGAATATTTCACCCTACCTCCTTGATAAATATCGCTGCTTTTTAATTTCATTTTTGAAGCACCGTGAACACGACACTTTCAACTTTTCTTGTCTCCGATAGTTGTGTTCGCGTTTCTTTCCGTTTTCATGCCCCGTTGACTCGATCAACGCGGCAAATTCGAACGCAACTTTTCCTCTAGTCGAACAGTTCTCGATACGCTACATTACGCCTACGAATACGTTGTCTCGAAGACACGCGGCTTCTTCTAGTTTCCATTCCGCCGCGTTGTCTCGTTTGCAGGAAAATTCGAACGGAATTCTTCCTACGTTCAAAGGATTTTCGATCTTCCAGATTTCCGCTTATTCGACGTTTTCCACGAGACATTCCAGGCGGCGTCCAAATGACTCGGGATCAGCGGGCGGCGCCGCCAACGTAGGAAAAAAATGTAAATCTGGCGCAAGCCGGGAGGGGGCACCCTTTTAATCCACGAGGAGAAAGAGAGAGAGAGAGAGACAGAGAGAGAGAGGAACTCCCTAGTCGATAGGCGGGGGATTATCACGAGGTATCATATGGAGCCTCTCGAAAGTGAACGAGAAAAAGCGTAGGAACGAAGCGAAGCGGGTTGAAAGAGAGAGAAAGAGGGACGAAGGAGGAGGGAGCTCGCTGGCAGAGAACCCCATGGTTACCGGCAGACAGAAGTGGGGCTCCCGTGGCGAGAAGCACCGTCAAATCCACCGCAAATGCTCTCGAGTACTTCTTCTTGGTCGGACGTGAGCGCAAGGGCGACCACGAGAGAGCACGTGGTACTTGAACCAGTTGGGGACCACCGAGTGGCTGCCCGAATGTTGCTTGCTTGCGCGTACGATCGGCCAGAGTAACGAGGAAAAAACCGAGCTACCGGAACAGCGAGAAATATATTGCGTTTATTTGTTTTCTTCGTGCCACTTGCTCTTCGTGCGCGACACTCCACGCGATGCCGAGCGACTGGACTCGTAATCGCTTGAAAAACTCGCTATCTCGAATGAACGCGAATTAACGCGAACGACTTCTCCGCGATAAACGATATTCGCTGGCTTTCTGATTACGGATCCGGACCGAATTTAGTTCTAATGCAAGGGAACGCGAGAAGAATAGGTAGCCGATAGTAACACGGTGATACTTGGAACGTTAGCTTGTACTAGATTGGGTTATCGCTGGAGTATCGTTTGGCGAAAACAATTCGAAGAATAGACGAATTGGATAACGTCGGTCCTAAAAGTTGCGGTCCCAATGCAAGGCGGCCCTGTACGTAGCTATATACCGCCAACTTTGACCCTGAAGTTTCGAACAAAGGTATCTCCGTATCCATCGCTAGAAATCGTCCGAATAGAATCGATAAAGTGACACGAATTTGCAACTTGGGAAGTATAGAGAATCGCCGAGCACTCGGCCAGTCGCAACCCTGAGTTGCCCGTTGGCCTCGTTGGTTCACGGAGATACAGCTGTGTCTAAGAGTATGCAAATCGCGCGTACGTACACGAATAAACGATAAACACGGTCGTGCGAAGACTCATATACACGCATCGGCGCGTATCGTTCCAACAGAGTCCGCGAGACTCGGCGAGGGTGAGTCGGGGGTTGGAGCCGGTTTGTAACAAAATCAATAGAGGGGTGGCGCGCGAGAGGACACGCGGCGCAGGGATGGGTGGGTGGAGTGGCGGCGGGAGGAAAGACAGAGAGAGAGAGAGTGAGGGAGAGGCCGTGATAGAGCCTCCACGGGGGTGGTTTTCCAGCGCAAGCGCGTTAAAGCCGAGTTAGATGGTGGAGGGCCAGGGGAGGGAAGACAAAACCACCCCGCCGGCTACTCCCACCCTCTGGATGAGGCGACGGACTGCGATGGAGTGCCTCCTCCTCCTCTTTTCTCCTCCTCTACCTACGGGGCTACTCCACCCCCTGTGTCACTGAAGCTCAGGGGTTGTTTGCCCCTTGGAGTGGTAGGTGCTGCCACCGTGCTTGTGGCGGTCAGTCGACGAACTCGCCAGGTTGGAACGCATATCCCGGGCATTTTATTTCCGCGAGGACTGGAGGATGTGCCCGCGTGCAATCCGACGAGGATAATTCGATTCGAGCGGAGAATCGCGGAAGCTTTGGGTTGAGAGACGGTTGGGAATTCTGCAGGCTTTGATTCGATATTCCATCAAGGAGAAACGGGGTACACTAGGTTAGGAGGGATGATCATTTGGTTTCCGCGTTGTGATACGTTTCTGTGTAGATTTTAAGCTTATCATTGACCCATTAAGGATGCAACGTTCCATTTGCAATTTTATTCGATCAATTTACATCATCAAGTTTGGTTTCTAAGTTTGTAGCTAGGAATTGGAATGCCAAGATTTTCATGATATTTTTGTCGTCGTTACGTCTTCTAGCCAGATTCTACGATTTTATGGAACTTGAAGCGGTTGAAGTATTTATTATATTATGACAAACCAATGCTTGGTTCTCGAGGGGTAAAATAAATCACGTTAGCATCGTCATGGTTGACGTTTAATCTCAGTGCAATTTACTTTTGTTTCATAAATCAATGAAGTCGAACAAATGGAATTATAAATAAAATTGATGGTTTTATCGCGACGATATGGAACGAAATTTCATCTAAATAGCCTTTAGGAGACGAGTCTATCGCATCTTGTGAATATGAACGTTGGAATCCATAAATTTTACAGGCAATGCGCCTCCGTTTCCGCTATACTTCTCAAAGACAATAACTCTGAGACACCGAGCATTTGGCATCTTTACGTCCCGCTGGAAATGCTATTACACGGTACTAATAAAGTACCATTCTTCCGCCACTCGGTCTATCTCACACCCTTCTCGCCAGATACGCTGGCGCATATTGTCACGCGCTCGCAAGCGTGGCCCTTGCACGCATTATTTCACACGGGGGACCTAGAAAACATATTTACCACCGTCCCGGGGACAAATGCCTTGATTTGTGCCGAAAATCGGCCGAGCCCGAAATCAAGGGTCGCGATAAAAGCATTAGTTGCGCGGCTAAGTGTTTTCCCAACTTGTTCCGACCTTCTCCCTTTTGTACATCCCCTTTCCGTACTTTCTTCCCTGTCGTGACGTTACGTAAACGTTACATCTACGGTATCGACAGCTTGACAACTTTCTTTCACTTTTCTCATCGAGATCGTATGGTCAGAAATTTTCATTTACATCGACGTGTTCGAAAAATTGGCAAGGTTGCTGCGATATGGAGGCAAATCCTAATAATTCGAGCGAGCAAATAGAAATCGACTGAAAATCAAATATGATACTTTTTCCTACTAGTACGGGCTACAAAAGACACGCTATAAATTCACAGCCGACTAATTTTCGTAGTAATATACCGTTGGTCGTTCGTATATGAAACTTACGTAGGTTTTACAGTGCCTGGAGGAAATTAATTGATTATTAATAATCGCTTGGAAGCAGTGAGAAACGAGACGAAGTACGTACGTCGTCAAAGACCAGTTGAAAACTGGCGATGAAGGCGGGCAGCCGGCAAAGGGGGTGAATGAGAGTGACCTTGACAAAACATCGCGGCCACGGAGCGAAGCCGTTGAGCCGCGAGAACAAAGAGATTCTGTCGTCCTTTGTCAGACCAAGTTCCTATCTCTGTCTCCCCGCGGCTTTCTCTGTTTCTGCCGACTTTTATCTCACTGCCCCTTTCTCTTTCACTTACTTTTATCTATTTCTATTCGCCCCTATCCGTATTATTACACGCTTGTTCTCATCGTTCGTTTTATCGGCTACTCTGACCGGACTTAGCTACCCTTATTCGCATTTTAATCCCGTGTAGCCAGCCTGTGTCATTTACACTTTCGAAACTTCACTCGTGAACTTGTCCGAAGCGAAATGTTATCTTTCCCCACGAGGTATTCCGGAATCTTTTCAGATTCTGGTCGAAAATCCTAAAATAACAAAAACATGGGTCGCGTGAGCGATTTGTAAGACTTGGTTCGACCACGGAAGCTATAAAATATGCTTGTCGAGGAAGGATTAAGGAAGCTGTGATTCAAAGGAGTTCCGAAAGTACAGCGTTTCGATAACTGGACGAAACGACGCTCTATTCTCGCGATGACGATGGCTGCTAAGGCAATTAAACGGACATCACGGAGTCAAATGACCTTTTCTCGCTGCCTCTCCAGGGAGCAAAACCTTTAGAGGTCGGTTTACCGGCGCTCCTTTAATGTCGTCGACCTTATTTCGCCCTAGTTTGATGACCAAGCGTGCAATTCATCCCTTCGTCGAGAACCATTCGACAGTTAAATGCTTTATGGCGATAAGGAAGCAGCTTCGATGCATACGTTGTATTTATCGAAGTACACATCTCGTTAGCAATATGGCTATGGTTCTATTACTTTGGCTGTATTAGCTGCTCCAAAGTTTGACTGACGTCAACCTTTCGAACGCACCCTGTATAATTGAATTTAACGTGGAATTGATGGCGCCTCGATGGGCTGAAAATCTCACGATAAACAGTAGTTGCAGCGTTTTGGTTGGTGGATCGAGCTTTGTGAAAGGTTGACACGAGGCTTATAGGCAGTACGTCTTCGAGGAACATCCAAAGGATGGAGTGGACTGGCTCGGTAACAAAAGTACCAGCGAGTCCATCGCACTTTCCCCGGTAGTGAGCTCGTTTTTGGGATTGTCGTTTCTGAATGGTGACTTTAGCCTTCGTGTATGAATGGTATTTTCAGATATATACCCGAGACCTGTGCACCCTCTTTCTCCCTTCGCCTGTCGTTTCCTCCTCGTTGCTCTTTCACGGTTTAGCTTCTCTCTGCGCGGTGGACCAACGGTCCATTGTCGGATCGGACTCAATGGATGATGCTGAAGCAGCGGGGGTGGAAAGAGGGGGAAGGATTGTCGTTGTGGAACCCATCCTCCCCCTTTCTGGTGGCGGTCAACTCAAAAGGAAATGAGGTGCCCCCGACAGGACCTATCCCAACGAAAAAGAAGCCACTGGGCTGCGCGAGGGAAAGAAACCCACCCCCGCGCTCCTGCCACCACGAGTGACGAACATTTCCTACGAATCGGTAGAATCTGACATGCCTTCGCCTTCCTCGAAACGGTAATTTTTGCATGTCAGCTACGTACGATCCATTTTCACTGTAGTTGCTTCTACCAGATATTTTCTCCGTATGAAACATACATGCAAACTAAATATATAAAACCACGTACTAACGAACGATACATTACAAATTAATACAAACTAGATGAGGTACGATGCAACAGTTTCTTAATTAAATGAATTGAGAGTCCCCTTGGATTGAGATTAAAATATTAATCGAAGAATAGACGCTATTGAACTTTAATACTACGCTGTTGATACCAGTATACGTACATCGATATGTAAGCATCGTATGAATGTGTATACTTGATTTTACCGAGTTAGCATTATGGTTTAAATGTCCCTATTGTGAAGAATGAAGCCAGGGATTCGAAGAAATAGATAAATTAAACGCGTCCTTCCTTTATTTCGATGGTCGCGTGGCCGCACAAAGGAAAAAGGGAGCCGTGGTTCGGAAGAATAAAGCCGAGATCCGACTTTGAGACGAGTTTTCGATTCTCCAGGTGTTAGAAAACACGCGCAGAACCTTCCAGCAGTTTTTGCTACGACGACACCGCAACAGAGGATAGTCCTTTCTAGGGTTCACACCTTGGCCATTCAATTTTCACGCCACCTACGATTTAAGTGACTCGGGGATGAGTCCAGGTGCGACTTGATGTTGCTTGGTGCGAATTCTTACCGGGGGTTGACATTTCTCCAGGTAAAAAATAACATTTCGCCCCTGAAGTGCGGGAAACTTGCAAACGCGTTTGTTTGTATCCATGCACACGTGAATGCGTGAATGAGATTCTTACACTGTTTGCACTTCTCTGGATTATCGTGATCTTCCCTTTTTTTCCTCGAAAAGATAAAACTCATAATCAAGATTTAGTTTGATTTAAAATCCAAGGTGATTGGACAAAATTCTACGACTTCAAATGCAAAACGATTAAGACGGAATAAAAATTCTACGATGCAAAATTCGAGATGATTAGAACGATACATGTTTTTTTTTTTATTCTCGTGTATTTTACTTTCTGGATGTCCTGCGAGTAGGGCTAACTTGGATGAGGACCACAGAGAAAAATGGTAGAGATTCGTACGTAAAATCTTCGCAACTCAGAGACCGCCCGTTGTAGATATGAATGAAGCATCCGGCCAACAAAATACTCGCGTAAATGCTGCGCGCAGAGGATCTCCGAAGACATCGTACTTTCCAGGAATTTTCGAAGGGCTCTTCTCGGCGAACCCTCGATACAACCATCGAAACCTCATCGGTTCCGGTCAATTTCGAAAATTCAAGGGAAAACCATGTAATTGAAAAGCATTACGCGAAGAGGAACGTTTCGCTTTCAGGACCGCTATTTGTCGGTGGAACTTTATTGCCGGTCTTCCGAGGATTCTTCACAGAGATGAATAAAAAAAGATTTTGATATTGCTTAGAAATAACGTTCCAGAGAGGACCTATATTCTCGAATGGATGTTATAATATGCGCTTTTAACTTAGTTTTAATGTTAAACGAATTATCATATAGATAGATCGTGAAAACGATTGGAATTGAAACAATTTGTTTGAAAGATTTTATTCGCGTGCCAAACGCAGTCAAAGAAATGGAAACTAAACAAAAACTCGCCAAACATTGCAACAAGTATCACGCTTTCTATGTTTTACGCATTTTTGTACGCCGTATGTGTATTTTTTACGCCTTCAAATCAAACTATCCACGAATACATAAACAGTCTGTGTATGATAATAAAAATTGATCTCGAGACAATTACTAAAAATGGATAGAAAAATCAAAGCGACACAGAAAACCATCTTGCAATCGTTTTTATCAGTATATTTAGCAAGTTTAGTAAATAAAAAAAATTACTCACGGAGATTGCATCTGCTTTGCGAATGAAAAAGATCGGCTTTTCTTTATCCCTATCGAGAAGATAACGAGGCGTGGACCTACAGTGACACCTGAGGTGAGGTCGTGACACGTTACGAGGGTAGCTGTGCTAGACATCCATCACTTCTTTGTACAGTCGCGGAGTGACACCTGGTTCTTAGCCACCCCTCCTTCCCCCTTCGGTACACTGCACCCCTCTCAGCTTCCTTTGAAAGTTCGCTTCGACGGCCACCGTGGCCGGAACCACCCCCGAGAACACCCTCGAGCAATGACGCGTAGCGGTTTAAAAATAAATAAAACTGGGAGACGTTGGTGATCGGTAAGCCGCCGCAAAGCTGGGATTATTTTTATTGATGACCCGCGAGCTTCGCGTCGGGAAAAATCGGGAAAAAAGATTTGGGAAATTACGAGCTTCGCTGAAGTTAACGTCGATGATTAAAAGTTCAATAGAGCTGCGCTGTAACTCTATTTTATTTCATTGAATATTCATACGTTCTACCGTATAAATTATAAATTCTTGCCTGTGAGAGAAGTCAACATTTTTATTTGATTGTCGCAATTTGGACAAGAATTTTGGAAGCTTCGATATTTTAATGTTTCTGATTGCAAGAAATGTAATTCTTTTTAATAGTTAATAGAGTGAAATAGTTTCAGATTTTGAAAGCAAATTTCTTTTTACCGTCTATTAATAATCGTGTACTGTAGATTTTTACGCAAATTTATATTTTCTCGGATACCGGAAAATGATATCTGCATAGAGGTTTGTTTCACTGTGTTTCACTATTAAAAGGTGCTGCGAGTACTCTACTTTTGTCGAAAACAAATATGCGAAACTTGATCACGCGTAACATTGTCGGTTTTACGAGTAAATTCTGGTCTACGTTTTCTTCGTCTGGATCCACAAGGTTTCGCAAATTCGACCGCGTTCACGTAGTCATCGAGGTAATCGATTCCGGACGTTACACGACAGAAATTCTCTCGTGTCATCTTTTGGCCTGCGGTTGTACAATCTGCGAGGAATCTCGCAAGATACATCTTCGAGAATTCCACGGAGATTCTCCGTCGAATGAAACGAACCAGAAGACGACGCATTAAAATATCACGTGCTCCGGTTCGACTTCTCACGGTGCGAAAAAGACGGAGGAAGCTTGTGGCAGCGGTGAATTGATTAATGGTAAACGTGGGTCTGAAGTGCATCCACGCCTTGTTTTTGCCAAAAATTCCTGGTGGTTTCCCAAGGGACACATTAGGCGGTCGAGTCGTTTTCAGAAGAAGGAAAATTTAGAGAACGGGATCTCGTCTTCGCCCTCCCGTCGAGAGTTTCCTCATGGATTGCGGCAGTCAAAACTCAGCTGGTTCGGTTTCGGTACGTCCTCGGGGATCTTTATATTTTAACTCGTCAATGGCTAGGGAGCAGCCAGGTGCAGGTGTGCCACATTTTACACGGAGGATACAGTCTACCGAGCAATAAAGCGGCTGCACGCAGTGAAAAAAGGAGGAGGGTACGCGGGTGGCACATCGAATTTTTCACGATGGATCTCCTGTAACTTACCTGGCGTTTTGTTGATTTCCGACCGATTAGAAGCATCCAGCGTGAAAGGGTTGACACGCGACTGGGACTGATGACGGCTCGATGAAACGAGACTTTTTCCAACCCTTAGTAGCACGTACGATACAATAAGCGTTCGTGTACCTTGGCCGATACGTTGTAACCAGACCGCGAATATTCGCAATTGCAAATTCATATTTTTGTGAATGCAATTAGCGAGATAGATCCAAAGCAGAGATTCGTTTCAGTTGCAAAATTCTATAGAGAGTATTACGTTTTCTATATTTTACATCTGCATACGTGCATTTTTCTTTTCATTTTCAACTGTCTCGTAAATGTATAAATAGTCACGGTCTAGCGATATCTGAGTTTGGATTTACTCCAAGTATACAAATTATACAAGTTGCTGCTTATCGACACTTGTGAAACCAGAGCTGGACGTTCTCGTTGATTTGTGGTAATCGGTGGTAGCTTCGATATAATTGAAACGTACATTGAGAAAGAGATATCGATCGGAATTGTTAAGCGTTCTTTCCGACTGCAACATAATTGTTCGAGGTTCTCCAATCGCGCGTAGAAGCAATGCTAAATCCATAGCCATCCTCCTGATAGTTTTAGAATCGAGGAGCGAATATCTTCGCTGATTTGTGATAATGTATCTAAGCATCGGTATGCTTAAAACATATGCTACAAAGAAGACGTCAATCAGAATTGTTAAGCGTTCTTTCTGACTGCAACATAATTGTTCGAGGTTTTTCAATTAAGAGCAAAGCGATACAAAATTGATAGCTTTGACGCGGAAGAAGAAAAAAAAAAGACGATTCCTCGGAGAGATAGCTCATTCCAGCGGTAGAATATCGATCAATCGACAGTCGGCCGAGGAGTTTACAGGGCACAGGGGACCGGCGTCACCGGCAAGGACGGCGAGAGGGAACTCGTCAGTCTCTGCTGACAGAAGAAGGCGGCAGTTCTCATTAATAATCGGGTGACTCGGCGTTTATATAAATAAATTGTACGCGGTCGCAGCCACTCACCTGCGATTTGGTCGATCGCTCACTATCCTGACGTGAAAGAAGCCTCGCCGCCTCCTCCACCCACTGGTCCCTCCCCTCCTCAGAAATACACCGATCCATCCGTTGCAGCGCTGGCCTGTTCGCGTTCAGCCTTCATCCATTTCGTCTCTTTCTCTCTGCCCTCTCTCGATCCCTGGCCTTCTCTGTGTTTAGCCTCTGCTACTTTCGTCTCTTTTGCTCAGGCGCTGGCGCGCGCGCGCGAGCTTCTCTCCTCAATCGGAATTCCAAAAGGCACTAGAGCAAAGCAGTGCGCGCCAGTGCCGGGTCTATGAATGCCTGGCCCCCGATGCTCGGTCATTTATTTCGGAGGCGGTGTACTACCCCCGAAATGGTCGAATGAATGCGGCAACCAACCACCCCCGCCTCCTCGCTCCCTTGTCTCGACGCGGAGTTAAAATCGTTTTGAAAATCGAGGTCGAGGGCCAGTCCGACCAGCAATCTCCTCAGACCTTCCACACACACACACACACTCTCTCTCTCTCCACCTTCTTGGAGCTTCGAGCTCCTTCTCCAAGGCTCATTCTTGCTCATTCGAATCTGCTCGCGGTGAATCCCTCTCGAGGTTTCTAGCTTCGTAGCGGTGAAAAGGGCTGGGTCGTCGACGACAACAACAACGTCGATCTGCTTTTTTTTTCGCTCTAACGTTCCTCCCGGTGGCTGTCTGTCTTCCTCCGGAGATGACTGATGCACGCTGTCCGGAGTTCTGCCGATGCATGAACGATCTAGTCGCTATGGTTTGAAGCTTCTTCGAGGAATCATGTGAATCTTCGTATGCGATATGAGAAGAACTCTTGGAGCTTTCTTTAGTGTTTAATCTCCTCCGATCGTGCAACGAAATGACGAATGATCTATTTGGAAAGTTGTTGTTCCTTTGTTCGCGAAATATCTCGCATTTCTGGAAGCAGTTACGAAAAGTACGTACTACCGACCTCTTATATACGATGAATATTGATAATTACATCAGGTATGACCGCATTTAAAATCTATGCTAATATATTTGGCCGCGAAATGATCGTGGAATTTTTGCGAGGTAATAAAGCGAAAATTCTTGGAGATACCACATACTCCGTCGTGTTTCGGTGGTACGTAAAGGGTAATGTCTCTTGCGATTTCTACAAGTCGAGAAGAGAAGATAATAAAGAGGTCTAGAATCGGCGGATAGTTTTGGACATCAGCTGTGAGGATTTCGTATGGCGCGGGGAGAAACATTAAAACTATCTTTCGCGGCACGATGCGTCTTCGTAACGGCGTAATAAAACTTCCTTTTGCCAACGATGGGCAAACTTTATTCTAGAAACTTGGTTTGACAGGAACAGTGTTCTTCCTCTTCTTCCTCTTTTCCCATTTCACGTTCGTTTTTCTTTCGTCGTGCAACGATTATTTACGCAACGAACGAGAGGAGAAACGTGGAACGGGGCAATTGATAGGAAAGCGAGAATTAGCAAAATACGAAATAAAATATTGCAGCAGAACGTGAATTTTTGTTCTCGGTACAAACGCATCGAAATCCCCGATGAATCGATTTTATCGATGTCTATTTCGTCGATAGGATCGGGAACAGAAAACGCAAATTTACTAATGTCGTTGAAATAATCGAGACAACAATACGCTACTAGAATATGCGCATGGAAGAATGATAACGATTAAAAGATAATTTAATTTTATTACCGCGGCGCATAGAACGTAAAATGATTTTAAATAGAGACAGATCGTTCGACGATAGATTATCCCTATTTCTTGAGGCAAGAATCGTGATTTACTCCGCCTTTCCATCACTTTTCGCCGGGGCTGCACGCATCTATAGAAGTCCCCATTGAATTCGATTCACTTCAGTGGTTCGTGCATTGCGGATACGCGGTAGGGCGGGTCGATCGCACCGTAAAATATTTAACGAGGCAGTTTCGCGAAGCGTCTTTGTAAACGTTATGAATATCGCAATAAAATATATATACACGCGCGCGAAGAGCTCGCCAGCGTATATAAATGCCCGAAGATAGCGTCTTCTTCGGGGAACTCCTTCCTTCCTTCGCTCGTTAACTCGTTCATTTCCCTTCATCCTCTCTTAACCAACTGTTCCTTCCCCCTCCTTCATCCCTTCTGTTTCGTTTTCGAATTCTTGCAACGATTCTTGGTTATTCAGCAACCCCGTAAAAGTGCAATTTGGCCGCGTTCAGCCTTTCTGTTGCTCGTACTTTCTTATTCCAGCCTTCCGAAATTACATCGTTCACTGACTGACGAACGGTTCATTGTTTCAGATGAATCGCGTGGATCATTGGCGCCCGAAGGGAGATCCCTCGCCTTCTTCGGCTCGGTGAGTGACTACTACTTCAACGTACAGCTTGCAATTCGAATTTACCATTTGTTGGTTCCGTTACGATGGTTTATTACGTAGGAGTGGAAGAATGGCAGGTTCGGTCGATTCTCTGCCCCCCCCCCCCCCGTAGAAGATGTTTGTCATCGAGGACTTTATTTCTCGCGAACGTTCGTAACGCGTCGCTTTACGCTCGATTCTTCTCCACTCGCTTGTCCTTGTCTCGGAATAACGCTCGCAGGGACGGCCGGAAATTCACACAGAGGGGATGGCAGAGAGGGGGAGGATTGAAAAGGTGGTACGGCAGAGGTGCTCTGCAGAGGCGTGCACCCGGTAAGATTTAATGTGATCTCTCGCGTGTCCTCTCTCTCGTTCTCTTTTCTTTTCATTCGCCATCCTCTCTGCCCTCTCACGCTCCCTCGATCAGCCTTTTTCCTCGTGCATCCACCGCCGCGTCGCAGCTCCCCCACTTTCCGGCTCGTCCTCCAGGCATTTTCAACCCCCGAAAACCCTCGTCTGCCGCGAAAGAAGAAAAGAGTGGGACGGTCTCGCGACGAAACCTCCGTCGAGCCGGACAGAGACGGACGAAGAAACAGGTCGGAGGAGAGAAGAGAGAGGATGGTCCCGAGGGTGGAAGAGCATCCCTCTCGGCGGCGTCACCTCGAGGGCCCAATTAGCGCGAGCACGAGTGTCATTCCGCCGCGGTTTCCGCATACTGGCTGCCGTTGACTGGCGTTTTCTGCGGTTTCGCGTTTCTCCCACGTAGAGGCCGTTATGCACACACACCGTGCGTGAGCCACATCTTCTCTCGCTCACCCCCGCGTCGTTCACCACCAGGGCCCCTTCCTATCACTCACTCACTGACTGGTCCTCGATTTTTTTGCTCCTCTCCCCCTCTCACCTGCTTTCACTCCCACTTGCCCTCGGCTTTTCTTCCTTTTTCACCGTCCGCCGTGCTCAGCCAGAGCCAGGAGGCCGTCTCCTGCTCACGGAGAAAGAGAGAGTGTATTATCCAATTTTCTAGCAGATATTTCACGATATAATAATTGGGCATTCAACGCGAGCCTTCCCTTCTTCCCCCCGCTGCTCGGTCTCTCTGCTCGCCTTTCACCGGGAGAGGATCGTTGAATTATATTCCCCAGAGCAACGGGCGAGGGGCTGAGTGCAAACGGGCAACGAACGAGGGCCAACCCGGTACGGGGCACCAATGGAAACATTTTCCATCGTAGAATGCGTTGGATAGCGTAAGGATCGTCCCTCTTTCTTCCCTAACCCCGTTCGACTCTTATACGCCGTCTCTGTTCTCTCCGCCGTTTTCCAATCCTCTCCTTTTCGTTATTCTTCGACCGGGTGGTCTCGATTCCACCACCGACTCCCGGTGTCCTTTTCACTCCCTCGCTCGGAGGAACTTACTTCGTCTTCACTTCGGTGGTGCCTCTTCTTCGGTTATTTCCATAACGACACTTTAAGCAACGTTAATTATTGTCGGCGTAATGAGCTCGAGGAAGTCTTCCAAGACGCGGATTCGCTCCACGCTCTTCGACTTCTCTTTTGCTCGTCTTCTTCTTCTTTGCTCCCACCGTTTCTTCTCTTCCCTTCATCTCTGGCTGCTTGTTCGCGGAATGTCAAAGGCTATCTCTTTCTCCTTCTACGTGGCAATCCCACGGGATATCACGCGGATCTGCATCACCGCGTCTTTCCACGGAGCTGATCTCGTTAAGGGACCTCCTTCGTTCTAACATCGGCACCCGGTTCCGCCTTGTTAGCGCGTCTCGGCGAGTTTAGCCTCGCGACTCAACTCGCTTTTTCAACCGAGATTCGATGACGACGCATCCGAGGAAATGAGTTTTTAGACTCGCCAGGGAAAACTGTCGGTTGATGACCCGTTACAGTTAGTCCTGTGTAATTTGATAATTGAATCGCCCCGACACTTGCGAAAACTGTTTCTTTTTCAAGAAATTACGTATCGTTAAAGTTCCATTTGAAGAAACATCTCGCACGCACCGATCTAATATATCTGATGTATCTGATGATCTAATGTATCAGGAAAGATAAACGTTCGAGAACCAGTGATTTTCATTCAAATTCCATCGTTCTTTTAACACAGTGGTAATCGAACCTTGGTTTATTTTCGACCTCCTAGTTATATGTATAAATACGGGATGACAGGTACGGTCTAACTTTTTCTTCTGAAAGATCATACGACAATGCACGGCACGGTATCCTAACGCGGCGTGCACCGTAGGAATTAAGAGAGCGAATGATCCCTTAAGTCCTGCAGGAATTATTTCTACCCGTGACGTGGTTGCGCCTAGGGCGACAATAATGCCCGGCTTTAGGCTGCTTCAGCTGTCAATCAGATCGCTGTCTGTCCTCGTTTTATTGACCGTTGCTCGATCGGGCTTCGTTATAATAGCTGTTTGGGGAACTTCGATCGTTGCCACGAGATCGGTCTAGGAAATCCTCCGGAGAAGCTTCGTAACACCACCAGTCTTATTACGTAGAATTGTACAGTTACTTTCGATCAGTTCGCATCATCCAGCACCATTTTTCAATATCGTAGCCAAATTCCAAGAATTCGCTCGATATTCTTTTCTCCCACTTACTCTCTACAATTTAAACAAATTTGAAGAAATTCGAAATATTCGCAACATTACGATCAGACTGTGGGAGTTTTATAGAAACTTATATCTCCATAAACGCGATTAAAGAGCGAGGACTCAAAATGGAGATCTGTTTTACTTACCAAAAAGAAATTACGCGAGTACTGTACTTGTCTACGTCGTTCGACGCCTCCCCTATAATCGACTGAAAATAGCAACGACCTCGTTAAACGATGACGCCTCGATTTCTGCCTGTTTTGAGAACAGAAGCGACGTCGATTCGTAAGGCGTTAACCATCATCGAGAGTGGTTGATAAAAAAGAGATTGAAGTGGGCCGAAAGTGGGAATGCACAATGACGTCGTTAGGTATGGCAGCAGCCGCGACACAACTCTTTCCCGTTACTTGGTGTACCGAGTGTCATTCAATTGCACATCCCAATTAAATAACAGGCAAAAGGGCGACGTAGCGTCGCGTACAGTCCCGACGCCCCCTAATTGCGAGCTTGGAGAAGGCTGGAACAGCCACCAAGAGAGGGCTGAGAGGACAGCAGATAAACACTCGGCGCAGGGGTTCAGACTTGCCGAATCGCGGAGATTACGCTCTTTTTCAATTCACAGCCCCTTTTTTCGTCGCTCTGCAAAAGAATATCGGAATACCGCGTGAAAAGTACGAATTAATAGATCCAGCGGCGAGAACAAATTCACGGAAATCTTGTAAACGAGTTCCCTCTGTGAAAATTAGAATCGTTAATGCCCGCTGACTGTTCGGACGATGTTTCCACTCACGACAGGGTGAAATTTCGAGTCGCTTGGCGCTCAGAGGAAAAAGAGGTCGCGGCTAATACGAGGTACACGCGGGGTGTTGCTTTCGAATTTCCGAAAAAAAAAGAAAACACGCAACTCGCGCGTCGAAGGTACGCCGCGTTCGTGTGCACGCTCGCGTTACGACGACCCGTACGTGTACACGGCATAGCCATTTCTCTCTTGTACCGTATTAAAAAGTAACGTAATTAGCACAGGCAAATGAACTAATTACCAGAATACGAATGTCGAGGCAAGCTGACAAAAGGGCTGCTGAATTCGTCTCATTCCCTTCTTCCGGACTGCTCTGCCATCTTTCTCTCGGGTTTTACCAACGCCGTGTAACTGCCGGCGAAGGGAACGTCGATGTAGAGAAAAGGATTTAAGCCAGGTTATGGATAGTTGATAGACGAGGACAGGCGATTTAAACGGATCTTCCGAGGATTGAAAGTTTCATTAATCTTATTCCGTTCTTTGGATTTTCGACCCAATTATCTTTCTTAGTATCGAACAATTACTTAGGTAAAATATACGAAAGGTCGATAATTTCTCGTTTCGAGTTTATGTAAATTTTTTAAACGTACATTCTGTTTAACTCTGGTATATTCCTCAAGAATTTGATCATCGTTGCAGTTGTAAGATGACACAGATGACGAAGATACACGATGACGATGACGATGAAGAAAATAACGAGGATTATGAAGTGAGCATTTACAATAAAAAGGAATGTCGCCAGTAGGATAAATAAAATGTACATTTGTCAATGAACATATGAAAAGTTTGTCTGTTACTGCGTATAAGATCAATGCGTTCGATGACAATTCTAATCGTTTCCATAATATTGGAAGACGACAATCGCCTGAATGAAACAAGTTCTCATCGATATCATCACACGTCGAGTGTTCGCCGAGGCAAGTTTCAACGTGGTACCAAAGCATCGACATCGAAATTCTGCCGGTCCCGTGGCGATTTTAGCGTGGAATCGTTGGTGCGCTTTTGGAATGGCAAAGTTCAGAGGTCGTTTCTTTCAAGCGACGTTAAAAAAGACGGCTGCCCCTTTAGGTACGGCACTGCAAAGCTGTCGGAAACGAAACGAAACGGAGGGGCCGTGGATGGCAGATAGCGAGCGGTGGATGGCGCAAAATGGAAACGTCGTAATTAGTATGCGCGTCCGCACGTTATGCACGCAACGGCACTCACTTCGCAACCACCCTCGGCGCCGTGGCAGCGACAGCGCGGAGGTGGGACGAGGATGGCGGAGGTCGGTGGTTGAGAAGAGCGGTGACGAGCGGAGGTGGGTGTGGTGTTGCAATTCGCACTTATGTTGAGCAAGTGCAGCAACACCGCGGTGACTTCATCGAGGCAATGCATCTGGGCGTCCTTAATACGTGCGTGCACGCCACAGACATACAAACGTGGATAGAAAGATAGACAGATAGCGAGGACCCCGTGAAAGTGGGCGTTTGTGTGCGTGTCACGACCGACGCTGTGTGTCGCCCTTCTCCTAGCCATCGTCGTCGTCGTCGTCGTCGTCGTCACCGTCGTCGTGACACGCATCGTGAACACGGCAATGCGTCGCGACGCGGAAGTGTCACCCTTCGCACTCGCGCGCGTAACACCACCTACTGCTTCGTCAGCTAACAGAAAAGGAAAGGGAGATGAGAGAAGGGAGACGGTTGAAGCAGCGTGAAAATCACGAGTCGCGAACGAACTTGAGGAGCCTGCAGAAGTCCCTATGTCAGTCGTCGCATCGTAATTGAGAATTTAACGGACTCTTAGAGGTTTCGAAGCTAGCAACGAAAAACGCGCCATTGGACTGGTTTCCTATTTTCTGCGTTGCTATTTCTCGTTACGGAAAACCGTGACTGCACGTTTTTCCGCCGCGCATTTTTTTCACCACTACCGGAAATAGGGCGGGAGGATCGCTATGATACGGCACGATCGTTGCGACTCTTTCACTCTGATACGATTCGATCGCGGTACCAAGTCAGCGTCGTTTTATCACCCAACGACGACCAGAGGTTTAAATTAAAGCGAACCGCGGCTGGTGGCGCACGCGAACGTTGCCGCTTTGCGAGTGCTCGACATCAAACGCGGCCGAAAAGCGAAGCTTTTGCCGCTTTGAACGCATCTCCGCGGAAAGGAGACAGAGTCCTCTTTGACGTTTCTCTTTGTCTCGCGTGCGCGTGGCTTTCATCGTTTAAACCCCGACACTTGGCGATGATTCGCTACAATCAGCGGGAAATTAGCTCGCGAGCTAATTATCGTGTCGGGCTGACTCGCGCGGCGCAGCGAACCGCGACGAGGACGGACAAGGAACTCCGGAAGAGAGAGAAACGCCAGTTGTAAACGGTCCTTTTCAGGTGTGGGTCGTGCTTCGGATCGCTTCTTTGAGCGCGACCGACGGTCGGTTGTTGTGTCGGTTGTGTGGAGACACGGTCGCGTTCCTGCGAGAATTCTATCGGCTTAATCCGCTTCGTATCCTCGCGGATCAAACGCACGCGGGACGACTACGTCGTAGTCATTGCGCCCTGCCTCGCTCCCTTTTTTCTCCTCCGCGTTCCCGTTCCTTTGTCTTCTTCTTCCTTTTTCTCTTATTTTTTTCTTCTTTTCTCCTCGTTCCGCTTTTCACCGGCGCTTAATTCCGCAGGCAACGTCGGACGACTGAAGTCGTGTCGATACCGACTAATCCGCATTCCTTAGTTGCGAAACTATTAAAATCTACATAAAATACGACCCTTTTTCCGCGAAACTCTCTTCGCGCGCCCTTTGTGTCGCTCGATGAGTAGAAGGCGCGTCAAAGCGACCTCGCGTAACGATGACATCTCGCGCCTGCTTTTCCCACCCCCTTGGAGAAAGCTAACGCCAAGTATTTCGCGAATCGTACGACCGACCTCGCGATTCGTCGGTTTCGTGATCTAGTTTCTAATTCGCTGATTATTTTCCAACGAGAATTTAGAAGAGAAGGTTAAAATTCTGTTTCTCCTTTCAATGATCGAAGTGTTATATAACGCGTGAAATTATCCACGGGCGTGATGTGTAGTAGGGTTCATCCATGATCCTCGTCACATTTTTCACCGGATTCCGGTAGCAACGTGACGGTGCATTTTGCTTATCGATTTTAACTTCGCTCCGCGACGAGTGGCTTCCTTTCTGCGTCCGCATCGTTAGCCTAGTTTCCATCCGCTCGGTTGCCTCGCGAGAGCTTGCGGGGGAACAACACCGTAGTCCGGTGTAAATTAAGGGCTATAATTCAGCCGCGAGTTTTCGTGCCTAATGAGAGAACGCCCCGTCATTCCGCGTCATCTGCGCATCTTCGCAGGCGGCTTCGCGTTTCATCGTCATGCAACTCTCCAGTCGTTCTAAAAATCGCTTTGTAACGCGGCTCGATCCATCACGTGGCCTTCATAAAATATCTACTCCTGTATTTTCTTAGCTGGGAAAAAAGGCAGAATTTCGTTCGATTCCTCTGCGATTTCTGATCGATCTATCTGCTGCACTTCCTTCGTATAAAACGAACGTTACGATCTTCCAAAATTGATCTGTTTGGTAGAACTCGGAAATTCTGGACTCGCCGTGACTATTGAAATATCCTAAGTGCCGGTAAAGCGTAGGAACGCGAAGTAATTATTAGGCGCATCTAGCTATCGAACGAGCTAGACCGTCTGAAAGGCTGGTATTAACGTTTGAGATGGTTCAGGGGTTGTGGATATTTTTCTAAAGAGGGGAAGAAATAGAGCGCGGCTCCGCTGGTCGGGGTCTACGTTCGAGATACGTAGCCAGGAAATCACAACGACAACCCTTGGGTCGCTGTTCATCATTGGCTGCACCTTTTCACGATGCAGCGCGTGCTACCGCTTTTTGTTCGTTAGTCTGCCGTTTCCGGGGTCCCAGCTTGTACCCGAGCCCCGAAACGAAGAGAATCACGCGTGTTGGGTCCGAGTCGGCTCATCTTCGCATTGCCATATGAAAAATTACCACGCCGCTTTGACTGTCGCTCAGCAAGAACAAATAATTAGCAACAGCAAGCGTGTAGCCATCTCAAATCTTCCAGTTTCTTTCGCTTTTTCCACCCTAAGAAAATCTCATAAGAAAGTACTCACGCCAGCGATCTGTCTCGTCCTCGATCGCGCAGTACCACGCTGCCGCGGTCACGACGACGATGAGCGCCTCGAAGATTCTGCATAATAACGCCCGAGGATGGGAGACGATGCAGGCTGCACGGGTCGTCTTTCAATTACGAAAACGAACCGGGGACAGGAACGGAGAAGAAGGAAAGGAAGAAAGAGAGACAGAGAGCAGAACGCTGGAGAGGCATGTACTCGGAGAAAGCGGGAAAGGAAAGTAGAGATGGAAACAGAGGAGAGGAGAGCAGGTCGAGGACGATGACAGCGTGAAAACGGCACACGAAGACAGCACTCTCGGGCGACACTCTCGGCCCTCTCGTTGTTAATCGTTGGTTGCACCCTTTCACGGCTGCGCACTGCCGTTTCCTCGCTTCTACCCTTTTGTCCATTAGCCTCATCCCGACGACAGGGCCGTATCCAGCGTTCCCGTTTTCCACGGACGTGCACACCTCGAAACCAAGGAACGTCACCTGTGCCTGGAAGACTCCGTATAACGTGGTTGGCCAGCCGTGAACGGGTATCGCGCCGCCGACTCCGACGTCTCTTTCTCTGTTCTTCGACGAAACGGCTATGAATCTTCCGCAACGGTGCGAAACTTCCCACAAGCGACGTGTATCGCTGGCTTATTACGGCCACTGCAGCAACAAACAATAAAAAAGTGCGAGCCAGCGAGAAAGAAAGAGGGAATTTTTCGAGTCGCAGCGCGAAATCCCGGATTTCGAGGCGGGATCGTTCGAAGAATGGTCCGAGATTTCGGATAACGAAGTCTCCAGGGTGTGAAGAGAGAGACGGAGGATGTTCCATCTGCAAATGAACGCTGCTGTTTCTACTGTGGTATCTTCGTTTCATCGTCTTTTCGCTTGGTTCTAGCTGGCGCATTTACGAAGCAGCCAGGCAATGGCTTATTAAGAGCGCCATGGGTATGTAGGAGGGAAAATCGTGCAAAACGAAAGAGAAAATTCTCGACGAAGATACACGCTTGTGGCCGAGGAATGCCTGGCTCGCCCGGCGAACAATAGAAGCATCGTTCTGGACATTCTCGCGTGCTTACGGTCTCGCGTTCCTTTCGTATAATGATCACCGAACTCCCGACTTCTCCTCGTATTAATCGCCTCGTCTATCCGCCTATTAGGACGTTCGATGTTACCGCACCCTCTATTAAGATACACGATAGTAATATATTTCACGATTTATCATATATATTCATATGTTTGCTATTATCTATATTTACTATTTGTTAATACATGTCCGAACATCTTTTATCGGTTTGTAAATCCCTCCTTAACCTGATTTACATTTCAAAACTCGAAGAATCTAAAGACAGAGTATTTGTCCAAATAGCTGTACGCGTTCGACGATTACGAACGTCAACGATATTATTGGGTGATAATAGTCTTTAAAATAATTCGAACCTTCCGGATTCAGATCTCCATAAATTGTTTGACAAATAGTTTCGTTAAACACGCCGTATCGTAAATTGAATTGCACCAAGCATAGTGTTGCGTTTGATCTAGTCAAAAAATGGAATACTCGCGTTTACAGGGAAAGGGTTAAAAGAAAAGACGATTAGGAGGCCACGAATCAAGCAGCCGTCCAATCGTAGCTGGACGAGAAACGTCGCGTGTTGGAAAGTCGCGAAACAAAGCGCGGCCAGGAGGAAGGAAAAGTCCGGAAGGAAGTTTTGATGCTTGGCGGGAAAAATAAAGGCGAGCAGCGCGGCGTTGCTTACTTAATTCGTTGGCTCGCTTTGTGCGCGGCGGGGTTCGCGTTCTTCGAACAAGAGAAATATTTAACGAGGTACTTTAAAAAAATAATTCCGTTTCTCGTCGACTTCTCGGACTGTGCACACCGCCGCGGCGAAACAAATAATTACGTCTTATTGTTGGAGAGAGCCGGGGTTGCGATCGTTGCAGCTTCAAAGCCAGCAAGAAATATCCTCGCGTTTGCCGAATGCGATTCTAAAAAATAAATCGAAACGATTCGTCGAATTCTGTCGAAATATAAAATCACCGTGACAGCATTACCACGACATCTATGGTTTGGTTCTTAATTTATATCATGAAAGATCGATTCTTTTCCTTACTGTTTGAAGCTATAAACTGACAACTTCTATGGCTAAAACGTAGCGAGCGCTGCATCCAAATTATTTTTGGAAAAATTCTTTGGTAAAATTCTTATCGCTCAAAGCGTTCACATACTTGCGAGTGATAACGTATATGTTACAAATTGCCTTTCGTGGAAACGACCAAAGACATTTCGTTGATTTCGTCGATCCCAAATCAGCGGGTTTATTATTCTTTCCCTCTTTCTGTTCGCGATCGTTACGAATCATCGTTATTGCCAGCGAACATGAATTTCATCGGCTCGTTCCTTCGAAAACCGCCGGGATATATAACAAACATGCGACGAGGACTCTAGAAAGTAGCGGTGTAATCGGGATTATCATTGTATTCGAGAGTGGTGGCGATTAATTTAATTGCATGTACCTTTCCCTCCACCCACCGTCTCCGCCCTCTGCTCGCCGTCCTCTGCACCCTTCCCACCCCCCCGGAAGAAGCAATTAAGCACTTCGCGTGCCGATTGGCCGTACAATTAGGGTGGATTATAATATCGTAATAATTGCTACAATTAACGTTATGTACGAACTGGCCCCCGGACGATGCTTCGTCCCTTTCGCTCTCAGCTTTCTCTTCCTTCCCTTTTCCATATTTTCTACGCTTTGCACCCATACGAAGCGAGCAAAACTTCCCTAGTTTTTTCAACCGGATGGAGGAACTTTGGAGGACCGGATATAGTTTCCGCTCTTTAGATCCTGCGATCCCGAGCAGGTGTCTTCTCAGATACGATTCCAGTCGGGTGGAATAGGATTTACAATTTCACTTATCTGCTTACATGTGGTTCTCGAAATTTTCAATGCTTACGTGGGTAAACCTTTCTTCTTTTCTTCTTCGATATATAGGAAATCTGTCACAATTTGCCACCTGGGCATTTTCTATATTTGCTAACCTGCTTGGCGGATGAGTTTATGTTTAGCAGGGTGAGTGCTACTGCGTTTCTCTAATTTAGTTTTCCTTTTTATTTTAGAATGACGTGTGTGTGAGATCTATTGGGTGTTTTCTGTGTCTGAGCCGTCTTGGTATAATCTGTAGCAGATAAGATTCGTATCAGCATGTTTGTGCGATTTGTCATTCTCTTGCTGTATCGTGCGGTGAATCGGGCGAAACCTTCGGCTGGCGACGTTGTATCTTAATAATTTTATTCGATATCCGAGGATCAGACGAAGAATTATCGTTCGTTTATAAAATAACAAGATACAATTTCACAATTTTCGTCCGTAAACGTTGGCCTTCGCGCTTTCGCTATTCCATGACAAAACTTTCTGAACGAAAGGCGTGTAATTACAGAATTTAGTTCTTTTTCTGCTCCGCAAGATGCGTTCGTTCGCGTATATCTCGATTCCTTCCGAATTTCCGAGGCGGCGATCGTGAACGATACCGCGAATCGTTAAATTCGATAGTGGAAATTATCGAGAGTATTGAACCCTCTCCGGAAGCGGAAGCTTCCGATAAGCAGAATAATCAAACTATCTATTACATTCTGTAATTCTCAATAAAATACTATCAAATTACTAACAAACTTCTGTTACACATTATCCACGTAACCAACTTTCTCAAACGTTTCCATTTTAGTCGACTCTCTCTTCCTCCATTTCTTCACCGTACGTGTTGGTTTCTTTCGCTGTCAAATTCGACCGATATAATCACGACGGTCGTATCTCATTTCGATACTTTTCGGTAAAATTTCAGTATTTTCTATACAGCACACACACACGCGCGCACATGTACATATATTGTACAAGAATATTCTTCACGATAAGTCAAGTTTAAATACTTTCTCATGGCGCTGTACGCTGTAGACGTTCGTCCGTGTGATCGTACACGAAGGATCGAGTCTGGAGGCAGGAACAGGAGTGCAGGACCTAGTGTATACTATATACACAGGGTCTCTTTGGCCGAGCCAAGCCCCGAGGGGTTTACGAACACAATAGTTTGAAATATTCGAGCGCCGACAAGAAGTTGCCCTCGCGCCGGTAATTAACGAGTTAAAGTTTGGCGTCGCGACGTCCTCTCTCTCTCTTTCTCTCGCTCGCGCTCACCCCTTCTGGCTTCTTCCGCGTCGCTTTCCAACCTTCTCTCTCTTCGTCGTAGCGCGTTATATTCTCACTCCACCCTGCCATAAGACTGCCGGCATCCATTAGTCGAGTGCCACGGAAATTCTCCTTTTGGCTGCCAAGAAAACTGAAGATTCTATTTTTCTTCGTCGGCCGTTTCGCCCTGTTCCATCGACGTTTCGCGACGAGAGTCCTCCGCTCTGTCCGTGTGTGCTGTGCCAGGAACAACCTTTTCCCCGCGATAATTTTAATTGGCGAATTTTCTACAGAACAGTGAGGATTCTAATGGCGAGTGGTTCTTAGGTCCGCGTTCGGCGATGTCGAAGTATGTGGACGCGATTGAAAATGAATCGGGCAAGTTAGTTGGAATTAGACAGAGTAAGCGGTGGATGGAGGCGTTTCTTGGGGAATGGCCAAGAGATGGTTTGGGAATGCCGGAATTGCCGGGCGACGACTTCGGGTCCCTTGGAAACTGTTTCTCCGTGACGTAGGAATTCCTTTCGAATTCTGTCTAATTCTCCTTGCCTTTCCTCGATCGTTTCTTCAGCGAATCGACAAATCGCGTTTCTCATCTCGTCGTCTTAACTCTCTTTCGTATCATTTTTAATCCTCCTCCTGGTTACCTTCTAGGAAAGGAATCTCTATAACGAACCAAATAACTTGCGACACTTTGAACAATTCGAAGAAAATCCATCGTTACAAGGAATTGATAACCGCTGGAATTTTGCGATAATTTCGCATGAACGTAAAGGATCGTCAAGAAAATGTACAAGTTGCTATGCAACATCGTTGTCCGCTAAATTGGCCAACGATGAAATCACAGTGAAGCGTCCTTAATAAATCGTGACCAATTCTTAGAGTATCCGTAGCCACTTTGCATATCGCGCACCCATCCCCCGTGAAGAAATAATCGCGGGATCGTGGACGGATTAAAACATCACACCCTCCTGATCCCGTACGTATGCAGATCGCGCGTTTGCCTCTGCGTATACTCACACGTACCCGCCAGGAACTCGAGTATTTATGTATTCAAATCCCCGCGCTCATCGAGTGGGGCGTTTGTTGGCTCTTCTAATAGAACCGTTTATTCTCGCATTAGCATATGCACACTCGGCTCGATTCACATATGTCGCCGACGCGGTGCCACTGCCGGGGACGTTGCCGCACACACTCACCTTTCTTCCCGCCTTTTTATCGATTAACTCGATTCTTCGCGCCACTTCCTTTATTCTATGAACTCTGGAAATCATACACCGCTACGGTCAGGCTAAGTTCCTAGTTAACTGTATCAACCCCTTCAGCGACATCCTGCGTACATTGTAGCTGAAGGAGGACAAAATGGCTAGGCAAAGGAACAGTGGACTGGTTAATTATTTTTAATCAGACTGGCGATGTTCATGGAAATCCGTGTTTCTGCGATAGCAACTAAGATACTCAGCAGGAGAAATTTATTGCGATCGGTAAATGTTAAGAAAGCTATCGTGATTTGGATGTTTTCGTACTTCCGATACACTTTCGATAGACCCAAATTCTGCTAGGTAGATTCGATCATAAAAATAAGTGTAAGCATTGTGTTGGCTTTCAAGCGCAATATGATTTTTAAATTTTCCACGAGAAGCTTATTCGAATGCGTGCACTGCGAGGTCGTATATTCAATCATAGCGTTGGAATCGATAGGTACGTATACACGGTAGGTTCCTAAAATGGGATTAAAGACAATGGGATTAAGATAAAAAGAAAAAAGAGAAGGGGGGAGGAAGTTTGAAAAAAGCAAAAGTGACTAACGAGTGGAATACAAAATATGTCCGGAAATGGAGTCTGCAACAGAGAACAAGGTAACAAGCTGACGGGCAACGATTACGTGACGATGAACGAGAGAAAGCCCCTATATTTCTGTACCATCTTACTATCAGTTTCCACGTTTCTGCACGGTATCCGAACTGAAGTCAATTTGAATTAACTTCAAAACCGGTGCAAGATGTTGGAATACGTGCGAATATTTCTAGATATCAATCGACCGGAAGAGAGCGCCGTTTAAAGAGCCCGCCACGGAAGAGGATTGATGCTGGTCGAGCGTAGAAGATGAGTGAGCAAGAGAGAGAAACAGAGAGAAGGAGGAGGGAGCAGAGCGAGAAACACTCGGCTGGTAAACAAACTGTCTGAAACACTCCGGGTCGTTCCATTCCATTCGAGAACTCGGCAAGCCCCGCAGGTCCTCTCGACGGCATTATCTCGGGTACATATTTAAGTGCATGACATGAAGACTGTCACCCCTCTTCCGTGGCGCCCTCCCCTGACCCTCGAACCTCGCGGCCCCGCTCCTGCGCTCAACCCGCAAACCCGTAGAACCGAGTGCCCTCCGCAAAACTCACCCCCGCGTGAGACTCGCCTCCTAGAAGTCCTCATTTCCCGGCTGCTGCTGTCAGACGCAGCCCTGGGCGGGTCATCAGATACTAGAGCTCGGATAATGCCGAACGGAACGTACACACGTACACCACGTTGTCGCGTAGACACGTTCAACGCGGCGTTCGTGTGCCCTGTTGGGCGGTTGTATGCGCGGAAAGATGATAGAAGCGGACTGATATGCCGCTCCGAGACACCGGCGAAATTCCACGGGAATTAGACGTTGGATGCTCCGTCTACGGCTGCTTCGTCGGTAGGTTTCCGGTGTTTCTCGATTTTTTGATCTCTTAGTGATTCAAGGGTAACTTGGTGACTCGGACACGCGTATCAGAGATGAGAAAGGAGCGTAACGCGGTTATTTTCGTTTGCGATTTTTTGGCAACTCGTAGTTCGAACGTGGATGATCGAGTTGTATTGGAGAGGAGAAATGGCCGAACGTCTGGCAATTATTTTCGTTCTTTCGAAGACAATTAACGACGATTGGTAAACGTAGCGATCTGGCAGCGAGTATTCATTTCCGTAGCAAGATTCCAGGTTTCGAAGTTCATCGAAATCAACAGCATTTTTGTCTAAGCACGGGCTAAGGTTGCTTCAAAGATTCGTAGACTTTCAGTGTTTCTGGAGTCCTTGATCTTTCGACGATCTAAAGATCGTAAATGGTCGCAACTTGTTGGTCGCAAGGTCGCAAAGATCTTCGAGAAATTTATATAATTTCTATGTCGTTTCCTTTTGAATTATCTTAATCAACAATAGGCGATATCGAAATCAAGAAATGTTCTTCCCACGTGTACTTCGATTGATCACGTCGCAATTATTTCCAATTACTTTCGGTTTTCGATGATTCATAACTCGAACGGTTGTAACTCGAAGACTGTAAAGCTGAGCGATTAAAATGTACAAGACAGCGGAAGATGATCTATCGCCTCGCAATTACTTTCGTTTTTCGGAGGCCGAGGGCGGTTGGCAAACGAGGCGGCTGCCGAGTATTCGATTTCCATGCCGGGACTGCCGATTCGTCCGAAGGTGAGATATCGAAGTCAACAGGCAAATTCGTACAAAACGGCGAGCACAATCACCGGCATGCTAAGGGCGGTCGGAAGTTGGCGGCTAGGTGGCAGAAGGAATGGGAGAAAGTAAGCGCGACAAAGACCGAGCGAGCCACTCTGTGTCGCGAGCGATAGAGAGAGAGGAAGGACGAGAGACCACGAAAGAGGACTCAATACCGATTCAGCGATTCCGGGTCGTTTAGCATTCCATCGACAATCCGGACCGTCGACTGCCGACAGGAAAGTGAGAGTCTCTCCGCCGCCCCCTCATCTTCTCTCTTCCTTGCCAGTTTTCTTCTCTCTTCTCTCTATTATATTCGTTCCTCGTCAGCTGACTACCGATCGTTTCTGTCTCCCCTTCCTCTCTTACCTACCCTTGCGCTTTCGTTCTCCTCTTGCCTTGTACTTCCACCGATTCTGTCTTCGTCCACCTAACCGATTGCTCCCCCTTTCCATCGACTTCAGCGAACAAACTCCTCCTGTCCGTGAATTCGTAGTCCCTCGTGCTCTCCTCGTCGACGTTGAACGCATTGAGAGTGACGTGAAGGGCGCGTTGTCCCGATCTTCCATCTTTCCATGGATTCACGAATACATAGCCACCTCTATCTCCTCAAAATCGCCCTCTGCGGATAACCCTTTTCTCTCTGGACGTCGAAGCCGCGACTTGGCCAACGAGACGAAGGTCGCCCGCGAAATTGCGGACCGGCTCGAGTGGCTGCTTCTCCCAGAATTCGCAATCAGAAGACCGGTCAGATAAAGAGAGAGAGAGAGAGAGAGAGGAAAGTGTTACTCGCGGTGGTATTCAAGAAGCAAGGGAAAGGGACCACGAAGTTCTCTGCCGTTTCTCTTTAACCAGCTCGGGTGATACTTTCGACGCGGCGAACTTGCTCGTTGATTTTTCAGCCTCGATTGAAACGTTCCACCGAACTTTTAATTGCTGCTATTTACATCGCGGCCTTGGAAGCTCGACAATCGCGCAGCCAACCACGAATACTTCCGCTTTTGTCTGACGAACGCGTCTCGCCTAATGTACCGCTTTCCATAGGAAACGAGCGAATTCCAATCTTTTCAAAAGAATCTGTCGCCCTCTTCACGGAAGGGATCCGTCTTTCGTCGATGTCGTTAAGATTTTCTAGCATTCCTGATTCGGTGGCAAAGCAATTCGCTGGCCAATTTTCTACTAGCGTAAAGTTAACGCTACGCGCCATGGGGAGCTGTTTAATTTTGTTTATGCGGCCACTTTGGAAGACGTAAACACGGTATCTCAATTCACGAGCGTAATTTTACCCTGCCGTCTCGTCGGCTGCGTTACGATTATGGCGTAATCATATCGGATTGTTATTATAGCTGATGGCTCTGCAGGGGTTTCTCCGAGAAGGGTGAGCAGGCTTATCTTTGAAATATGCTGATATACCAGCTTCCACGACCAACGGCTCCCCCTTCCCCCGCGTCTTCCGTTCTCCACTGTTCCTTCCATCTTTTTCTTCGCGGCTTCTTCTTTGCTTCGAACGCCACGACTAGGTTTTATCGCGCTAGGGGCGCGAGAAATTGCCAGAGGATCGTCCCTCTTTGCTCGTCTTTTTTTATCTCAGACCAGATTTTCAATTCGCGCCCTCAAGTGCCTGATTTTTCGATCTCACGCGCTCACGGGGGTGGATCTTGGGATTGGAAGCGGTTGTGTTACGTGTGCTGGATAGAGAGTGCGTTCTTTTCTTCCTTCGCTTAAACTTTCTATAGGCACTGAGTCATCTGAAGGAGGAAATTTCAGAAAATTTACAAAATTGTAGGTAACTGATTGCTACATTCCGGACTTTCGTACCAGATTCCTATTTTTATAAACGCACCAAACGAACATATTAATTTGAAACATATTTCTCTATTCTGCGCGGTTAACACGTTGATCGTTGGACTCGTAATAAACTGAAATACGAATATCGATGGAAATAACTGAGTTTTATTAGCCACTAGCTGTGGCTGAAAAACTTCATAATCGGAGAAGACTGACAGAGCGAAAAAAAAAAAAAAACAGTTACACTCTGCTCGTTCTTGCGATTAACGATTTTCCCGTAGTCTGTTCGAAGAAAATAAAGCCATGATCTTGTAGAAGTTGCATTGCCTCCGATCGAATCACGAACCACATCATCAGCATCCTCGTCACGGTGACATTCGTGTTAGACATTAGACTACCAAATAAGTGGGTACGTGCCGCATCGCCGGGGTTCGTGGAAGAGCGGGGGTGGCGTCCCCCTGTGGCACCCGCATGCCACCCCCTGGGGGACGCAATCAGAACGTTTCAATCAACGGTCGCCCCGTGAGGATCGTGGAAATCGGGCGGCAGGTCGATGGGGTGAGTTTCACGATTACTCTGATAACCAACAGGCATTAAATCTTGGACCGAAGAGGGCGGAAACCCCTTCTCTTTGTCACTGGGCCGCGGTTTTAAGGCGGTGAGTCACGGACCTCGCTTTAAACTCAACGTCAGCTCGAAATTGCTGGGGTTTCTCGCTTTATCGCGATACCCTGGAAATGCCGATTTCTTTTTTTATCGAATAATAATTTCGCAAAATCATCTATGATTATGCTGACTGGAGACAACATGTCCATTAATTACACGTTGTACGTCACAGCTCTCTATCCAAAATCGTTGGAAATATTTCCAACGAATTCGAGACGAAGATCGGAAGAATCTCGTTTACCCATTAGAATTTTTTTAATTCCATCCCTACGTTATCATTGTACTGACGCAGTTGTTAATACTCGTCGAAAAAAACTCGAGAATAATAATTTTCTAAATCGTTCGATTGAAATTCTTTGTGCCATCATTAGGCCGTCAAAGGGTTAAAGGGTTTCGCAGGGTCGTTGGTTGACAATTACATTTACAATTCCGCTCTTTTCCCCGGCAATAGAACGTCGACGAAATTATCGTCGACAGGCAATTCTGCCTCGTGGATACGACTCTCGGGTTGGAATCAGCCGTTCAGTCACTCAGTCACTCAGTCAGTCAGTGATTTTGTTCTCTGATCTTTCCATGGACACGCGCACACCAGGCCAGCGCAACTCGGTACCGGTAGTAATCCGTGCGGACACGAATGAATGGCAAATGAATGGGGCGCGGCGCCACGACGAAAAGTTAATCACGGCTCACCATATCGTTGTAAGGGAGGCTTTTCGGGGGTGTAACAAGGGGTTGCCCCTTTGGTTCCCTTGATTACATGGGCGTATCTCGATCGCGGATGCTACGCACCCCCGTCGCTAGATAGGGTGTTCTCTCCATCGTATTTGCCCCCTTCTCTGCTTCCTTCTTGTCGGCCCATATGGTGCTGTTTGTTTTGTCCGACTTTGGGCCCCGTTAGGAAACAATTATGATGGCGGTGACGGGGCACGTCGTCACGGCTGGTCGCCTTGGAGTTACTGCGATTACTCTAGGGGGGTTGGTATGGTTCCATCGAATGGGATTCCTAGAACTCGACGAAATCCTCGAATCCATCGTGGTTCTCATAGACGCGTCGAAACAGTGCGTTATGAGACACCATTGGTTTTCTATGTAGTAGCCAGAGAATGAAGAAATATCGTGTACTTTACTGTACTTGTCGTAACATATAGTTACATAGGTCTGAGTATATTTCGTAACTTAAAAATATTTTTATTTCCACGTTACAACTATATAAATATCAATTAGCTAACTTGGGACAGTTTGGACGTCGAATCCAGTTTCTTCGTCATTGTTGTCTAAGCAAACTGCACGGATGATCTCTTAGTTCGTATTTTCGGTGCGCTCTGCTTTTCTTTATCTACTTTGCTTCTTCTCAACCAAAGATATGGCTAATATCTTTCCATGGGAACACTCAGTGCGCGTTCTTCGTCGATCGTGAATATTTTCCACGGTTCGGCTATAGTTGCCAGAGTTGGCTGGATTCATGAGAAGTTTCGTGATTGCGAAATATTTTAAAAGGACCAAGGTTGTGCACGGCAATTATGGTAATGGACCGGCTGCAATGGCGCTGCTCGAAATCGAGTAGCGATGCAGCGGAGCCTGATTAATTCGCTGGTGGTTGGAACGACCAGGATTGGCCCAGCTGACGGTGAAAGGTAGCAAAATTCCCCTCTCGTCAAGTGGATTTTCAAGTGGTTCCGTCCATCTGATCGAAAGATCGCGACGCACGATAAGACGCTCGTCTCTAGCCTGTATCTACGATGTAATGAACGATTTTTATCTCCGGCTGTTGTGTCGCTGCCGACGACAGTCGTACGTTACGTCGACAAAGAACGCCGCGCCGGTGAAGAAAAAAGAAAAAAGAGAAAAAATCAGACTAAGTGGATAGAGGGAGCGCAGAATGTAAAACGCGGCGGGGAAAAATTAATTTCTGGGAATGCTCGGGCTTTCCATCGCGGATGCCAAGGTGAAGTTTTCGAGTTCGATCGCCTACAAAAGTATTTCGATCTTCGTTCTATGCGAATTGAATCGCAGAAACGCGGTTCGAGGAGAACGGAGCGGTTCCTTAATGAAATGGCGCTGCCTTCCCCGTTTCCCCATGGGACCGCCATTGTTTAGCAAAGGTCTTGTAGTTTTCCAATAACTAAGATTGGATAGGGATACGGCCACGTTGTACCAAGATATCGATACCGGAGATCCTGATATCCAAAAGTCGCGTTTCCTCTGCTCGTGTCGACGATTCCCCGTTGGTACGCGTCCTTTGACGCGTTTAAAGAGTCTCCGTCACTTTCCTTTTTCTCCTCTCGGTTTCATTCGATACCACTTTCTCGCTTTTATTCCCGTCGAAAAAGTTATCCCCGACGAGAGGAGAAAAAAAAGAACACAGAAATATCGTAACCACGGAACGCGACGAGAAGATCGAAGCGGATGAAGGGAAACACGAGAAGGGCGTGTTTGAAACGAAATGTATCATCGAGTATCGTGACGATGCTCACCAGGCGTTACCTGAAAAAGTCGCGGTGCGAGAGTGGGGCCGCCTGGAAAGTTTCGAGGGGTAACTCGATTTCAGAGATTGTTCTATCGGCAGTGAGTGCCAAGCGGCAGAGTGAATTGTAAAGTAATTGCATAAGATTAGTAGCGGCAGGCGCGGAAGCCACTCTGTCGGTTACTTCCAGTTCAATGAGTCTAAACGACTTTACTTTGATTCACCCTCCTCTTTTCTCTTTCGTCAGTGTCTCTCCTCCCACTCTCCGGGCTTGTTCCCCGCGTTTTTTTTTTCTTTTTCTCTGCTCGTCTGTTGCCCCTGCCTTCGCCCTTTCTGCCCTCTCTCTCTCTCTCTCTCTCTCTCCCTCCCACCCACTCTACGCCACCCCAGCCCTTCACTTTGTGTTCCATCTGCATTTCATCGAGCTAATTTGTTGAGATACCGCTTGCCAATATTTCAGTCTTTTTTACCCCATTGGGCCGAATAAAGGGAGGGACGCTTTCGCTCGAGCCGCGATCTCGAAACGGATAATTGCTTCCCGTCTCCCGACGGCAGCATCCGAGTTCTCTGACTAACCATGCGCGACGAGCAGATTCACTGGGAAACTTTAGCGGCGGGTAATTAACGGGAAATATGTAGATTTATTAGCGACCGATAATAGTTGGCTATATAATCGCCACTGGGGATGCTGCAGTCGAACTTATCGTCCAGCGATCGTTGCATACGTTGATCTCCTAATGCGTTTCGAACGCCACTGCGCGATACAGAATCGCGTGTAAAGTGGCCAGGCTTCGTTTGTTCTACAATACATGGAAACGAAGCTCGCAACGGACCACTCGACAAGCCAGTTACTCGCCGCGTCATTTTCTCCACACACTCGAATACGAAAGCGTACAGACTCTCTCGTTCGAATTAGGCACGATCCATTAAGAGATTCTCGCCGTCCATTTTCGTCTTCGCGATGGTGACAGCGAACGAGAGAATTGGAAAAGGAAGTAGAAGGGTGGTGTGAGGTGGAAGAAAAAGGGCTGTGAAGGAGCCCGAAGGAAATTCGCGCGATTGAAATCCAGCCCTCGTCCCGATTCCAGGGACGTGTACGAGTGGAAATTCGCCGACTGCGAAATGGATTTGCGACAAGGTGACGCTGGAACGGACCAGGAATTCTGATAAGAAGACTTCTTTTCCTCTTCTCGTTCCCCTGGTTGCACCTCGGTCCAACGATTCCAGAGAGAAAGACAGGGGAACGAGAACGACGGCGGAGGGGAATGGAGACTAGAAAAGCAGACGGAAAGAAGGAAAGAGACTCGCGCGGACAATGTCCGAGTAATGGTCGCCCCGGGCTACTTTTATATCCTGGGAGACCCGTTGAAAGCTAATGTCCGTGATAACAGCTCGTCGCCCCTCTGCCCTGACCAGCTGTACCATCCTTTGGAGCTCGGCTAGAGCTTCCTTCGTGTCGCAAGGTAAGGTGGCCAGAATTTAAAGGACACTCCGTCCAACGGATGCACTTCCGCAAGAAGAATTTCGGCGTTGATCGCGACGAACGTGTCGGTCGTATCTTCGAGTTTTCGAGTATGCAAAGCTAGAACTAAAGGGATGACATGGAACAAGATGAGTAATTTGCCCGCTACGTTCAGACGTTTAATAGTTCCGCAAGGTAGGATATGCAGGGATAGAACATCGTGGCCATTAAAAATTATAGCTTACACAATGGAACACGAAGTAAAAGGGTTTAATCTGGCTTGTAGAAATTGTGTTTAAAATGTAAGAGATACGTGTTCGTAAGTTACGATACTTACGTGCGCAGACCAATGTGTGTATTTCAAATTTTTTAAACTAGAATAATCCATCGCGATCAAATGAATCTGCCTTCAAGCCTTGCTCTTTTCGGCTATGTGCAGCGCAAATTTGGCCGAAAAGAGTTAGCAAGAAGTCAAAATCGAAATCACAACGGAGGCTGAAAATGTTATGTCTCCCTCGGGCCGGTTAAATTTTCGAAACACACCCTCGAGAGAAGGAGACAGAACCGGGGAAGACAACGAGGAGCGATATATTTGTCGTGTCAACAATTTAGCGGAAAGTGGGGTGGCGCGGCACTCGACTTAATGCGACGAGCCTCGAACAGCGAAACGACGATGCCTTTCGAGGATCAGAGGACGTGGCAGCAGCCCTCGGTCTGTCTCCGTGGTACGGGCTTCTGGGGTCGTACGTGGGGTCGACTCTCTCTCTCTTTCTCTCTCTCTTCGAGGGACGGCTAATGAAATATCCGTGCCAGTTTAACCGAGTTACAAGCCCTGTGAGCCACCCCAAAAAGCGACCCTAGAAGCGATGCTTCTCTCGTTGCAAGCACGAAGAAACATATTGTCCGCGAATAAACCTCTCCCCCTAGTTTCCCCTGAATCGTCCGGACTTCTTATCCCGCTTCTTACCCCGTACCTCGTTCTTATTGTAGGAATGTTTGGAAATCGCCGGTGGTTGAATCCATTCGTGGTTCGAGTCTAGGTAAAAGCGACGGCCCTGAAAAAAGCCATGAAAATCACTGCTTTCTTTCGTGGTGGAAGCTTTACGTTGGTCAGAGTGTTGGTGGTCTGTTTGCTGGTGGCGTTGGCGAAAGGTAAAATCGCGCGTATTGGGTATCTGTCTTTTTAGCGAAATAGCCAAGTATAAAGGGTATCCTTTTGCTCGACACCTGTCTCTTCGTTTTCACGCTAGGGTTTGTTGCTTGTGCGGCGTTTCGTTTGCGGTAATATACTCGAAAGTTGCGCGTCAGTGTCGATTTCTCTCCGAGTCCTGTTCACGATCGTGTAGCAGGAAGTAGCGTAGCTTGGCGAAAGACTGTGAAAGAGGTCTGTCAGGAATTAAAGCATTCGGGACCTCGTGCAAGCAACCCCCGATTATAGATGTACCTGCGTACCATGGTGAAGCACCCATTGCGTGTTCTCCCACGGTCGCCCTTACCCTGCGCTACGAGCTTAGGATCAACGCGAACCGATTCTGTCTGCGTGTTGCGTAAACGCGTAATACGCTACATTAGTTCGATCCATCATGCGAGAAGGATCGACTTAGCGTATGTACATATCAAGAGCTCAACTGTACACAGTCTAACCTAGAATTAGCGTCCGATAGACATCGATACCCTGCTATATATCGTGACGAAGTAGTTTTTGATGCGTGTCGATTTTTCATATACTCGATATAATGTAATATCAGGTATATATAATTGCTGGAATATTCACGAATATTAAAATATTATTTTATCGAAAATCTCGATGAAATTGCTTTTCCAACGGATGTCACGGGACGAACATTCATGCGACCGAGGTACTTTTGTTTAGGATTCAGCTTGTTAGAGGATAAAGTCAGGAGAATTCGGCCGTTTATCATCGTCAGTAGCACTCACGCAGCGCGCGTGCGAGTATTACATATTTACTCGTACATGGCCGCTTATTAAAGCTGCCTAATACACCCCCGCGCGGCAAGTGGAGTGTATTAAATTTAAATAAAAATACCGGCAGCCGTGTTCACAAGCCGAGTCTATAAATCAGAGGGACAGCCAGCCGACCGACCAGCTCCGCAGAATAATACCCCATATTTATGTTCTTCTCCGTAAAAATCCCGTCCACCTACCCCGTTCCGTTTCCCTCATCCCTCGCGCCGTACGGTTCGCCCATCCACGCGCGAACTCGCCTCGTATCGCTCTGGTTTTTCCCAGTCGGCGAGCATCGCTGGCAAAACTTGCCTTTACTCTCGTTTAAACGGTCCGCCTTTTTTTACCATCTCCCCCTCCCCCCATGGAATATACGTCGTTACACAGGAAAGACACATGGATAAGTCGTGGTTGATTTCAATTGTGAAATTTCATCGGGAAATCTATTCTTTGTTATCAGCGAATTCAGTTAAAAGGAAGATTTCTCTTTTACTTTTATGTTCGATCGAGCGATGATTTTGGAAACTATAGGATCTCTCCTTTGACGAACTACGGTAAATTTTGTTGGAACGATGGATAGGAATAAGGAAAAGGACGACGTACTAAATATTCCACGCGCTGTTTGCTTAATTTACACGGCAACCCGCAGGATGCACCTACGCCGATATGGACGTGCCTTAATCTATGCACGAACGGTCAGTAGGGTGTGGCAGCAGGTTGGATTATGTGACCGGGAGCAGTAATGAGGACAGCGACAGGATAAATCACTCGTTTCTCGCGGCAAGGATAATCATAATCCCGGCCGATCCTGTTCCCGGGAGTCTTGTATAGATGTTCACCTTCCACGCCGCGGGGACACTGGATTCATTTTCCTCGGCATCTTCCTTCCGTCCGTCTCGCGAGGAATTCTTCTTACTTCACGTCCGAGTCTTTTCTCGTTCCCTTTTCTTCTTCTTCCCTCTTAGTTTCTTTTCAAGAGTCTTGTTCGACGTCGCTTCGTCTTGAGAGAATATCTTGAAGAGATTGGAGAATGTTTATTGTGCCTCGAAGATTTCTTTTAATTAATTCTGTGAATTTGATTTTCACTAGCCGAAACGCTGCATGCTATCGAATATTTCTCATGCAATACTCGTCTTCATATCCTAAAACGTTATGTATATTTGATGCGGTTTGTTACGTAGTACATGTACGGTCGTACATGTAGAATCTAAAAGATTTTCATTTTTCAATCTCTTATAGATTAAGATGAAATTTTTTTCTAAGCTTTCTTATAAGCTATTTTTTTTTGTCGCATTCTGTCAACGTAAGTTGAAAGTTGATTGGAACTGCATCCGATTTCGCAATTTCCTTACGTGATACCATTGTCCGGAGGAGAAGAAGATTGTTCACGGTTTCTTCTCACCCCATATCTTGTTGTCCGCGATTAACTTTGTTTTTCTCCATCGGCGAGGCAACCAGAGCAATGAAATTTTATCGCTTGATGCGTGCCACGTCCGAAGTGCCGTAACAAATATCTATAAATATGAGGATTATGTAAAGGTGTAGCGGTGGTGCTCCCTGTTCTCTCGGTTCTCCGGTTGTACGTTCTCGAGGCACATCCTGACAGGGTAGGATACGTGCGTGGGCACACACTTTGGCCTCGTCCTCGTGTCTCTCTTGTATGCCCCCATGGTAACCCGACTAATCCCATTAACACGTGCCGCCATTGTGTCACCGAGCCACGACTCCTTGGATTGAAATATTTTGATCCTACGAGACGCCAGCTCGTGGAAGCGGCCATTATCGGGAGACAGGCTGAATGCGAGCGTGATTGCCAGACAAACCGAAGTCCTTTCGTTTTTCCTCGCCAAATATATCGAAAACAATAAAAAAATCCACCAACAGCCTGTGTAATGGCATTTGGGCTGTATATACGTGTAGGTTTCGTCGATCTCGAATTGAAATAAAAAATTGACGATCCGATAACAAGGTTTTCGAGGTAGAAGACAGGATGGGAAAGTTAAGCGCGGGCTAACGTCTTTCCGCGTCATTTCCAGGTCTCCTTACGAGGCCGTTAACGGCATATTTTTGCCGGCCGTAACTCGACTTTATTGGACAATTAACGTTTCCACCGCGTTCTCCCCCACGGCGAGTCCCTTTCTGTTACCGTGTAGACGGTCTCTCGCGTTCGTCTCTCCTTCTTATTTCCAATCTCCTGCTCGTTCAGGCTTCTTCTCCGTCTCTCTTCGTCCCTGCCTTTTTTCCCCCGTTTTCTGTCTCTCGCCGTGTCTCAGATAAGACTTTTTTAAATCTGGCGACACGGCAGCACGATGCCGGGGCTGGCGCTGCCGGTGGAATGAGATATTTCGGAATAATGAGCGTGGATGGGCGTGCCACCGGATAAACTGTATTTATGAGGCTTGCCTACCTCGCGGCTTTCTTCGTATTAAAATCCTTCCCCGATCTACGCAATAGGAGCGACGCCAGTCCACACCATCTACCGGGTGTTCGTTCGAATATTTCGCTGGAAATTACTGCCATTGCAAATCTCCCATTCTATTTTTATAGAATTTATGATTTCTCTAAGTGGCACTGCCAATTGGCTCTAACGAAATCGGCAGACACGAAGACGATCGGTGAATTGCGCAATGTCCAACGATTTAATTACGAATCATCTCTAGTTGTTCCACAGTTTAAATGCTCGTAAAATGCCTGACCGCATTATTGCGCGCAGTCATTACTCTTAACCGCTCCCTCGGTTAAATCATCCCATCGAACTTTGACCTGGTATGCTAGCAAGCTCGAGTCTTGTTTCGCAACCACCTTATCCAGGATTTAATTGCCTATACAATAAGCACGTTTCAGAACTTTTCGACGGAGTTTACTCTCTCTCTCTCTCTTTCTCTCTCTTTCTCTCTCTCTCTGATTCTGGTTCTGGTGGAAAAATAGGGTTGGTGCATAAACAAACGACGTAACCACAGTCGAGCGAGACTGTATCGCGGCGTTAGAGAATGAAAAAGAAAACCGCTTTGCGATTCATTACGAGGCAGCGGGTTAAACCGCGGGACAGAAAGACGAAAAACGATCCCACTAAGCGACGGGGCACTAGCGTTGGTCGACACGGTCCTGCGCAACGCGCGACCGGCTTGATTGTCGCTAACAATCACAGTTTGTTATTTGGTCCAATTAAAACATCCTCTGTCTCTCTCTTCTTTCTTCCCACGGCTCTTTGCCTCTGTTGCGTTGCTTTTTTGTCGAACGCAACGTACACGGCCCGGCTAGAAAGGTTCATTGACATTGTGCGGGAGCGTGTATAAATTTCGCGTGCTCTTTGTTCGTCGCTTTCTTCTCTCTTTCCTCCTTGCAATCGCCCCCTCCCATTCCTTCGCTTCTCCTTTCTCTTTCTCCGCTTTCTTGTTTGCGTTCACCTCACCACCGGCTCCCTTCTTCTCCGACGTTATTCTTTTGTTAATTAACGTTCGCAGACCGACTTACATTTTCGCCGCTTTTCTTCTACCTTACCTGCCAGTGGATTAAGCAGGAATCAAGATTCAACTGGTATTTTATGGTGATCAAGGTGGTAAGATCTTTTCATTGAACGATTTCGATTCGTTTCGATAATGTGTTTGATCGAGGAAAATCTGATCTGAAACGTTTCGTTGCTTACACGTGAGCAGATCGTTAAGTTTTCTCGCGATATTCTTTTGTATTTTTAACTGAGAATCGCGAGTCGATCAGTTAGTAAGATCGTCGCGTGAAAAATTTCGGCTGCTTGCTGATCACGAAGATTTATTTCATCGAGGTAATTCTAACCCCTTTTCCTACCTTCTTCTTATTTATACATATAAGCAGACGTTTGGATTTCCATGTGTTTTTCTTTCATCGGCGTTATTTCAATTGGAGGAATTTAATGCATTTTCCTTGTATGGCCATTCCACTGGTGTTCCTGTATCAGGACGCCATTTTGGGTTCTCTGTCACTGAGAAGTACACCCTTTCGTCGGCCTTAAGAAGCCCTCGAGTTCCGTCGGGCCACTCGAAACTATTTTCGTATCGCGATGAAAAGAAATCGATAAAGCTGGCGAAGGGCAACTCGAGTGAATAGACAAGAAGGGTGCTTCTATGGGCGAACATGATTTTTTTTTCCAGAAAACTTCCGCCGAGTAGTCACGCTCCCATTCGTCATCTCCATCGTGGACCCTTGAGAAACATCCTCCATCGATTATTCCTCGATTCTTGCCGAATACGTTCCAGTTTCCTCTCTTTTCGATATCGATTCGTCTTCAGACAGGAAAAACTGAGTTACTCGGCTGAAAGGAACGTCGAAGAATCCATGCACGCATGGGGCATATAATTTAAATCGCATGACAGCATTAGGAATCAGACAGACCGAAGTAGAATGAGACGAATCTGATCAGACCACATTAAACAACGAAACATGTCGAGCTATTTGACGCGACGAAAATTGTTTCTCCGTGACGTACGAATTCTATCCGATTCCTTTTCGTCGATGGACTCTTCAACGTTTCGATACGCAAGTAATCTTGAAGCTTCCAAACTAAACTCTGCGATCGAAAGCTTTTAATTTTTGAACGTACAAGTATCCAAAAGAAGGGTTCAAAGAATCCACGCACAGAGGACATACGATGAAGTTAAATACTCGACAGCTTTTTTTAGTTGATCCAAAGTAGAATGAGACAAATTTAATCAGACTGTTCCGAGCGAACAGACATCCCGATCGATTTAACGAGCCGAAAACCGTGCGAATCCGAGCAGGCGGTGTTTAAAACCGCCCTTTTGATTTTGTACACAGCGAGCCACCCTTTTTAGAGCGGCGACACGTGTCGTGTCGCGTTTTAAAAGTGCTGTCCTCGATGACGTAGAAGATGGCAGCGAGGACTTTTAGCAGGCCAAACATTGCGTGCTTCGTGTTACCGCGCGCTTTCGTGCCACAAATGCCTCGGCATGCGGGCTCGAGTACATATTGCTTTTTATCCAAACATTTCGTATTTGCACGAAGGGTGGGGTATCGTGATTTCGTGGAAGGGATGAGCGTAATCTTCGTGGCGTAGTTTCGATTCACTGTAATGATAAAAGCAAACACCGCCGTGAAACTACTATTCAATTTACTAACATTTTACTAACATTTTCTTACTTACTAGAATTTTCGATAAATTATTCGAGATCTACTTATTTAGTTATTTATATACGAGAAAATGTGCCATCCCAGATCAGGATACTTTGGAAATTTTCTTCCACGTAATTACAGAAAAATATAGAAAAATAGAGAAATACGTTTAACGGGTAAAGTCAACAACATGTAGAACGAGAGTTTCGAAGAATCTGACAGATGCAGAAAGAGATATATTGTACGGTATCGTTGATCGTCACACAGCATTACGCGTAACTCTCACGACTGTAAGAAATAAAATCGTTGCAGTTCGATCCCTGTATTCGTAATTCTATGATTAAAATACCTCTAAAAAAAGCAAGCACGTATTCAAATACCTGCGAGCATCGGTACATATGTCCTCGTCTCCCGGCACCAATTTTCCTCCACTGGGGAGAAAAAGAAGGGAGAATTCGATCTGAAAATCGAACTCTTTCACTCGCTATAATTTGCCCACTGGATGAGGTGCTATCGGTTCTTGGTTGGCCAGCAACGCGTTTTCGAGCGTTCTTTTTTTTTTCTAATCCCACGCCTCTCGTCCGGCTCTATTATTCCTCGCGTGAAAGTTTGCGGGAATTTTCTCTCTCTCTCTTTTTTTCCGTCACCTCGGCTCGTCGTCAGAGGAAGAATCGAGGCCGGGGATTGCGAAGCAGGGGTCGATCGAGGCGATCGACCGGGGGTTAGTAGTGGTTGAGGCGGCGATTTACCGCGAAATCGGAGCACGTGTTCCTGGCACCAGAAGCTAGCACTGACAACCTCCAATAACTCAAGCAAGCCTTCAAGCCCGCCTCGACGCCCCCTCGACACCCCCTTTAAATTGCAAGGTCCAGAGCGGCGCATTGACAGATGTACACACGCCCCCCTCGTGTCGACCGTCGTATTAAATATGTGGTCGGCGTCGCGGTCGTGCTCTCTTTGCTCGATGGCAAAAATTAAGGGAGGAAATCGAGAGGGAATAATCGCCGTACCGGCACGAGGAGGAAAAAATTCCGAGCTGTTCGCGGAGCAACCAGCTCCATTTATATTCGGAAGCTGCTTGCCATAGCTTGGACGCGCCGTTATTCACCCAACACCTTCGCTGCGTACTTTGATATCGAACGGTCGTTTCTTGATTTATCTCGCTCGCTAATCTTTAATACTTAATCTTCGCGTTCTTCGGATTTTCGTTTACTCGTGACTCGTCGAATTTCGTGAATAATATATACCTTCTGTGACAGAATAGTTTATATTAACTGTGAGACGATGCTCGGTTTAGAATTAATAGCAGATTCATGAATAAGTAGGTAATGATACAGCGCTTTGAAGTAGCACATTCAATAGGAGAAAAATGTCCCTTTCGTATTTAGATTTATTTTCATTCGCATTTCCGTATATAGACTGAAACCAATGCGGTTAAATCGTAGTACAACGTGCTACCTATTTCTTTCATTCACTTCCATTATTTTTCTTCCTTTGTAATTTACAGCTTCGTCGTGCGATTTTCTATCGCTTATAGCAAAGTTCGTAGCAATTGTCGAGAATATTTTAAATACATATAACGTACGATATCAAGTACGTAGAAAACAATAATGTAACACCTATTCGTAATGTTACCTGTGTATTAGCGATCTCTCGACACCAATAATCCTCTGATGAGCTCGGCCATCAGATTCCACGATTATGAAATTCTCTTCGTTAAGTGAAATCGTAGAATTTTCGTTTTTCCCCTGTAAAAAAGATCCTCTAAAACTTAAGTCCGATTACTTTGAAGGAAGCATAGCATAAAAAACTACTCTTTATGCTTCGTCCCCGTTTGAAATTGGGTGACTTAATCAGTGCGAGACATGGAGGGACTCGATCAGCAGCAGGTGAGTTGTCATAAGAGAAGCCGGTCGCTTTTAATTGCACCGCGAAGCTGTCGGGGTGCAATCAATTATCCGGCGGCATAACCGACGACTAATCTGCCTAATCCTAGCCGCAGAGGGCAGCCAGCGAGGCGCAGCGTAATCGCTCGTCGATCGCAATTACCGGGTTGCGGTTAATAAGGAGATCACCGAGGGCTGGTTTCCAGGCCGAAGGGGCGGCGTTGGTGGTAACGGGGGTGGTTGCGAGGGATATATAGAGCGTAGACAAGCAAGCGAAAGCACGGAAGCTCAGGGTTGGACCAGGCCAGACTCGGCCCGGCGAGCACATTCACTCGGCCTCGTAATCGGCTTACCGATTGCCAATCATCAGTCAAAGAGCCGACGACGGCAAGCAGCCCGAACTTCCTTTGGATCTTCGTTCTTCTTTATTTCTCCCTGCTTTCCACTCCGGTCTCGGTCTTCTACTCTCCCTCTCTATCCCCTCGTTCTCCCTAATTCCACGTTTTTTTCTTTTTTTTCTAGTTCTTTTTAACCCGCGCGTCGTTGAGCGTCGCAGGTTTCCAGAGAGAAAGCTCGTGTGTTCTAAGGCTTCTCCCAGCACTCCGCGAAGCTTCATTCTATCAATTAATTTCGATTTTAAGAAGGAAGAACGGTGTAATTCGTAGTGAGTCACGAAGTTGATGAAACGTCATCCCGACGTAACTATTCTCGCGATAATAATAAAAATCCAGGGAACTGATTCACGAGCACTGTTAGATCCTTTGAATTAATTACGGAGATAAGTATGATACATGTTATGCGATTTTGTAGACGTTTCGTCTACGTTCTACCATCGATTAAGTGTTATTAGAGGCAATTGACCGGCAAGGTATCGAGCAAGTTTTACCATCTGGCTCGTCACTGGGGCAATTAGGAGCACCGACGATGTTGCCTCGATGCCGCTTCTCGAGGATCCATGGCAGAGTGTGACGCGCCATGTGCAATCACCGGCGTATATCAGAGTGGTTCTAATTAATTAATACCCGGCTGCCGGGACTAGGCGTAGGCTAGGTCGCCCCGGCAGCTACTAATTAGTGGCACCGCGGCGTAATTAGTGTTTACACGTCATTATCGACGATCGAATTTGCCGGAATCAATTATAAAATATGTCGGCCACTCGTTGGCTCTCGAGAGTTGTCGCTCTCTGTGTATAGATACAGAGCCAGCCATACGCTTCTTGTTCCTGTGTGTAAGAGAACCTTCGTCGATGTGTTCGTGCCAGCAACCTGGCTGCCGTAACACCCTCGACACCTTTCCACCCACTCTACCCCCCAGTCCCGCGCCACGACGACATCGAGCTTCTCTTTTTTTCCTTTTTCTTTATTTTCTTCTTTTTTTTTTTCGTGGCGCCGAAAGCTGATTCAGCTTGACCCGCATCGTCGAACCAACAATTTCCGCGGCTGGGCGAAATAAAATTCGTCGCCGGAACTGCCTCTGGTTTGTTAATCATCGTGGACCAATTAGGACCGGTTCAAGTCGAAGAATGGTTTCTGTGAAACGTTAAAGGATCTTTCTATCTTTGTTTCGTCAGAGGTTTCTAATGCCTCGTCCATAGGATATCGAGTAACTAATCAGCGAGTTTAAGCGAGATTTACCCCGTTGCTCGCTTTTGTCTCCGCGAGGACAATCGAGAGTCGCCTCCCCACTGGCAGTTGAATTCTTAACATCGACGAAACAGCGAGTAGGTAAACACAGGTAAATTTGTTGGCGAAGAACAGGTGGACAATGGATAAATTTAAACGAACCTGAGGAAAATCCACGGCGACGGAGAAAAGTTTGTCGAACAATTACTGTCATCCAATTAAAATCGTTTCGTTTGTACGACAGCGGGGGTTTGGTCGATCGCGGAAAGGAACAGAACGTTCGATCTGTGTTTTTTTTTCTTTCCCTCCGTTCGTTGCCGGTTTGTTTTCTCGTTTCTTTCCGAGAAATCAGCGATTTCCCGGGCTTACACTGTTTACTCGATTTTTTTGCCACCTCCGTCGACGCCCGTTTGTCTCTGCAAGAACCTCCCGATGAAATCCACCATCCCTCGCCCCTTCGCTCCCTTCTCACCCAATCCTCTGCACCAGTAGTGTCAGAGACCGTGAGGGGGTAGAGTGCAGGGTAAACACTTGTAGATTTGGCGCACGTTGCCAACGAATGGCCAAATAATTGGTGAGTTTCGCGGATCGAGTCGGTAGCTCCGGCCTTTCTCTCTGTTGCTCTTCTTTCGACTCGTGTGTGTCTACTACCAGCCTCTGGTTCGGCTGTAACACCGTTGCACGTCGTACGACTGAATGTTGGCATGATTGGCGCCTCGTGCGACAGCCTGGACGCGACCGGAATTCCTGATTATTCCTGGCTGCCGCCACCAACAGCACCCCCGGGGCTGATTATTATTTTAGAACGTACGACGGGGTTTTATGCTCTGTTACAATCCGTCATCTCGACGTTATCGATACTGGCTGGCCGCCGGTGTACGGTTCGTCGACACGTGAATCGAAATTGTTTAGTTACAACCCTTTTCACGTCCGTTTCCCTCTTTTCTGTTTAGCAAGGACAGATTTTTCCACATCCGCGGTATTCTTGAGCTTCCTCAATTAACGCTGTGTCTGAAACTCAAAGTTTTCAATAGCCGCTATCGCTTTAGTAAAATCGAGCAGGTGAATTCTGAATTTTACTCTCAAGTTTGTTAATTGGTAACTGTACGTATTAATATTATTTTCACGAGTATTCTAAATTTTTATCTTCCAATTGATCAATGTAGCGACCAAGTCGCGTACGCGGGTAATTTGAACAGATTCGAGATACTTTCAACGACACGGTGTTGATATCGCTGCTTTGCCTCGATAGCGAAAAAGATTTCAGATTTGCTTTTATTCCATACGAGGCTTACATTACGTTTCGGTTTTTATCTTGAGAAACTATATATTTATTGTTGCATCGGTTTTGCGTCAAAGGACAAAATTATCATTTATGTCACTGTCAACCTGAACTTAGTTTTATAACACTGGCTCGTCCTCGGGTGTTTTGTGACGCTACAAACGGTGGGTTGTACTGTTTCCGTGAATAATGGCGCATCTCGTGTCGATGATGCGTGGCCTCGTAACGTCGCCGAAATGGCTCACGAAGACTTCTTTGTAAATTTTAAAGCGTCTCTCCTCCGAAGATCGCGTTTTTTGGGTCGTGCCACTATCAAATTAAAGCAGCGATTTATCGTAATTAGGAAAGTGAATTTTCCATGCATAGGATTATCGAATTAGAGAATACTGCCGCTCTTTTTTTTTTTTTTGTCGTTGGAGAAAATTTTAAGGGGTGACCTTCGCTTCTTGCGAAATAGATTCTCGCGACCCCCTCATTCGATTCCCCGTTACGGATTCGGGTCACTTCTCGTGATAGCGTCGCGAGGCCTATCAATAACCGGTCGGGATACTTTAAACTAAGTCTAAAACATCGTCCTCAGGGGGACGTTCTCGTGATCGGGCCTCTAAAGCGCGCGATAAAATCCGTCCGAGTCATTCTATCGAACTTTATGACCTGACGAACATCCTTTTAAATCGCTCGACGGAGGAAGCAAGGGTCTTTCAGCGAATCGAAGCTCGTAAGAGGAGAAAACAGCGTGGTTCTTCAGTTAAGGAGCAATGAGGCTCTACTCGATTCATCGGTTAACTTCATAGTATCCAGACACGCGGTGCGATTTCATAAAATAAAAGGAAGACAACGATGATGATAACTTTGACCGGAAGAATTCTGAATTTTCCTAAAGTTCTCTACTTGCGACTTTTCCGATCCTTCGATCAATTTCTTTGAAATTTCTTGCTTTTCAATTAAATTGCGACGCGTGTAGCTTAAAGAATTGTGCGCAAATTAAAGACACGAGGTAGTGTCATTTCGATTCCATTATTTAAATTTTTGAGCAATTGCTCTTCGAAATACTTTCCTTCGCGATATTGCTGCGCCTAAAAATACATCAACATTTTCGAAATAAAGCGCCAAATGGAACTGCAAAAGTGCTATAGTTGTTTCTTTCTTTTTTTTTTTATAACGGAAAGGTTGTCGAGCTTTGGCGTTGGTTCCGTTCTCACAATCGCGGTAACGAAGAGGAACGTCCGTGCCCTTTGACCCCCGCCACGCGTCACAAGACAGTTGTTGTCGCAGCAACTTTGGACAGGTCGACGGGAGCTTTTTTGTTCGTAGAAAACGCGCGATTGTTCGTGTAAACGAGTCGTGCGGCGGCGATGTCGCGGTCGTCCGGAGGACAGGGGACAGGGGGGTTGCTCGCACAGTTATTCGAGGGGTGGCTTCTCTGCGGATGTATGACGTTAGGATCCAAGGACCCCTCCTTTTGTATACAGCCGGTAGAATCGAATTTTACGCCCCTCCAATCTTCCCCTATCGCATTGTCTTAATCGCTTTAGTAATTTCGTTGGCGCGCGTGGACGCCGCGCAGATGGAAATTTTATTTCCGTTTTTCAGACTGCTTTATTGCCCCCTCTGCCTCTGTAAACCGATACTCCAACAGGGTACAATGGAATTTCGGTGCGTGTTTTCTGGACGTTCGTACGCCCCTTTTGCGCGACCACCCTTGGACTGTTTGTTTATGCAGAGAAAGCTCGATATTAATTCCATTTGTGATCAGAATTCGGCTCGTGCGAATTTAGATTCGGCCCTTTTTTCAGTTTTATCATAGCTCTGAACAAAGGTCTCGCGTTTCTCGTCGTAGAGGTGAGCGCGAACGTTCCAGGATGGAATGTGCGTGGGTGTAGGCGAGCTAGGAAATGTCAGAACACTGTCAAGGCAGTTGACACGTCGTACCCTCCCTTCAGGGCCCATTATTTAGCCAGCATCCTGCTTCCGAAGGGGTACGCGTCTCCTTGGGGGTGTGTTTCGGTGCCTGATAGATGCCACACACTGGGACGAGGAGAACGGTTGCCACCGGGAACGCGATTCTAGTAAATATATGCGCGGTGTGTGATTGACGCCTGTACGAGTCGTGTCGCCCCTTTTGGTTCGTGGGGTTCTCCAAGGCCATTTCTCACGGTAGATAGTTTCTGAGACCGCGATAAGATCGCCCAGGATACTGGCTTTCTTAACGGAGCAGATCTATTTATATGGAAGTTGACATTTTTTCTTTTTTTTTGTTGAAACTCTTCCATGATGTACGAGGTAGGAAGAAAAATGGGGCAACTGCGAGACAGTCGAGAGACTTAAATCGCAGCGTTTAGTTTCGGGGGGCGACTGAAATTAGTTTATTATTACGATGCGGAGGGTAGTTTAAAAATTGGAAGGCACTTTGCTATTACAAAGTCTATATGTGGCATTGTAGAATGCACGGCAGGGCGTGAATTGTGTGGCGAGGGGGTGTGTCCCCCTTCTTACGACGTTAGGGTCGACCGAGCCACGTGGTGACGTGAAGTACGTTGCATAGGGTGGGGGATCAGAAGGATGGTAAATAGTTTTCAGCGAGTGAACGAGCGAGAAGGGAAGCTCGTGCGCGTTAACTGGTGCTAAGTGAATCTGTGGCCATGCTTTAGGGACGCGTTTCACGGGGAGGGTCGAGAACACCGCCAGGAACACCATTGAATTTCATACAGGACCACTTCTCTCGCTGATACTCTCCTCTCTCTTGTCAACGATCGTACAAACCGATTCTCGGTGTGTATTTAGCGGCATTTGGTTTTCGTCGCTCGCCTTCCGACCAAAAATATTATTAACAACTTATTTTTTTTCGATAGAAGGTGGAGGGGGAGGGGGTTGAAAGAGTCATTCGCATAGGCGGACGAGGGCATGAAGCCGGAAAGTTTCCGCCCGGCTGGCCGTTATTAATAAAATGTCGTTAAAAGCCGGGTACCACAGGTTAAATAACGAAAATTGAAACTTTACATGTTCAGGGCTGTTGGGGGGCGCCCGGGGTGCCTCGTTTATCCGAACAACGCGAGACCATAAAATCGCGGCACAATGCGGACACGATAAAAAATAATTTATTGAAGAATAAAAGTTCCCGCGCTGGCGAACTTTCTCCTTTTCTGCGACCGCTTGCGGGCACATGCGCGCGTATCCGCGCCGTGCGTTGCCTTTTAATTAAAATAACGCGTTCAAAAGGGAATTTTACTTATATAGCCGGTGTCACGATTGTTATTAATTTAATTCTAGCCCGGTCTAATTGCATCGCGCCGATAATTCTTCCATCGCCGTGTTGGGAAAGGCGTGGCGCGTTCGCTGGCCTCTTCGTCCTCGTCCTCGTTCGTAGTCAACCTCGTCGACGTCGCCCTGTACTGCCTGGTTATTTTCGCGTGCACGTAACCATACAGGACAATAAACGACAACTAGCAACCCGTCAAACCGACACGGTAGAGCAACGCAGGAGACTTTTACCCCCTTCCTTTCCCTTCTCCCTCTTGCACCGGCTTTCTATGTTCTACAGGTCACGACGACGTGGTCCTTTGTCCTGCGGCTGGTCGCCTTAATTATTTTTCGCACGCTCGCCGTCTTGATTTAATTAACGCATTACCGGACTGCCGCGTCTTAGCTTAATTGAGAGAATAATTTCACGTCGCCCCGTGTTTAACCCTTCTAGCCACTAAGTAGTAGAACCGTAGTCAGCGTTCCCCGCCTTTCTCCGTTGACCATGATACGGAAGAAAACGTCTCGTCGCAGGACGATTTGCAAGAAAACACGATCGTTTCGTCCCCAAACTTTCCATCGGAAACGCTGCATATTCTCCTAGTCTTGTTTTGGTCGCTTTTCCTTGCGATTTAGCGACTCGACGTATCTATTGTTCCGTTGAAATCGAAGAGACGTGGAGGGGCTCGCCACCCCGTTCTCGCACGTAAATACGACAGGACACATCGTTATCAGCAGTCGCAGGGAATAGGCACCGAGTAAAACAAGCCTGTTAATTCGTGGCATCCCTTCCGAGGATGGCTGTCGGCTTAATCCACCCTTGGCCTCAGCGCTGCCGATATCGATATCGCGATAAAATCTCGATACCGACGTATGAACTCGTATATAATAAATCGGATTACCCGTGCGAGAAGGGACCAGGCATATGCTATCTAACAGAGGGCAGAATAGCATATTGCGGGTGAGAAACGGAGAGAGGAAGAGAGAATCGTAGGAGATGCAGCAACCCCTCGCGAAAACGAACCTCAGGGGTGGCCACACGTCACGCTACCCTAACGCCACTCACCACTGTGGGATAGTTGGAATATCATCGTTGTCTGCGAGAACACGTGGTTTTTCGGGATGCAACCCTCCACCCTCGTTCCAAATCCCGCATGTTCGTTACATAGCACTGGCAAGCTGGTTCTCGGAACGGTATTCATGACCTTAGCTCCGTGACGAAATTTGATTTTCCTCTTTATTTGTTGCGACATCATACTAGTTCTCTCCTCTACTCGTTAACTATGAATTTCGAGGTGTTTCGATATTGTTGCATTTTAATTATTTCTCGTGTATCCTCTTCCTCGTATGTACGTACGAAGATGACAAGAATCAATCAATGCTGTCACAAGCAATAGCTTTTAATTTACGAACCAGCGAAGGAATACGTTTAGCCTCGATATTGAAATGAAATCAAATTCAAATTTGCCAAGGTAAGACCTAACATCTTTCGCTCAATTGCAATCGTCGAATATCTTGACAATATGTACAATATCCCAAGGGGTGGAATTCTAGTAAATTGCCTAATCCATGGCTAATCGTCGACAGCTCGTCGAAATCCAAGCACATTCTCGTAGAACGAAGACACGAAGATCGATCGAGCCCTAAATCGTCGATACTCGTATCTCCTCGTTAGTACATTAGAAGCATCCGAAGGGAAGTAGGTCCAATCAGAGTCTGCTAATAATTTGCCTCCCCCTCCCACTCCTCCCTATAAACGAACCGTGCCATGGTAATAATCATTCCCTGCGTCGTTGCTGGCGTCCTTCTGCCACGCATCGCAGCGACGCATCCCCTCTGCAACCCTCCGCAAGGGACTAATCGCCGGCACTGCTAATGATTTATAACCGACGCACGCGTGTACGTGCAGGGAATCGTTTCGAGTGTGTGTTACTCGAACCGGCGAATCCTGTTGCGGACCCCCGCGGCGTTTACACCGTGGGATTGGGTCCGGATTTCGTCCGGGAGTCGAGTAACGTTCTGGAACACGGTCGAGTTGGCCAGGACTCTCGCGCGCGCGATACCGGCTTCCGGTTGGCTAGCGTAAGCTCTCCCTGTGAGAATCAACGGGTTCCTCGTCTCACGATTAAACTAAAACAATGAGGATTCTTTTCCGGTCGGGCTGCCACGTTTCAGCCAGCTCTCCTATTTTCCGTCGTTTTTCTTTTTTTTTTTTTTTTCTTTTTTCCCTCCCCGAACATATTTGTTGTCTCTCGCCATTAACGCGTTTGCTGGCGGCTTTCTTGCTCGTTGAAAGGGAAAGACCGTTGGAGAGGAACAGAACGACTTGAAAGTTTCTCTGCAGGTTGCATAGTTGGCTGGACTTGAACAGGACCTGTTTTCTGATACCGTGACGGCGGACGTAAGAATGACGGAAAATGGAAGGTTGGATTTTATGCATCTAGAAGAGAGAATCTTGGAGTTGTATATCGGGAATTTTCTAAAACGATTCTTCTAGCTTGCAGATTTCGCGTTCTCACATTCGAGCGCCATTTGCCAGACGAACGACGGTTCGCCGGGGTCAACAGTCAGGGCCGTAACTCGCTGGGGTCAAGCTGAAAAGTGGATACGGTCCATTCCGAGCCAGACGCGGCACGGTCACGTCCCAGCGCCGTAAATCTCCCTAATTCGCTCGTTGAGAGTCCAGAGGCGTCACGGATGCCGTTCGGCCTGACGAATGGCCGCCGGTTTAATGAAGCTATATAGATCGCCATTGTTGCGAAACTTACCCCTGAGCCACTCGAACGAACGAATTCCTGAAGCGCGATATCTCCGCCAGTGGAGAAAAGTCGAGCGCCGCACAAATGCGTCCAAGTTGCGCGCGAATAAGAAACTTGGATAATGAGGAGCGAACTGATAATTGATAAGAGGGACGGGTCTATTATGACGATTGTCGACGTCGTATCTCCATCCAGGCTTACTCGTTCGCGCTGCTCTTCTAACGAGGGAAGAAATTCTCGGCGTATTTCTTTCGCGTGACCCAAATGCGAGGATCGATGTAGAGGAAAAGAAGAAAAGACGGAGGTGGGTAAACTGCGAGAAGGGCGGGCGAATCATTCGGTGGTTTGCCTCTGAAAACGGAGGATTTAATCGAAGTAACATCGAGGCGATTCCGTTTGAACGGTTCTTTGCTTGGTGAGCGAACTCTCGCGAAGACATCGGCCCGGTGTAACTTTTAATTAAAAATTTCTAAGAATTTGCCACGAAAGGAGCGCGCAGACGTCGTAACGAAGCTTAATTAAAGCCGGCCGTTTTACTTCCGTTATGTTCTCGAAAGCGCTCGAGCGGCCCTTCTCCTACCCCACGACGACCAACTTCAAAATTACTTCGAAACCGCTTTAGAACACTCGACGGTACACTTTCCAGCCGACTGTACCGACTCCCACTCCTCTTTCCTCGTTGCATCTCCTCTCTTGGTCCCTTTGGGGTGGCGGACAGGTAACTGCATAAAAATCTCGACGCATTCAACGAGGGCGGATAGCTTCTCATGTTACGCCGACCACCATAACGGAATTGCTTTATTAGACAGGGCCTCTCCTCTCCTCTTGTTCCCCTCTTTTTCTTTCATCTCTTTCGTTCTCCCTTCTGTTCTCGTCTCTGTGCTTCTCTCCGTGTCTGGCCTCTGTCCTCTCTCTTCTACTCTTGCTCCTTTCTCGCACGTATCCGCTCGTTCTCTCCGTACTCATCTGGCACGGTTTGCTCGTACCCTGTCCGACTGCTAACGAGACAGCTCGTGAGCAGCCGAGTAGCAGCCGGGAGTGCAGAACGTCCACCCTAAGCCTACCTTCAACGACCAACCGGGCTACCTAAACGCGTCCAACGGATCTACTAAATCAAGATGTACATTGGTCACGGTGTACATGGCGGTCGGCTCTGTTATCCATGCTTATGAAACATTGATTTCACGCGGCCCGGTCTGCGCTGCTCTCACGACGCACTATACGGGGTGGTCTGCAAATACGGATAGAAAATACCAGATATCATTGTCAAAGAATTTATCGACAAACAAGATTCGTTGGCGGGCGAAGGTTGTCGGTAAACAGTGAAAATCGCAAAGAGAAACGTCGTCGTATCGTAAAATCGAGATAGGACATGAAAATAGTCTCTCTACGCGTGCGAATAATTGTCCTTTAAATAAGAAATTCTTTCCGAAACACCCAGTACACGACCATAACTCAAAGTGACGTGGCTCCGTTGTTGCTCCGGGAGGTCAGTCGATTTTCATACCGGTCGAACCCGTATTCCCGTACAAGATCACCAGCCGCGTCGCGACTGGTTCCTCGTGCAAAGCCTCAAAAACAATTGCCAGTGAGACACGCCACGAAACCGAGTACAGGACCTCGATTCATCCTGGCCGTGAAATCGAGGGACCGCAGAAACCTCCGAAAAAGAAGAGCAGACGGAAGAAGCGTGGACCTGTAAAGGTACGACTAAACTCGTCGAAAGGCTTTGAAAATTACGAGGCCGATGTCTCTTGGCTGAAAACAATTGTGTAACACTTGCAACGTTCTCGTTTACGTTGTTAATGGCCCGATTTCAATTAAGATTCCCCGTCTTCCGATACGTCGTTCGAGAAAGGTGTCCTCTCTGACCACGAAATTTCCGGCATCCTCGATACCATTAGGCGATGGTACAAGAACGAAGGACGTCCGTAGGACACGCACGGGTGTCAGACAAGGGCGGCGGGTTATCGTGTGTGCCACGGATCATTACCCTGCAGGGCCAGCGGTAGGATACAGTGTCCTGGCCTGAACTAAGATTAATCACTCCGGCCAGGCCAGGGCAATATCGGCCACTATAACGCCGGCTGACGATAACTCGCGACACGTTCCTGGGAGATAAGACGTCCCCGACATGATAGCCGCGAATTTTCAAACGCGTCCGACACACTCTCGGATCACCAGGACCACCTGGGTAATTAACTATTCTGCTGATAGCTTGGCAAGGGTCAGCAATTTAGATCGGAAATGCATTTGCCGGTAATGGATTTGAAATACATGGACTAGAGATATTTATGGAAGTTTGTGTTTTTATGAACATCAGCGAACAAATAGAATGTACATGCAACGTTTTACCTATTAAGTATATTATATTACGTGACAGGCTAAACGTAATCATACTGGTGTGAGTCAGGATTTTGAGAATTTGAATGGAGCCACGTATTTCTAACTTTATAGATATCGTTTCTTTGGTTTTATAGTTGATCGAGTTGTAATTTTACTTTCTGTTACGACATATTTTTATGGTTTGGAAATATATAACGATTTGGGAAATTTCTTTTTTTTTTTTTTTGTATAGATGAAAAAATATTTGTGTAAGGAATTGGATGACAGAAGCAGCGCGAAGTCTTTTATTTTGATCTCTCGATTGACATTCGGTAGTAGCGATATTTAGTAGTGCGAATAATTAGAAACGGGCAACGTGTTTTCGCTCTTTGTCTCTCGCGTCACTTCCAGAGACGTGATTTTACTCGCAGGAGGTGCATTGTTCGGTGGTCTGGTGGAGAATTTGTTGCACTGTGTACAGGCAGCCCCCTAATTTTCAGGCCGACGCATGCATCACTCCGTGGCGAAACTTGTTTCTTAAAAAGTAGGCTGTGAGCCGAAATACCGGACGCTGAAGTCGTTTTTGCAAAAGATCGATGGCGTCTCGGAATTCGACACTGTTGCGACGCCAAAGCTAAAATATCGTATGTTATGTTCGCCATCTTAAATCAATTTTAAGTTTTTTCTGTCGTTCGCTCCGGTTTGTTCGTAATTTATTAAAATGATTCTAGAAATTATTGGAGCTTAAAAATCAACGAGAATGTACTGATTAGTTGAATAAATGTCTTGGCCGTAATTTCTTAACACGGTTTCAGAAATAATTTCTCTTTCTGGGAAAGTATTTTCCGAAGGTAATTTCTGTCGCGTTAGAAGCAATCTGCACTAAATTCTCGCTATGCCGGCGACATGTTTGTTCAAATATTTCCCGTTTGATATCTATGTGGAGTAAAGAGTTGCCGTCAGGCGCAAGCAATCGCGTACTCTCTGCGCGCGGATAATTGTCACCAGCAGGAAATTCAGTCGGCGATAGCAACTTTTGCGGGCTGCGCGATCGGTCCTGCTTTCCGTCCTATTATTCCTAGTAATGAAAGCGCGGAAATAGGATGGAAGAAGTTCCAACTTGCCGCGTGGAACTATTGAAATAAATACTTGGTGCATTTCTAACGGCCTGCTGACCTAATTTTTCCGTTCCTTTCCTCGGCCTGTTGAATTTTCTACAAGTTGGATTATCCGAACTGTTCAAAATTTTCGCACACCCTTAATGGCAGAATTGAAATTTTAAAAGGAAGTTGCTTTGTTCGTTGTTTGATCCAGAAATAACGAGACACTTTTCATTAGAAATCCGATCAACAGATTCGAGGGAAAACAGAAAATTATTGCTATCCGCGAACATTATCGAGGTACTAGATTATATATTATGCTCGTTATAATTGCTTTGTTGGTATTATTCAACGAGTATGGTTATTCGATCGACGATATTCGTAAATTGACAAATTACAGGTTGCAGGAAACGTATTTCTAAATCTTGTGTCATTTTTTATCATAGCGAAACATCAAATTGCTTTGCTAAATTTTTGCTATTTCCTCCGTGAGCGGAGGTAGATCAAGGAGGTGCGCTGAAACAGTACAATGGACGAGTCTAGCTGCAGGGCCGTACCAATGTATGTTCCTCGACAATACGTCTTGGTGCTCTGTTAATATCAAGCGTCTACAATGCCAGGTGGCATTGTGATATTCGGTGAAATCAATAACGCGTTATAAACACCCTTTGTACCTAGTCAGCGTGCCCATTCCTTAAATTTATGTCTCGAGTAGAACCTCATTAAGAATCTCCATCAAAAGAAGAGAAATGAAATTATTAGTCCTGCACAGCCATCTTCTATTAAATTCATCCACCGTGTAACAACGCGACAGGGGTTCGTCGATTGCTATTCGAGATTTTCCTAATTAAAATCCTTTCCATTTTCAAGAACAGCGAGTTCAGGAACACCTTGGCAGAAATCAAACGTTGTAATCGCGTTTCCTAGAAAGTGAGAATTCTTCGTACATTCCGCGTTTCTCGCGAAAGCTCGTGCTTCGAGGTGAGATTCGTCATAAAGAACACCTGGTCGTGCGAGGGTCCGCCTTTCCTGGTAGACGCGTGTCCACGCATCGTCACACCTGCTTACGTAAAGCCTCGCTCGCATATGCCTCGCGGATCTGCATCCTTCCCGAACCTGGTACTCTTTCGTCGGCACGTTTTCACGCGTCGGAGGAACTTCCTTTTTCCTCTCGGCCGAGTCGCGAGATCGTGGTCCGCCTTGAAAAAAAGCAAGGAGTGTGAGGGCACGCTGAGAACACAGCTTAAACGTTACGCACGAACGCGACCAGCATCCCAGTTCACTTGGTTCTTGGACCCTCGACCATCTTTTTTTTATTTGCTTTTTCATACTTTGTTCGAAGCCTGAGGGCTCTAGACGATAGTCGCGAGACGTTCTAGAGGTTGTTTTACGAGCGTCGTGGATGGAATATTTTTACAACCTTGGTAGCACTCGTCCCTAGTCCTAGAGCACCCGTCTAACACAAGATAATGCGCGTTCATTTTTAAACGATAGAAATATAAAACTTTGCTCGCGACTAAAACTAAAACCTACCACTGTCAGAATCGCTCAAAGTTAAGCAGCATCAATGTCGCTTTTTGGGTGTTGCTACAGTCACTCCTTGAATTTCCCTTAACTTCAAAATTTCTATCTTCTTTACATACAAACATCTCTTCTGCTACTACTTCGGAGGAGGAATATCTCGCTTTTATTTACTTTTTATATATCATTTTCCTAATTGCGTTGTATAATAGCATATTCCGTTTTTGGTCGCGATTACACGAGTATCCACTGCGCTCTTCGTGAAATAAATTCAAGGAACAAACTTAATTCCCTGGTACCATCGTACAGCGACCTTCGCGAGTTCAAAACTGCGATCCCGGTCTCCAGGATCCGAGTCAGTCGTTTCGCAAATGCATCGCTAATTGACTTTAATCATTCCTAATTGCTGTCGATATATTCGAACGGTAAGAGGATCAAGATTCTACCACGAGGAATTTTCGAGGTCGACGTAATAGGATCTCCGAGTTGGCCTCTCCAGTTATCGAGCTGTGCTGGGCATCCGCGCACAGTGTAGACGGGCTGGGTTCGTATGAATGACAGGCTCATTGAGTAGCGGAGGGTAGCAGCGCGGCGGGGGTGTTCACGAAACGCCCTCCAGCGGCTACCGGACCCGAAAACTCGGTCCCACGCACCTGGGTCCCTTGCAAAAGGGCCTCCAAAGGGGCCCTTTTGTCATGCTAATACCACACACTCCTCACCCTTCGCCTACCTAACCCCTCGCCCACCCTTCTCCCGTTGGTTTCTCCCCTCTTCGCGTCGCTACCCTCGTCGAGCGTACCGACCAGGTGTTCGATTCTTGTCCCCGGAGGAGTTCCTCGGGACCCTCTGTCACCCGATCGCTGCGGAGGGATCTTGCCTGATCCACGACTCCACGACTGAGAAAACTCGGGAGCCTTGACAGAAAGGGGGGAGGGCAAGAGGGTCGTGAGCACGCGCGAATGTTCCTGTTGAAATGGCGTCGGTGACGAACCGGTATTACCGCGTCGTGTATGCGGTGACGATCGTCGTGTCTCCATGTGTCCGTCGTTCAATAAGGGAAAGAGATTTTATCACGAAGAAATTGAAATCTAGCGAAACCTTTGTACGCCCCGTTTATAGGTATTGGAACATTTGCAGAATATATAATACACGTAAAAGATCATTAGAGATGAATTTTTGGGATTATTATCTCGTTTGGAACCTCGTGATATAAAGAATCTTCGAGCGTATTAAAGATAGTTGAGATAAAAATGGCGAACACTTGTTGGAATGACGACGACGAGGACGCGGAAGAAAAATAATTTCGTTTCATTTAGTAGCGCTTTCGTACGACTATAAAAATTTGATCGTACAGAAACGAAGCGCAGAACCTGGTAAAAAAGAAAAAAAGGAATATTTTCATTGAGAATTAAGAAAGCGTAAGAGTATTTCTATCAAAGATCGAACGTAACAAATGACATAGAAGGGCAACGACAATGGCGTGGGTTGAGAATCCTCCGGTGTCGCAATTGAAGAATTTTCTTCTACTTCTTAAATTATGTTCATTTATGGATACGAGAATTTTCCTGTAGTCCTTAGTTTATTACGAATATTTGTATAGCGTGAGAGGAAATGAGAGATATAATAATAGGCTATCGAAAAGGAAGACGAGGGAAACGCGAGTCAAATCCACGTTATCGCGAGGAGAACGCGCAACCTGTTGAAGCTTGGTTAGACGACACTGTGGCAAGAGCAGCGACGGGGTTGACAAGCGCGTGCTCGCGAGAGCCGCGTCACAGCGGCATTTCCGTTGCGTCGATCTGTCGATAGCTTTTCAACGAATCAATCGGTCGATGGGAGGAGAGTTACCAGGCCACGGAGGACGACGATTCTCTGTGCGATATATCGATGCACTGGCAACCCTTTTCCCGCTTCCTGACTTCGACCCCATGCGTCTGCTCTCGATATCGTGCCACCCCTCCTGTCGACGTCTCGCAAGATCGAAACGACGCCATCTTTCGTGTCAGCCGAGAAAAGCGTCTCCGTTTCCTACAGTTACTGCTATCGCTCTGTATTCTTCTCCCGTACATTCAATAAAAGAGTATAGTAAGTTGTTGGCCACGTGGTGGCCCGACCACAAGCGAAGCGTGCTTCGGATATCGTTGCTAACGCATTCATAGAGTGTTAGAGGGATCACCGATCGTTTTAGTATGGTGTTAAACAGCATCGATTATCTTGATTATTATTCAAATATTATTATTGGCACCCTGACCCGATGACGGGGCAGAGTTCAGCCAGGTTACACCCTAAACGGCGTCATAAAAGCAGACTACAAAGGGTCCATGTAGTCTTAGCTCGTGCTAGAGAATGTCGCTGGAAGAATGTCGATGACAGTTTATCGTTTTCTATTAAAATTCATGGCCGTCTGCCTTCGTTCTCCAAGAACACTGTAATTCCGTTCCTCGTTGTGGCGGGGGAGAGCGCGGAGGATTCAAAGGGCTTGATTCGTTGCTCGTCTCGGTCGTGACAATTTTCTCAGGTCGACAGAGAAAACCCTTTCGAAACTTTCCCCCCTTTTCAGCATCCACCCCTCGTTCGAATTCTTATCACGCCGCGAACGGCGCAATCTCTGCTCGTTACAATTATTCAGCCCTTTCGTTCCACGCTCGCTCCAAGTCTCGCGGAAACAGCGCTATCTCCTTTACTTCGCGATGAATTTAAGATGAAGAGGAAAGGTGTCCATGTCGATGACGGGGAGGCTGGTATCGTTGAGAACTGAACGCAGGACAGTCTCGATATTCGAAAAGGCGCTGGTTGCAGGAGCCAGGAGCGAACCAACAAATTCGAGGGTGTAGCCTTTCCATTTGTGCGGTGGGTAGCCAGCGACGGAGCCGAGGATCGGGTGGTCTTTAGGTGGAGTTCGCTTCAGGGCAGAGACGGCAGGCGTCGCGGTAGCAGGGTTGGCTCCTACTGGCTCCTAATTGGGAGACCGGCAACTAACTCTCTTAATTACCGCCTCTACTTCCTTGCCTCTCCTCCGTCGACCTCCACCTCCTGCTCCACCACCTTCTCGTCGACCTGTCTCCACCTACTAGCGTTCTCTCTTCGCCTCTTTCTCTGCCTCGTGTTCTTTGCTCGGCTCTTTTCTCCACCAGCTTTCTCCTACGCGTCTCCCTTTTTCCTCTTTCTCTCCTTCTCGTTTCTCCGCTGCTCTTTGGTTTCGCTTCGCCCGTTCTCTTTCTGTCTCTTTCCATCTTTTCACCCTCTTCTCGCCAAGCGAGAACCCTGAAAGCTCTGAGAAAAGTTCCGTCGACTTAATTACATGGAATAATCGCGGGGGTACGGAACCTGGGCCGAGTCGTTGCGTCCATTCCCACATTACGAGATTTCTGATGTGCCACAAAAGAGCCCTTTCCTTCGATAGTCGTCTCGCGCCAGGCCTCGTTTCATCCACGCGAGTTCCACGGACCTGATTAGCTCGACTCATCGCAATTGATTGGGAAAACGCAGCTATCACGACGGCATCCCTTTGTGCCAACAAATTGCGTGTTTACGTTTAACCAGTTTCTGGATGAGCAAGCGAGAGCAAAAGCGGAGTAACGCTAGCGCTCGACAAATCGAGTAATTCAGGATTTTAGAGAATCAACGAATATGGATAGATTCCTAAATGCATGAACATTCTCGGTAATGTGTTTGCGTTAAAGTCTATGTAGAAGCTTGAAATGTTAAAGTTTCGAAGCTAGCGACGCATTTCAGTCGTCTACGCGAGGCTTAAGTTTCTTTTTTAAACGAAGGACAAAAAGCAACTGGAAGTTGTCTCTCTTTGCGAAGTAGAGAAAGAGAGAACGTGTGAAATTTTCACAATGAAAGCTTACGACTGTCAGAGTTGGCAACTTGTTCGCGGGATAATGTCTGTTCCAGTGGTACGCGTTGTTGCAATCGCGTATCTGACACGCGGTGAAATCAATGTAACATTCATGCGAACCCGGGCGCAGATTCCGGTCGTGATATTCACACTGCCGCGCTGCTGCGAATTGTATCCTATAAACATCGTGAAAGTTCACACGACGCGTTCCTCTGAGCGTAACGCTCTCGCATCTTTCTTTGCGCTAACCGTTGTCAAAGCGGTTTTACCAAGTTTACCAAGATCTTTTCCGCCATTGAGAAGAACTAAATTTTAATTAAAAGTGTTATGAAGAAGGCTCTTCTTTAAAGATGTCTCTCCCTCTCTTTCTCTTTCTTTCTCTCTTCTACGAATAGATTGTTCCTCTCCCCTCCAAGAATCTGGATCGCGAGCGAGCGAGCGAGCGAGCGAACGAATATCCCAACGAACGAAGTCGTAAAGTTCTCGTTACACGTCATTGTTGTAGAAAGGTTGAATAAGGTGCGAACGAGAGAAGCGGTGTCGGCGGGTGGTGCTCGTAATCTTCAGAAATCTCCAGCTGCCCGTCGACATCTTCATCAACGGCTGCCATGAGGATATCGTCGCGTCGGTCGATCTTACTTTGATTCTAGATCGTGCGCTTCTCGCACAGATCCGTGCCACCCTCTCTCCTTCTTCTTCTTTCACAAAAATACACTGAGATTTTCTGATAATCTTCCTTTGTCCCGTGCCAGGGAGCAGATCTTTCCCCTGCTACCTTCTTCGCAGGAAATAGGAACGTCTTCGAGACCCTTTCGCTCTGGCTCCCTCTCGCATCGTCATCATCTCGTACAGCGATTAGGTTGATCGAGGAAACGATTGCGTCAATTTTTGTCCATATATTCACGAAATTACTGTTTGTTTTCCTCTTCCTGACTACATCACCAGGTTAGCTCATACACGAAACAGCTTCCTTGAGAGTGAATTTAAGATAATGGAACTTACCGCTCGATAGCGCGAGTAATTTAGAAAATTTCAACAGGAAATTTCCGTAAGAGAATTTTCTTATGCTACAACTTTCTTCTAAAAAAACTTCATTCTTCTTATATTATAAAAACTTTGCCCTTTTTGTATTTGTAATAGAAAAGCTGGTACGATAACTCGACTATTTACCTAGGAAATTATACATGTACCTAACGTACATCTACAGATTCTTTTTTCAAGAAGCTGCTCAATCATGTACTATCTATATCCTAGATCTATCATTGTCCTAAACATCGGAGAGTGAAGAAGCATTATAAAGGAAATATTAAAGTTTTGTCGAATCTCTGGGCGAGTTTTCAACTTTCTTCGTCTGACAATCGTAAGTAGCTTGCAGTTAGGAACCGTGGCGACGTATCTCTCTATGTACAGTTAAGCTTTTCACATCTATGCGGTCGCGAAGCAGTCGCTATTCGTGGCTTGGTCGATACGAGAAGGAGAGTCTCTCCTCTCCTCTCTAGGATCACGGTATCCCTTGCCCTCGTTCTCGGTCCCTCTCGCGGGAACCCCTGCCAGGGGCCGACAATAGGCCGCAGTAGTTCTCATTTGATTAATAACCCGCCCACAATGAGCACTCCCAGTGACTCTCAGTTGATTAACGATCGCCACACAGCATCACAATGCCGATGATGGCCGTTGCGCGATCCAGCGTGTTCCGCGGATCGGTGATTCACTCCGTTAGAGGAGCCTCGATCCGAGGGGATTGATCGTGGATCACGAGCAATCTGCCTCGCAGAGGAGTCGAACCTGGATCGTGATCAGTCTGCATGGAACGTTGATCCGCGCGGTAAAAATTATCTTCTCTCTATCGTTTCGTGGCTGCAGATACGCTATAATGCAACGGAGTATAACAGATCCCGGAACAGTACGAAGGTTTGAAACGCTGACTAATCGTAGTTGAAAATCCACGTGTAATCTTTGACACCCAGTAAATCTGCTTATAATAAACTACTATCGACTGGAAGTCTTGTTTTGTCTGCTACGTACGTTATCATTAGATCGTGAATATTTCTGCGAATTTACATCTTCGTGAAAACCATGCAAGTAGTAGAAGCTAGAATTATTACGTGTTACGACGAGCATGATATTGTGAATGTTTTGTATATTTTCGCGTATTGCACGTATTCGGGCAATTTTCTTACAAATGCGCAAGAATGTACAGCCTGGTCGTTATAGTCGGTATGACGTAAATATGCAACGTTAAATTTGGTCGTTTCAAACTTTGATTAGTTTTGTACTGTTTTGGAGATTGGATATTCTCTGTTATTTCTTTTTATTCTGATAATTTATCACAACTAACGAAGATTGAATTAAGTAACTTTTTATCCATTGGTACATTTCAACGTACTAAAATTCGTTAATACAAAGCTCGCCATTATTTCATCTTCCTAACGATCTAAGCCACTAAATTTATATTTCGCTCGTATATATTGATCCAAGATTTGTCACGACCATCCATGGACAAGCGGGGACACGTAGTTGAAATTCGCGTTGTCCAAGGGTCAACCGCATACGCATATAACATTTTTCGAGGCAGCCACGAAGTTACATCGACGCTGGAGTCCGGTTTCCACACACGTATCCTTTATTTTCGATCGGTAACAGCCGATCCCCTTAGACGTTAAACGAGACGCACCTGATGCTTTCGCGCTTTATTGCCGCGTGCTATGCAGGTAGCCGGAACTCGTTCACAGCATATTAAATTATACGACCGTTTTTAACTGCTTAATATTTCGCCCATACCGGATAGGCAGATTATTTCTATTCGCTCGCCCTTACACGCTTCGACTAGGGAAACTTTCTATTGGCATTCAAAGAAATATTAATCTCCGCCAGTGTATCTACCGAAAGCCTCGAAACGGAGACTCGATCGTTTGCGATTTGCCTAATGCTTCGCGGCGAATGTCATTTTCTCTTCTCAAATGGAAAAAACAAATAGAAATCTGTGGTCTACCGGAAACTGGGTTGCTTCTGCAAGGGTTTACGTAAAAGGCTTCGCGTAACTCGGCGCACGAACAAACAGGTAGCATTGTGGAGTGAATCGCGCGTGAATTGGATCGATGCTCGGTCAGATTTCCAACGAAGATCGAGCGTGGAAAGGAAAGTAGGTGTCTCGTGAGCGAGCTTTTTCAAAGGTTGGTCCGTGCAGTGTCGCGCCGAAGGGAGAGACGAAGCCCCTTCCCCTTGGAACTCTGAGCTAAGATGGCCGCTCTGGGAGCGTATCCTATGTCGTGGGAACGTTTTTACCAACTGGAGCACGACGGGCCCTGGCGAGGGCTCGCAGGAATCCGAGCAGGTAGTCTCACGTGCACGGCTACCTACGGCTTGTGAGAAAAATCGTTTCGGCTGGATTTGCGATGGCGGCTCCTCCTTCCTGGGATTTGGTCCAGGAATACTTCCCGCGTTGCATCCTCGCGCCGGGAAATTCACACCGTCGTCCTGGACATTCTTAGAAACGAATTCTTACGTCTCCCTGGAAATCTTCGAGTTTATTCTCTCCTATATACGACACCTGATATTTTCCTGCGAATCTCTTCTTTTGTACCGGGCGTTTCAGAAAGTTGGTGACAAATATCGTCAAAACGAAAGAAGTCTTAATAAACATGGTCCTTAACGAAATATAGAGAAGCGTTAGCATTTTCTTTTTCCTCTGTCAGTGTCGTAGCGATTTTCCGATTATAGTTGGTTAGATCAGGTCGTTTAATTTTATCAGCGAACGTTCTTTAAAAGTTTCTAAAAAGTAGTGGCATATTATGGCAATTTATTTTGTTTCTCGTATCCTAATACTTACGTACGAGTGTGTATATGTTTAATCACATTTCACTCGTATCATCGAAGAAGCGTCACGCTGGAAATCTACTTTCCATTCTGTCCAACGTTTCTTCTCTTTTAGCCGCGAACAAAACGCGTTCGCGCGAACGAATTAACAAAGTCGATAAAACTTGAATGTCAAAGCGACGGAGGGTGGCCTCCCTCGGGAAGCGAAACTGCTTCGCGGCAGGGAAATTAAATGATCTACCTGTTCGGTTCGGCATCGAGCGAGTGCCAGCGTATTCGCGAGCAAAGGTTGAAATCGCATGCGCGCAGCGTCCTCGCGGGACGAAACAAGCGCGAGCCATTTATCCGGTTGCGAACATCCTGCGGTCGATCCGTCGCTGAAAGAATAGAAAGGAATCGTTAAGGGTTGGAGGAGTCGCGAGGAATTGTGTTTCGGCGATTCGATCAATTCCCTGGAGCTGACGCAGGTATTCGCGATATTCGAATCGAGGACGAGGATCGCGCGTTGCTTCGAATGGCACAATAAATCGGTTTCACGCGGCGGTACAATGGCCGCGACAATTAGCAACGCCCGACACTAATTTGAACTAATTAATGCCGGGGATATACGGGCATGGAGAAAAAGTTTGCAGGTGCGGAGCGGACAATGCTGGCGTATCGGTGAATCATCGATGATACGCTCGTTATTAATAAAATGACGGCACGACTCGGTGGATCGGTTTAATAACGTCTAATTAAGGGTGAGCTGATAATTATCGTTTCGCGGATCTCGGCATTTCCAGATTCGTGCAACAGTGGCTCTTTTCTTTCTCTGGGTAGGATCGCGTCCGCCATCGTGCAGATCGATAGTATTTTTTTTCGTGTTCCTGCAGCCTTTCGGTTATTCTATATGTTCGTTTCGATTGGCAAAAATACACGCGTGGCAACCACGATCGGAGTTACGAATCGCCGCGCCACGTTGGGCAAAACGGCGTCGAAATGATTAGGACGGTCGAGCAGAGTCGGCGCGCAGCATTGAAATATTTGCTGGAAATTGATTATCGTGGTTGCCGAATGCCACGATATGGAGATGACTAGACGAATCGGTTTTACTCGTACAATCGCGTTAATAAATACCGCAGAGACCAATCCGCGCTAATTAATGCAGATCCGCGAGCGCAGATTATGGAGAATTTGCGTTATTTGACGTTGGACCATAACATCAATGCAGTTCGTTTCATCCACGCGATAAAGAATCTCGGATTATTGCGATGTATATGTGTGCGTTAACATAGCAAGCTAATGCTATTATCGTTTAGACTCGCAATTATTGTTTCGGCGTGTCACGCTTGTATTCATTTCTTTCTTCCATTTCGAATATTTGACCATTTTAGATAATGGTACAGACAATCTTCATATTGCGCATATTTTCAAACTAGCGTTGTACAAAACTAAGTTCGAGAAACTAACGGAATAGCTCTTTTCCCTTTTCCCTTCTTTCTTTACCGACTATAACGAAATGAATAATATAACGAACATATTTGTCAGGGAATGAAAAGACACACGTATAGCTCAAAAACCGAATATAAGCAGAATTTTGATATGAAATCGATTCATAACGTACTGAATCCCAAAACTGTTGCCCTGTAGAAAATTGGACATGTGATTGTCGCGTTGGTCCCCTATAGTCTTCAAATATGAACAAGAGCCATTTTAATTATTATCCGCTCTAAAGATATCGAGTTAACAAAAAATAAAACTGTACAAGTATAGATCGTTGTATTAAGCGATGGAAACTGAAGAAACGGCGGGTATTCGACGAGCCTGGCAACAGACACATAGAGGAGCAATCATAGAGAGGAAAGCAGCCGTGTATAGAGGCTGGTCTGTCTACTGGAGGCGGAAAATCTCGGCGATCGCGGCGGCTTCCGGCGGCGAAGCGGAGGGAAGAGCGAAAGAGACGAGATGGAAAAAGAGGAGAGCCAGAAGAAGTGGTAGACGAAATGTAAATCCACCGCTGCTGTTGCCGCGCCACGAAACCAGAGGAGTAAACGGGGGAGACCGGTGGGAGTGGAACGATGCTTAAATTTCCGATATTTTAACCGGCGGCCGCAACTTACTCGTGCAACAAGTCCTTTCTCCTCGGTTGCCTCTGAAAGCCCGGCTAAGTAATTTCGGTTACGCCATCCGACTCGCGGCTTCCGCGCCACCACAGACGGTTTTCCACCCCCTCGCGACTTTCCTCCCTTTCCTACGTTTTATCCCTTCTTTTCGTGACTCAACCTTGTTCGTTTGTCTATTCGCCTAACCTGTATACCCTATCGATTGCTCGTTCTTATTACAATCTTCTCGTAGCTTTAATTGTTCATTAACTCGTCTTACCATGATCTACAATTTCTTTCAAATTACGTTTGCGTCAGGTAATCTTGATCAATCAAACGAGTCGATCGATTTCACGATCTTTAAATAGCTCTATTTTTCTTTTGACTTCCTGCAGTGGTCAAAGACTATGTTTATGTAAGGCAACTACTTGGTTGACCGACTGAGTCGATCGATTTCGTGCCTTTCAACCAACACGTTTATATATTAAGGTTCCGTTGTCCGACAATTTATTGTTCAATATGGGGCTAGTATGGTGCTCAAGTATCTCGTCTAGAGTGCAATTTAATTTAGGCATTTCGGTAATTATACTCTCACAGTCATTCGTCCACTGTTTGTACGATTAATTACAGTTGAGACTGCCAGGTTGTTCAACCAAAAATAGGCTAATGGGGAACGTTTTGTTAAACGATCAGAAAAAATGGACCCATCTCGATCTCTTTCTAATTACGATACGTGTCGCGTATCTACGCAGCTGCCACACATTTCGAAATAATAACTTTTATTACATGCGCGTTCTGTTCTACAAATCTCTTCGAAATCGTTCCGCATCGGATTTGAACAATAATTCTATCTCGGTACCCTGGATTGTTGAAAACCAGAAAGAAATGTTCCTAACAAATTTCATTTTGCTCTCCATCCAACCGTTTCTTCCACTGAAACGTTCGAGGAAATTCCAGCAGCGAGTTCCCTGCTCGTACAGACGCGATTGCGCGGCGACATGGGGTTGGTGGGTCCAACTTGTTCCCGAAACTCGGATTAACCGTCGAGAAGTGGAAGTTCGCGGCGGTAGTTCCCAGCAAAGTTCTCCTTCGCGATTCTCCTTCGGCTGTGTTCCTCTGCTCTCGATTTCCACGTGGTGGCGCGCGCGCGTGCTCTCGCCAGCGCTCAGCTTCGGTACGCGAAAAGGGAACAGATGTAGTGGCAGCTCGGTGTTTAGGGATAATTGCGATTGGTCGAGAGGGCAGAACTCGGGACGCTGCCACGCCATGTGTCTACCAAACTACTTGAAAGTTTGCAGCGGCACGACGTGGTCGACGAGAGCCTCCTGCTAATAGCGGTCTCTAGAACAGACCACGGTTCAACCGGCACACGCGTGCGCGCGTTTCACGCGTCACGGATCGCGTTCCACGCGAACTTGCTTATTGGATGCGAGAACGCAACGGGCTATGCGAAAACCGGGCTGAATTGGACGCGACTCATTTACGACATTTTACGAGATTGATGTTCCGAGATTTCTCTTGGAGAAGTTCGCCACTTTTTCGTTTACATTGCGCGCTCATTTACCTCTTTGTCGCAGTTCGGTCCGTTTTAGTTTGACGTGACCGCGAATTTGATACGGGTGGAACGAACGAATGGAAACGTACGGTGGCTGAATGCAAGAAGTATCTGCACGTTGCCTTATCTCTCAATCAAGCATATTTTTATCGAATTCCACGTTTCATTTTAATTGTATGAAAAATTTAATATATGTATTTAGACGTTATTCAATATTAATATTGATGAATGTACTATGATATATTGGGTTATGCTTAAAGTTTCTTTTTCTAATTTTGTAGTAATTGAACAAGATGCATCATGCACTCATATTATATGCACAAGATGCATATTCGATATAATAATATATTGTTTCTTATAAAACGAAAGAAACTGTTAGGACAACCTAATGCCGTAGCGTGCGAGTATTTTTTGTAGTTTCTGTACGCGGAACGAAATAATGGCGCTTCTTATGTATTTATATGTTTCGTATATTTAATAGAACAGCAGTATTGTACATTTTATACGTCTCTCAAAGCGACCATGCCGATCTATGGATAAGTTTATGTCGCGATTAAAAATATAGAATGCGCGAGATATAGAATTTTCGAAAAATGAGCCAGTGAAATTGGAGAAATTTCAAGGTGGCTAAGGATTTGTGTCAGAGTACGAACGCATTCAGAGATTCAGCCGCGAAATTGAGATAATTAAGATTCCTCTCGTTGCCAGGCCAGCTCGTCGAAATCTGCATGATTACGCTCGGTGGCACAGGTGGCGGAAAAAATGTTCCGTGCCAGGCTGAAAGTGAATACGGTGGCCGGGGCCGGCAATTTATTTCGCTAATGCAGCCGTGACGAATCCATTCGGCGACGCGAGGCTACTAAGAACGAAGAAAGACGCGCCCGACAGTGGCGAAACGAGAGAAAGAGAAAAGCGCAAGGCATCTCTCCTCTCGGCGCCAACAAAATGCATTTCGCGGGCTGCTCGTCGGTCTAGCTTCTGCTTTGGAAACGTATCTCGTATCTCGTGATCACAGAGAATTAACAGAGCCAGTTTCGAGGCTCGTTTTCAACGTTGAACGTCGTAGAATCACTCTTTCCCGGTATATTCTATATCCTTTTCGACCTAGAAATCTTCTACGGTTGATTTAGCATCCATTTTATTCCTCTCTTTCCCCGTAATCGTAAGCTTCAGCTACTTTTTCAATCGATGTAGTGTATTTTCACAGTAATTTCCCTATTCTGCTTCTTTTGTTTTTGGTCGAACTAGGTGAGGAATTTAATGAAAAACTTTTCAACGAAGGGTGAAGGGACTTTCGATAATGACGGACTGGCTGAACAAATTTCGAGCGTATTTAAATTTAAAGTAAAAGTGTTTGAGTTTATTCACTGGATTAAATTCAGTATAAGCATGTATAAACTACAGCATTTAATTAGATTTTTCTCATTTGTATTGGAACATTGACTGTATCCTCGATTATTAAGTTATCCTGTACCTTTTTTGACTTAGAAATCTTCTATGATCGATTTAGTATTCATTTTGTCCAACCCTTTTCGTAATCGTAAGTTTGAACTACATTTCCGATCGTGCATTTGCAATAATTTTCCTATTCTGTTGCTTTTGTTTCTGGTCGAACTATGTGAGAAATTTAATGAAAAAGTATCTAACGAAGGGTGGACGTACTTTCGATAACGATCGAATAATTGAAGAATAAACTTGGAAGATATTTAAATTTGCTGAGTTTATTCACTGATAATCGAATCTAATACAAACGCTGTATAAGCTACTGCGCTTAATTAGATTTTTCCCATTCGAATTGCAACTCTGACCGTATGCTCCATCATTTCGTCACTTCGTTTCTTCGCGATTCGTTTTATCGCCAAGAACAAACAAGAAAGATTCGAACGACTGAAAGTCACGGAGGCGACAACCGTATCGGGCAGCAGAGTAAAAATATCACGAGCCACGGGCAATTATTTAAAGTAGCGGGGAAAATTGCGTTTCCTGTAGAGTCAATGAATGTTCGATGGCAGTGGAGATCCAGCGAAACAGGTCAATGCACCGATCCTGAAGCCGGTAACGGCGAGAGCAAACGTTTGCCGTTACCCAATCAAGCCAGCATAATGCCGGTCTCGTATACGCGCGGCCAAACAGCCTACGGGGGTTTCACGATACACCATATGTACCAACACACCCTCGTGTTTGGCCGCGCCATTGGAACCCCCGGTAGCCGCGATTCGAGTTCTCGAGGAACGGGCTCGAAGCTGACGGGATCGACCACCACCTGGTTGCGCAGGTTCGTTCTCTACACATAAACACACACGCGCGCACTCACACACACAATCACGCGTACGTACGTTGGAAGTTGCGCGCGGGCCATGCACACGAGCAACGCCAATATTTTGCTAAGGTTATGTTTGCTGGCCGGCTGATGTACTGGCACAGATTGGATTTGAAGTTTATAGGGCGGAAATTCTTTAGGGAGAGCCAGCCTCCCCCGAGGTTTCAGAAGGTAAACGCGAGCACAGGCCCGCGCGACCAAATTCTTCGGAAAGCTGCTCGTTCTCGGCCGAGGGCGTGCTAGTTAAAAATTCATCGCGCTAAGTAATTCTCTTTGCTTTGCTCTTGTGCCGTTGATGACGTTTTAGGGAGTAGGGGTAGGTTCGAGGAGTTTCGAAAGAATGTCACCGAGGCAGCAGAGGGTGGGAATGTGAGCGAAGTGAGTCTGTGCAAATTCAGTGTTTCATGGATGTATAACTAAAGAAACGAGATGCTAAATCGTTGTATTCTCTCGCCTGTTATCGCAGATATTTTCTTCTGGTTATCTCGTACGTTTATGTAAAAGACGATTAATTGTTTATTAGTACGATCTCGAATATCGTGTACTTTCCCTCGAATCGTAACAGCTGATACGCGCGTAAGAATCGAAAACTTTTAGTACTTTTGTAACTATGAGACGCGATATAACTCAGCAATCGTTCACAAGCAATGGTGGAGTTATGAAACAAATTGCTCAACCATGGGGCCGTTTTTCTTTTTTAAGTAGAACTTTCTATAAAATTCGAAGCTAAGGAAATACAAATACGATTTATTTCTAACAAAACTGACACATCGGATAAGAAGAACGGAGACGCATAACCAAAAAGTTGTTATATTTACGCGATCAAGAATTCGAGCGACGGGTTAATTCGTCTGAACGGAAAGTCAGATTTGCTCGACCTAAATATGCCAGTAGTTTAAACTACCTTTGTCCTTATCTGCAGTGTTTAGTCAAATTCGCACGTACTATGTGATACACGAAATTTCCAGATCTATATAGAAACGCACAGTCCAATAAATAAGCGAGAAGGGACAGAGATAACGGCGTGAGTCGACTTAACGACGACGATTACGCGATGCCATTAACGGCTTCCAGACGAGAGCCGGGTTCCATCGTCCAAGAGGGCCGACAGGTACCATTATTTCATAATCACGCGGCTGCCGTCATTAGACACGTATTCCTGACAAATGACAAGTGAGGACTAACGAACAGAACAGCCTCTTCTTTACCGAAAGTTACACCTTCGATCTACCACGATCGTGTAGGGGTCACGCATCGCCCGTGGTCGCATTAAACATCCTACCGAGACGTTTTCACGGCTCGAGAGGACCCGAGAGGTTGTGTCGCGATCATAGTCCTCCGTCGCGGTGAGAAGAAGGGAACGATAGGCGAGCCAGAGAGAGAGAGAGAGAGAGAGAGAGTTATTGATGATGCACGAACACGGACATCGCCGGATACCGGCTAGTAACGTAAGTCCCGTTTCATCCATCAAGCTAAGGACTCGGCTTAATATCCCCGGCGAACGAGAACGTGGCTCTGCATTTCTAATTCCTCGTCTCTGCGTCTCTGCTCCGTGAACCTCGTCGTTTTTCCTTTTTCTTTTCCTTTTCCTTTTTTCGGCGTTCACACTTCCTACGTATCTTTGCATCAACGATGTTAATTGTATATTGGAATATCTTGAATCGATGAGATTCTTCGAAAAGTATATTTCGTTCTTCATAGCGCAGCGAGTATCGCATATTTGAAGACAGACTACTCTACGAAACCTCTGGTAGAGTGGTACTCTACGAGGATGTGCCCACTTGGTATTCAATTTTACTCGCAGGTAACGACAGGTCTTAATAAACGATAAGTAAAATCAACGAGCATAATATACGAATTTCTTGCTAGAAACATTATATAAGTCACATAAACGAATTATATTTTCATTTTAATCGACGACGTATCTCCATTTTGCTCCACTTTGGCTTATAAACGAAGTGAAATTCGTATCGATATCGTATTCGGTTAAAATCATTTTAGATATCCCTGTTAGAATATAATATGCAAATTTCTGACCGATGCAACAAGCTTGACTATTCTGCGCGTAGTCGAGGCTTGAATTTGTTCCAGTTTGAAGCTAGATTCAAGAGGACATCAAATTTGACATTTGATAATTTCTTTGTTCATCGATAGGGCAAAGTGCCAGGAACAAAATGACAGATACAAAAGGAGCTAGAAGGAAACGTCGAAACAAAGGGGCTGGATTGTCCGAGCTGGGAGAGGACAGGCAGAGTCGGCGCGAGTTCCTCCCGCGAAATGATTTGGAGTACGAGACCGATGCACGCGGCACCGCGGTATAATTACTGGTCGTATGTATCAGACACGCAATCAAGAATGAATTATCGCGGAACCACGCCTCCTGCCAGCGCTCAACCGGGCACAACAATGCCGACGCATCACGAGCAGCGACCCGACTGTCGATGATGTGTGCTAATAGTCCCCCGTGGCTTTCGCCCACAGTATCCAGATCCCGTGACACGATTTTTTCCGCTCCTAGCCCGCGGCCATTCACTCTTGTTCGTCTGGTCGCCGCGAGATGAAAACGCGTTTACGAAGCCTCTCTAGCCTGTACGTATGGTAAAACATCTCAAACACAATTATCTCGTATTTCGAGATACTTCTGTATCGAGTCGTTCGAGAAGTTTGTAGCTTTTTGGAAATTCCTCGTATATTCCATAGGAAATTTCGATAAGATTGGAAAAGGTTAGCCTGTTCTAGATTTTATCAAATAATACAATTGGAAGAAATTCTGTTCCCATTTAATCTTCTAAGTGATCGGTAGAATTATCAAAAGTCTGATAGCGAAAGTCTAATACCGAGCGAGATAATGGACACTAATTTATAGACTTGCTTGATTTTATTTAATTTTCTAAGTGGCAAAAATGGGAATCTTTTTTTTTAATAAGAAAATATTAATAAAACGTATGAAATGTTCGGTGTACCGGGAAGCGATATTGATTTCGATTAATTTCAGGGGTTGAGAGGATCCGATGGAGAGGAGTCGGGTGTAATCATAAAAATAGAACGATATTTAATTCGACATGCCGGATACATTGTAATTGCGTATTTCGTCGTGCCTCGGGGCAATTAATTAATTGTTTAATCAGCTTTCAAAATTGTTTAATTCGCTCGCCATAATTTCATTTAATATTCATAATTTGATTTATTATGGATATTCCGTGATAAATTCGCTTGAATTTTATGTGGCAAAACAATTTCTACACGAAGCATCGCTTACAGAATCCAATTTGTTTACCATTTCTCAGCATATTCCACAATCACGTTTAATCTACAAATTCTTAATTCGATCAAATGACATAAAATCTAATCGTATCATCCCCGCGATAATTCGAGCGACTTCGTTGTTAGTGCAACGTGTTAAACTTTCGAAAGAAAGGATTTCCTCTTTCTTCTCTCTTCGCCATCGTGGCATAAGAAACCACCAAAAGGTGCTCCTGAGAGCTCGTAGAAGAAAGTACGCGCGTTCCATGCCAGCTAAGATTTCGTATCGCCGAATCCAGCAACTCGTAGAACCTCCAGTTTTTTCCCCCATCATCTGGAACGTTGCCGGATGACCCAGGCCAGTCTCGACCCATAAAACCCGAAATAACTCTTGGTCCGAACCTCCTCCTCTGCCACCCTGTTCGGACAATATCAGGCTAGGGGTGGGAGGGGGCGGGAATCGCGCACAGGAAAGGAAGACGAAGGGTGGGTACGCAATAAATTCGCAATTTCCTTATTACGGGTAATGCCCCGGTCGGCGGGTGAGCTCGCATAAATATCCCTGGTTCCGGTGATCCTGTGACTTCCGGTCAGCCGCAATGACTTACGCTAGTCGTAGGGTAGATCGGGGGGAGGGTTGTAGCAGCAGCTAGCCAACGAACCAGCCAACCATCCCCGCGCAGAGAAAAGCGGGTGGACGGGGGTGTAGGTTTCGAGCGGGTTCGCAAAAGAGGGCGATGTTCGCGATGGAATTTGTCCCCGACGGTTCCGCCCTCGGATGACCACTGATAAATTTACTAGATTCTCCTTTCTGTTCTCTTTTTACCGTCGTGCCTGTTACATCCCTTTTTCTCGTCCGCCCTTCGTTCTGCTTTTTCCTTCATTTCTGCGTACACTCGTTCTACTGGCAGCTGATTTTTCATTTTTCTTCTTCGATGTGTGTGATACGAAGCTGGATAATCGGTGTCCCTGTATTCGATAGCTGACGAAAGTATTTGAATACTCGTGGAACTCTCTTAGAAATACCTTGTACGTGTTGTACGAGACATTTTGAAATTTCCTTCACTACGATGAAAAATCGCTATCTATTGTAATTTGAAAGCAATGTATGTCCATTTTTGTCAATTTCAATCATCGAGGAGACAGGGCACTTGTAGAAATTTTCGTGAATATGTGTATTTGAAACAATGTGGGACGATTTGAAATTTCACTAACACCGTAATGAGGTCCGGCTATCACGATCATATCTGTAAAATGTGAAACAAATTTGAAAATGTACCTACTTAGAGGAAAGTTACGAGATATTTAGCGTAAATGTTCAAATACTTGCACGAGCCACTGTATCTTGGATCAGAGTTGAAAGAAATTTTTGAAACGTGCATCTACGGTAGTGGTTTGCAAGTTGACGTGAAAATTCGTGGAAAGCGGTCTTCGACTGTCGCGTTTAGGTGGTGGGGTCGTTTGGCATCGGTTTTGTTTGTCCCATCGTTTTGACGATTCGCCTCGTGGACGACAGAAGTTGGGAAAAGCGGGGGAAAACGCGAGAAGCCTGCAACCTGGCGTTCCTCTCCCCGCATCGTCAAACCCCTCGTCGTTGCGCAAACAGAGGAGAAACTTTTCCATATGAGAAATTGTGCTCGACCGGCTTTGCGAAATTTTTGGACCGTTCCTCTTTTCGTCTTCCTCTCTTCTCCCACTCTTTTCCCTCTCTCGATACGCTTCGAGACGCGGAGTTTAATTCGTCGAGTAGCTTTGATCCTCGCGTCGTCGTCACGGGCAGGCAATAACCTTAATTGCTTTCTTCCGTGCGCTTTATTTTTCACGGCGCATTAAAACTTCCCCCGGTGATCAAACGTCGAAAAATCATCTCGGAACTATTTCACGTCGTCGTCTTATCGATAATTAATCTGTTGAGTGGGTAGTTTCTCGACGCGGAACATCGATTACCAGACCGTAACCAGGCCTCTAAATCAATAACTTACACTCTGTTTGCTATAAACTTTGCCAAACGAGCCGCGAGATAAATCTCGTTTCCCCGATTAACAAGTAGATCGGTCGCGTTATTTTCGAAGCTGGCTACGTAACAAGTATCCCAGAGCCGTCGTAAAATTTCACCTCGAACGCGGTGTCCGAACTGTGCACCCCCCCGTTAAATTACCCCTCGTTGTGCTCCCAACAGTTTCCATAAAACACCGGGCATATATTTATCCACGGTATCTCTCCCCAAGGTACGATCGTTCCGACAATCTGTTTCGTTTATCGCAGCCATCCCCCTCCCCCCTCGTCTCTCCCAGTAGACTCAGCCACCCTCTCCTTCATCCGGAACTCGCCTCCGCCACGCCTAAACATCCGAGTCGAGATGATTTTTCGTCGTCTCTTTTCTCTTTTTGCGGAATTTCGCCCTCTTAAACCGACCCTTTCCACCGTCGAAGCGATGGTAGGTTGGAGACACCGAGACCAGGGAGAGAGGGTGAAAAAAAATGGGTGTCACGCTCCAATAAAACAAGCAATATCGCGATGTCCCGGGGCCAAAGAGGTCCCGGGTTATCCTACGGGGGGTCCTGACTCCCGGTGAGCGTCCCAAGGTATATTGCTCCCGGATCATCGCGCCTGCATCGCATTACGGGGATGATATCACCCTTTTCCACACGTACGAACGGACACGCACGCGCCGACTTATATTCTTCTCGGCACAATGCGGAATCGCCGGAACGACGCGGGATAGGACCGAGTATGAGAAACGTGCGGACTGTCTGCGAATTTCCGCGAACACCGCGTGAACCGTTTTGGGGAAGGGGGCGAGCGGCAAGGAATCGGTATATTGCGAACTTAATATAATTCCTTTGTACCGACTCTTTCGCTTGCGATTCTTCCAGCACCGTCGAAAGGAATCGCAGCAGGTTACGGGATTTTACTGGAATATCGTACCATTTTCCGCAAGGATGGAGGCGTAATTATGAAAATTCAGAAGGTAATTATGTCTGTACTTGCAGTTGGTCGGGGTACGGAGACAAAAATGTTATAGACTGGTATTGTTCCCCTTAATTAAGATTTCCTGTCTGCCACGTCAAAGCTGAGGAAGATCCATGTATTTGCCATTTCTGTCTTTCTTCGTTCGATTTAAAATACACAGTCCTTATTTCATAATACACCTGTAGTACATAACTTTACTGGAAGCATAAAATCGCGGCAAATTCGAATCGTTATTAATTCGATTTTATTAATTTTTCTGCTGCATTTACGATTTCGCAGGTAGAAAATTCATAGTATTGCATTTGTCGAGATAAGAATATGAAATCATGATACATAATCTGTAAAATGTTGTGGTCTTTAGCTTAATTAATCGAACAAAATGGATCATATACAATTCGATAAAATTGTTTCCTCGTGAAACGAAAGAAACTTTTGGGGCAAGCTAACGCGTATGCTCTTTATTCAAAGAAAGTTTCAAACAAAGAAACAATCCTTAAACGTTTTATCAATTTCCTAATGATTTTTCGAGTTCGTCTAAATTTCCGTAAATGTTCCGATACCCAAAGTCGACGTTCTACTGTACATCGACAACTTCGACACTTAGCGATGGTAAGACTACAAAAGAAGGGAATCCATAGAACAGTACCAGCGGCTGGTGAATTTTCGGGCACGGCGGTTTAATCAATCTAATGAATCTTTTCAGTTAGAGAGGAGCCGATTTGGATGGGAGGTGGGATTAGAGTACGAACGAACCGCGCGTTTCATTAAAGGACGCTCGCGTGCAATCGATTCATGCACGTCTCGCGGAGCGATAAATGCCCTCGACACAGAAGGACAATCGCTCCGACGTGCCGCAGCCATTGATACCTTTAGGGGGGTGGCTGGCAGGAAGGAAGAAAGAGAGACAGCGATGCGAGCCCAGCTATCGGGATAAAGGCCCGATCACGCGTGTAACGCGCGGATTATTAATCGCAGAATAATTTGACGCCCCGACGACAGAGGCGGTGACGTGCCCCCTGCCAGCTCTCACCCCCTGCCGCCGTTCTTCATCCACTACGTGCAACCACCTCCACAGCCACCTCCGTTCCGTGGCGACGCGGAACGTCGGGCCCAGTTATTGGCTTCGCAGATTTGCGCTAATGTGTCTTCCGATAGTTCATAACGCTCGGTGCTTGGGAATCTGGGGAGATGATTCGACCCCTCTGTCTCTTTCGCTCTCCTATCGCGAGTTCGTGGTTCACGGGACCGTGAACTCGTAAACCGGTGCTCCTCTGAGTGGAAAACGCACAGGAAACGCATAGAAGGGTGGGCGAGCAAGGGAGGTTGAAGAAGTTCCGAGGAAGAAGGTTAGTTACTCGGTTGTTCGCTGAAAGTTTTCGGATCATGAGTAATTCTCGCGATGGAGATTTTTTTTTTTTTTTTGCAAGAGAGGAACAGCGAGGTTGGAGTGAATTTGTTGAGTTCCAGTTTCAAAGTTTCGCTCGGAATTAATCCGTGCTTATTCTTTTTGTTGCAGCAACGGCGACACGATCCGACGCTGTCGGCGAAAGGCATCCGCCAGCGGAGCTGTACGTAACGTTTTATTTTTGGCTTTATACGGTGTCTCGCGGCGTCTTGTGCCTTTGCCATCTTCTGTAGAACGTTAGGAGAATTGCTGATGGGCGATCGATCTCGGCTTCTTCGCGCCTCTCGCTTCGCGAACTTCCGCCAGAACAATGCGTACATGTTCCTCGGAGACTGTGTTAACTGTCGCGATTCCATAACAAGAAATTGCAGAAACAGCACGTGAATATAAAAATACCAAAGGAGAGAGATTAAAAAGTTTCGGTTCTACGTTTCGGTTCTTCGCGGTCGATGAGAAGATAAAAATCGTGAGTCGCGCTCTCCTGCCGAAAATACGCCGGAGCGTCGTGAAACTTTAACGCGACGTAGAGATACGATTTCGCTAAAATTATATGAAAAACGCGATAAAAAGAAAAAAGAAAAATAGGAGGAACTCGCTGGCAACCCGATCCATAATCCCGACGGAAGCCACGAGCGAAGGTGAGGAGCGTGGAGGCCAAGGAAAAAGCAAGGGAGGCTAAAGGGTAAGCAAGCGAGCCAATGTTTAATGGAGGCTTCCCGTCGGCCCCTTGCCGCTTCTTCTTCTTTGGCCGCGTCTTCGCGGCGATGTCGGTGGCAGTCGAGGTTGCCGGTGGAGGCGGTGGACACGTCATTTATCTTTCACCCTTCCTCCTGCTGGAGCACGTTCTCCACCTCTCACCTCCTACCTCCGTCCACTGCTACTCTTGGTGGCGCCATCTTGGCAACTCCCACTCTCCTTTTCTCCTCTGCTGCTCTCTCTGCCCTTCTCGGTTCTCCGCTGTTCGGCCTCGTACGCTCTCCTGCTTCTCCGTGTCCCCATTTGCCTCCTTGTCTCGCCTCCAACTCCCTAACGTGGAACAACGTCTGACTTTCTCGCTCGTTCCTTCGTTCCTCCTCGGCCTTCTCTTTGTTTCTCTCATTTTCCGCCTCCATTCTCTCCGTCTCGTCCCCTCGGACCGCCTCACGGCCCCCGTCGCTCCTCCAGCCACGGCCAAGAACCGTTTTCCCCTGCGTCTTAAGCTGCGTGCCTGGAATAGTTGGCAATTATTCGGCACAGCCCGCGATCCCCTTTTCTCCGTTCTTGCTCGCGTCTCTCCGTCTTTGTTTCCGCCTTTTCTACGTAGCTCCTTTCCAGCGTCGACATCAACGTCCGAAAGATAGATGGAGCAGGATCGTAGAGGTGGTAGCGCGCGATGAATATTTATCGATAGTTGCCGCGTTTCCATCCGCGTTTCCAGCCCCGTCGATCGTCGATGATATCGAGCCGCGATAAGCACACCCAAAGACAAAACAGTTTTCATGGTCGGTGACGGATCGGGAAAATAACTGTAACGTGCCTCGACCATGCCGAGAGCTCGACGAAATTTTTATAATCCTATTCAATCAGTCCGTGTACGAAACGTTTCGAAATTTCATTGATGATCTTTGAGTAGGCATAGTCGAGACACTGGAACGTTCTTCAAGAACGCGTCTCTAGTCTGAAACTCGCAGCACAAAATTCTCCGCGAAGATTCTCTTCGGACAGAATTAACTGTCAGAGACACGACGAAGAGAATCTCGAGAGATTCAAAATTCTCCAACTATATATCTCCTGTGGAAATCTTTCGCGCGGCTTTTCATTCGCTATCTTCCTCTTAATAGACTCTCGACCATCTAATTCGGGTGCAACTAAAATCGCCTAAATTGCCACGCGAAACCCATCGAATCGGTTGAGCCAGTACGCCACTCGAAAAAATGGTCCTTTGGGTCGCGGAATTTCCAAAGCGATAACGAACCTTTGGCACACGGTATCGAAACCCGGAGTTCGTTAAAATCCCCGGAGGTAGGCGGTGACGAGCGGCTCGGGGAGTGCAATTACACGACGTCCTTTTTTAATCGGGCCAGGACACGGGGTTACCGTTAATTACGGGCGTGCGGGCACAGGACGATGCGAATTTCGAATTACCCGTGGATAGGCTTTGTTCGCCGCTTTGCCATTGTGCCCGTGCCGCCCCCCTTCTGTCCACCGGTGTCCACCCCCGCGCGCTGCCCCCGATGGCTTTAAAACCATCCGCTACTGGTAAACGCGTCGCAAACGAACTTTCGGCCACCATTGTCGACCGCCTGGATGCGTCGCGGGATTTTAATCGCGGCTGCGCGCCGAAATTTCCCGCTCGTGGCTCCGTGAAAACGCGCCCGCTGCTGCCACCGCCGCCGCCGCCGCCGCCGCCGCCGCTCTCTGATCGATGCGCCCGCTGATGCGTGGATCCGAACGCGTCGCTTTGATACTCGAAACAGAGGCCTGCGTCGCCCGCCATGCGATCATTTTTAATTGCGAATCATCGATGCGATGGGAGACTGTATTTTTGGAGCAGAATCTATATATCACGTGTTCGTCGATCGCACAATGTATTTTCATACATTCGCCGTGATCTTGCAATCAATTTTCGTATCTCGATCCTGTTCGTGTTTAAACAAGGAAGAAAACTTTTAGCGGGCACCTTGAGAAAGATTTTGATGTAAAATCGTAGTGGAAAATTATATCTATTAACAAGGATTGTTTAGCGTTTTTCTGAAATTTTTTAACGTTAGAAAGATATGACTCTCGAGTCGAAAATGACTCAGAGAGTTAGTTGATTAGATGACCGATTAGAAGATAGGAGAATTATTTTGCAGTTTCAATGGTAGAGATTTGATATCGCAGCTTCGCGATATGATTTAACACTTTGCTATGTTTGTTATTCCGAGTTTTAATCCGTACACTACTTTTAAAATTAATTTCATCGATTCTTTTGGATTAGTTTCTAATTTCAAAGGAAACAAATTCCTTCGATTTTTAAGTTGCAAATTTTCAAGATTTCTCGAATACCAATCGCGTTTCTGAATAGTGAAATTTACCAAAGGCGGAGCCGATCGATTAAACTTTCGAGAAGCTCGTACATCGTTGTCCATGCTCACACACTGAACGAGAATAAATTTAAACAGCAAGTAGGTTACAATCGAATTGTTCAGCGAACTTGAACTGCGTGTTTTATTGCACATTGTGAAAGTTGAAGTGGCATTGTTCAATCAAACTAGTTTATCAACAACCAGTTGCTCGATCAAAACTACCATCGAACGTGCAACTTGTTTACGCTAAAATCTTATTTATTCCTGAATTTCTCTGCTTCGTGTTGACCGAAAAATAAAAATGTTCCCTCTGAAAGAGAAGTTGTGCGTGGCTGAGGATCGCAAAAGCCGGTTTTCTCGCGAAAAATAAATCGCCTCCGTTCGCGACGAGGCGGTTGGATCACGAGTTTCCACAGGTTTCGCTGGGTATTCGGTAGTCCAGGCACGTAGCCCAGGGCCCTCTCGTGGAATATTAGCTGGTAGTTGGTTCGAGCCCACATTGGGTCGAGCTCGCGAACGACAGACGTGCATACCGTATTAAGCCCCCAGGGACTTTGCTGCCGCGTTACCAAACACCGACACACTCCACGTGTGTCCGCCGTGTCGGCCAGCTTCAACACGCGCGCACGAAAGCGCACACTAACGGCCGCGAAAGTGTCTGCGCTGCCGCGTATATCGGCGCACAGTGTGCAAATACTCCGGTATTCATGAATCCCCGGTACTCGCCCACGGGAAATGCACGCTCGACCACCGCGAGATCGACTCTTACCCGGGTGCCACCCCCGCGAAACATAACCTTGGTCCGCTGGACGCCACGGCGACGTGAATTCGTCCCTCGAAATAAATACCAGCCTCTTTCGTTGGCAGATCAACGTTTTGACTAGGTATTGTTGGTCTACCATATATATCACACACGTACACAGAAATTTGTATTTTTGCGCCAAATTTACGTATTTATCACATTAGAATACGATTCTCTGTTGCTGGTAGACTACTCTGGCAGGTTTTCACTGGATATTGTGCATCTATGAGACTCCGTGAGCCGAATGTTTCTTGTTTTACGTTATTTCACATGAAACAACGTGTGTACACCAAAATGCGATTTATTATCGTTGGCGAGTCAACGTTTGGACTAGGTTCGCTGAGCTATGCATGTTTCACGTATTGGATATTATGCGGTTCTTTATATTAAATCTCTATTTTGCGCTAAATTATAATACGTATTCATTATAATAAATTCGATTGCCTGTAGTTGGTAGATCCACGTTTTAAATATATTTAAGCAACGCAATAGTTCAGCGAACATCATGAGATTCCATCCACTAAAGTTTTATTTTACTGAACATTAATTTATATTTATTTCATTGTAGCTTATTTGGTGCGTGTTTCGTTAATTATCCTGCGAAATTCGAAGCAGCCCGATGCAAACCGAACCGTTCGCAATTCTCGGGAACGCGATTCTCTACGATGTTGTTAGATCGATCGGCTTGACGACAAGATTTTGAAACGCAGTTGCAGCTAGGAACCGGACTCAAAGGGTGGCGATGCGATTCTCCCCAGCGCGAATTAACGAAATGCTTTTCACGCGAGAGGCTCGGTTACAGAATGAAAGGCGAAACTCGTCGTTGTCACGGATAGGAATCGGCGTCGAAGAGGATAGGGGGGGGGGCAGGGCGGGGGTTGCAGGGGGCGAAGGTTTCCGCGGCGAAGCGTCGACGATCCAGGTCGACGAGTGGCAATTAGGCAAATGAATAATTTCCACTGAATTAAGCCAGACTCGCTCGACGAAAAAGGCGATAATGCGAAAAGCGACGTAAATAGAAAGAGGAGAAAACGGGACGAAGAGGTGAAACGTGGAGACGAAAGAGATGGAGCTGTGGGGGCGGGACGTGGGACGAAGGGAGAAACAGAGAGACGTTGGAAGGGCAAAGGGACGGGGGGATAGAGTGAAAAGTGGCGGAACTAGCGAGGAGAGAATCGTACGAGATGAAGGGTGAGAAGAGGTTGAGCGCACGTGCATCCACCCTTCACACGTGTACAATTTTCAGCTGTGTACAATTTTAGCTGTATACACGGCGAGGTTACACTGTTCTTCGGTATCCAGCGTGGATAAATGTGTCCTCCTACCTTCGACCTACCTTTCGCGTGCACGGTTACTCGACGGCGCGCGCCGCCGTTCGCGGGAAAAGGGAGAAAGGAAGAAAGAAGGCAACGGCGCAATCAAACGTCAATCCCAAGCGAGTAATTTTCAAGTAATTTGTTTCCACGACGCTGGAAAAATGTTTCGTTTTACGTCGTTTTGCCGGCACGTTCTCGCGCCTTACTTTCAATCGCAGTCGCGTTGCTGTTGCAGCTCTCTCTCTCTCTCTCTCTCTCTCTCTCTCGCTTCCGTTCCTTCTCTGCGAGGACATTCTAAGAAATAATTACGGAAACGGGGTTCGCTCGGACGGAAATTTCATCGTTTCCAGCAGCCAGCAGCGAAGAATGAAACACGCCAGCAGAAACTAACATCGAAACGAGAATCGCGTTCGATTTAACGTCTTGATAATTAAACATCCGGAAGAAACGTGTTTTCGTTGAAAACAATCGGTGAAAACTGCGTCCTTTCCTCTGTACCGTTACGACGTTTTCTTTCGTCGAAAGGTACTAACGGGAGAGATTGCAACAGGAAATATGTAAAGCAAAGCAGCAACGATTTGCTTCTTCCATCCCTTTTTTCAGGCACGAATGTCTCCATGTATCTCGACATCCCTCGCAGAGCCTATGACTTACATCCAGCCTGGATTTACGCGCGATATATTTGTTTTAAAGTCCCGGATTCCCGTGCTCCGTATCCGTTCCCGCCCCATTGCCTGGTTTGTCGTCTTTTTCGCCGTTCCCTCCGACTACTCGTGCCCGTCGTCTCATGTATTTATGAGGGCGGGAGGGCAGAAACGTAGGGAACGTGTGCGGGAGTTATGGCCCGAATAAGTGCTCTCGACCTCGGACAGGGATTCTCAAATGGGAAGGGAATCGGGACCACCGTGGAATTTTTCGCGAGCTTTCACACGGCTCCCCGTGTCGCCAGATTTCATGCCTTTTTTTCTCGGTATCTGGCAAATTGCAGCTCTTGTCGAAACGTTTAACCTGTTTTCCTTTGTTAATTTTTATTTCAGAAAGCAATACAACCTGCCCTAAATTTTGTTCTACAATGTTTCGCGATGGCTCATTTAACGTTTCTTTGTAATTAAAATTCTCCCGGCAAGCACAGGTATTTCGTTCGACCTACGGTTCCTTCGAAAATAAATTTGCCGATTGAAAATTTCCTGGCTAATTTTTCTAAAACTAAATTTTCTTTGGGAGAGTCCCAGGCAGCCATAGCGACGCGCGAGCAATTTCGGTCATGAGATTAATCCCCGTCGATCTACAAGTTTATTTGCCGCAGTTTCGATAAGTCTTCCCATTCACTTTGATCTCCGCCGCCAACTGAGACCAGACGCTGTTACGATTGTTGCGCGAAGCAATAAAACGCGTCATGGGCTTCGCGACAGTTTTGGGTGTTCGTTAAGTGCGAACAGATAAGGAGGGTGTCGTGGAAAATACACGAATCCATTCTTGCTGGCGATATTACGCGTGAAATGAAACAGCTGGAAAAGGGAAATTTCTGACAACTTTCTATGTTCCATTGCGATATAATGCCTATATCTTCAGAAACAGAAATAAAAAGAAATAACTGTTACGATCTGTTCCTCGTTTTGGGTCGAACTATTAAAGGAATCTTGTCCTGGAATACAGGGACTTCGGTTCGAGCTCTAAAAGTCGTTCAAATATTCGTACTCCTGATGAGCGATATAATATCAGTGTTTTTAAACATCGATAGTTTTCAATTCAGACATCGACATTTTGCATCGACATTTAACGTGAGGATATATTTTCAATATCTATACTTAGCTGGTAAATATCGAAATTGTCGAATCAAATTTTGCAGTCAGTCGAATAATTCACTTCTGAACAAACTCGCCAAAAAATATTTAGCAATAAGCGCAACGTCCGTTTCGTCTGAACGGCTATTCTCCAAAGCGGGCAGTGTTTTAAAATTTAAATGAAGCAAGAAATCGCTTAATTGGAGAACATTTACAGCAACTGCTATTTCTACGTTCATTGTCTATCGAAGACTGGCATTTTCAGTGAAACATGCTACGTTTTATAATCGAGTTTAATATACTACAATTATTTTCGTTGTATATTTAAAAGGTTTAATTTAAATAAATGATTTATTTTCAGTTGCACACTTTATTACCTGTAATTCAATTACAAGTGTCGATATCGATAATATCGATGTTTTATTAATTTATAATAGTTAATTACTACTAACGAGTTTATTACCAAATATCATTTACTAACTTATTCAATTAATTTTAGATTTAGAGCGTAGAGTTCGTTAAATTAATTGACAAACGTCGAGTTAGGTTTAATGCCAGATTTAAGACTAGACTTCAACTTATTTACATTTAGGGTTGCGATTGCATTTGCTGGAAAGTTTTGCGACTGCGATAGAATGTTGAATGACGAACTAACGAGACCGCGCCAAAAGTGTGTCCTTTCTAAAAGAAGTTGGTAGAAAAGAAAACTGACAAAGACATCTTCAGGACATTTCCCACATAGTACCACTTGCTTGGCCAAGTCTAAACAATTGACTGCTCAGCGACGTGGCATGGCATCGGAAGTATAAAATATAAACCGGACGCGACACTTCGACGCCTAAAAATCCTCGAGAGTTGGCATTTTCAAGTGGCGCGTCCGACTCATAGACGATCTATTGCGCTAGACCTGGGTGACTTTCGTTACAATGCTTAGAAAATGCCTGGGCGAGTCCGAAGACTCGAAGATGGTATCCCGCTAGGGGTAGCCATCCACATGTTATTTAGTAATTTAGTTAGAAAAAATTTACCAAATGACTAGCTGGACAAATTGTGAAATACAAATTAAATAATAAAAAAAAAAAGTCTGAAGAATTTGTAGCTATTGAAAGGTCTTCGTTGCTCTCCTCGAGAACGAGAGAGGATTGCGAGAGTCGCGTTGGTTACGAGCGCAACTCTATGCAAAATTAAAATTCCTTCTGTCCGCCACTGTGAACTAAAATCCTTGTATCCTTAACGTACACCGCTATCTATGACGAAATTTGTTGAATCAAAATCGGGAGTTTAGGCGCATTTTTAAAAGAAAATTCAAATATTGTGAACTTTCAATAATATAATTTTATTTAACTATATAATCATCATTTACATTTTTCTGCAATTTCTCCGCTGTAAAAGTTTTACACTGATTTTTACGTGCATAAAATGGATTACTTTTAACGTTGCTATTTGTAAAGAAGTTTGACATTGATAAAAATATGTGATAGACACAAGAATACAGATATGAATTGTAAGAAGGATGTGGTAAAAAATTCCATTCGACGGTTTTTATTTCTTGGCGAATCGAAGAAGGCCCTACGTTATCCTGTAAAATAGTACACCTTTTCTGTGTCCGAGTGTTGGTTGAATTATTCTCGAATTGTGTTGTGACCACCTGCGTGGATCAAAGTTTTTACTGATACTTCATGCATTATATTTACAAATTACTCTTTTTTTATTTGGTAGACTATTTACAATCAATTGTCATTGAGAATTATAAGTAAATTATTTTGGGGCGGTACTGTAACTTGGATTATAAGAGTTTATAGTATGTTTGATTGTAGTTAAATCTAATGCTACGATCCAAAGGGTTTTGTCTTTTTAGTCTGTGAATCTGATCCGTCGTGTCAAGTAATTGGGTAACTAATGGGTTTTAATGGTTGTTAATTCTTATATTATATCTGTTTCTGAACTTGGACATTTCTTCTTTAACTGTGGCTATCTTAAGGTCGCGATGTATTGTTTCGTTGGTAACATACCAAGGTGCGTAATTACAAATTACTGAGCGAAATTCGATATTAGTTAATCGGTAACCAAAAAGAAGAACATACAAAGTTTTTCCTAAATCTGATAAATGTCTTTAATTCAACGTCGATCATCTTCAACGAAGAAACCATTGTACAGAAGTCAAAAATTCGATAGCCCTCAAGAACAAGACAATCTACATCATTTTGTATAAAAGGGAAGAGGATGGACGAGAGAAGGTCTGGTACCGGAAACTGGAAGGAAGAGAGTCGGTTTAGTCTGGCTGGCTTTGCTCGTCTCCTCGGCGTCTCCTCATTCAGGCGAAGTCTAATTAAAGTGCAGCTGCAAGTTAAATTAAAACACGATAATGTTGCCGGCAGTCTCTGCCTCTCGTCGGTCTGTCTTCATTTAGGGAAAGGATCTTTCGCTCGTCGGAGAGGAAGAAGCTGAAACTTAAGCGGTCGTAGCGGAATCGCAGTCGAGTCGTTCGTAAACTCCTCGAAGGACTTGGGACGAATGAGTTAAACAGCTCGGTGCCGGCGATCCAGCGAGCAGTTCCTCATTCGTTTGTTCCACGAATAAAAGCGGCCGAGATACGATATCGGCTGGCTTAATCGGCTTTGACCGGGCAACTTTCGCGCGATAAAACTTCGTCACGCGTTTACTTTGGTTCCTGGCCAAGTTTTGTCTCGCGCGACTACCAAGAAACGCGGGAACCGCGCGAAGTTACATCTTTTTTACGAATTGGTTCGCGAAGGTTCACTTTGGTCAGAGTGCGAAGCATCATCAACGGATCGCATTCTAATCGACGTATTATCGAGCTCGTTCCTCTCGCGAACGCTCTGATTGCTTTCCAAAATCTCCTCCATATTCCTTTGATAAATTTCTGTGATTCAAAGACACCAGATAGTGGTAGACCATTGCATCAATTTTTCAGAGACTTTTGGAACTAGGAAACGAACTTTGTTTAATCTCTGGTCGTATGATTTTCTCGTAGGCTCGCCAAACTCATTAAGAATCAAAATTGCGTTTCATCTGTAATTTCTCTTCAATCGTTTTACGTAATTCTACGAAAACCATGTTGCAGTTGTGGAGAAGAATTTCAAGAGTTTGCTCAATATTTTTTCTATGACGGTGCGTGTTTGGAACTTGATAGCGCGACGTTCAAGAAACAACGTCGCCATATATTCTCGAGTGTAACAGGTCGTTGCACGTAATTATCTGCATAAGTTCATTACTCGCGAAGCGTAATTAATATTCCGTATGGATTGCCGCGCAGTCGATAATTCCTGCATCTGAAACTGGATAAACGACTTTGAACTTCTGCGATTTTTGGCAAAAGCTTCTCCGCTCCAATATACCAGGAAACCATTCGCATTGACCGTGTTTGTCGCGTTAACCACAGTATGAAAAGTACCTGCTACAATTCCAAATGAATGGAGAAATCACAAAAGGGCGACGAATCTGTAAGGATGCTTCTCACCTTTGACCGTGAAATTCCGAATCGCGAAAAGGCTAGCGAAGATTCCAACTAGGTATGAGGGTGTACCAGTGTCTCCCAACATCTGCAACCCCTTTCTTAACAAAATCACCCTAATCTGTCTGTACACGGTGCAAAATCTCTTCCCCTATATCTACTTTAGCACAGTCCGAGACTTTAACTTGAACTCTGTCTCTAAACTCTATTTTAATGAAATTCCCCTTAGCGTTTGGCGAAGATTATCAAGTGACGAAGGGCTTGTGGCCAGTGGAGAGTTTGAGAAACACTGTGTCGGAGATGTCGCCGAGGTGGGGTTGATGGCAGATCGGGGAGGGGAACTCGGAACCGGGTGCATTGTGGTCGGAGATAGAGATGGCTATCGGGGTGCGCCACGCGGTAATTGCCAGGAACTACGGGGGGAAATTAAAGCTGCCCCGGTCTTCCGGCACCCCCATTGTCGGTACTCGCGACACTGTTCCCGGTAGCGTTCTATTTATCAGAAACGAGCCAATGGCTGGCCTCCGCTGACAGGCTCCGTGTCACTGTGTCACCGGAATCGAAACGCTCGCTTTGTCGAGCCTCCTCTCACTCTATCTCCATCTATCCGGCTCTGTCTCACCTTTTCCCGCTGGTTGGTCGCGATTCTGTCCGCGCGACTACGCGACTGCACGCGACTATCCGCCCGGCCATCCATCGAGATTGCCCTATAGCCTGTATAGAGACGACCGAAAGGGGTACAGCATCCACAAGGATCGCTAAATGGACGCTTCAGAGCTGCCTCTATTAACCGGTCAATCCGTTGAACGCGGCTGAAAAAATGTAAAACGACATGCCCCTTCTGAATCGACCGACTTTGTTTCCGACACAACGCGTTGTCCGTGTTTCACCGGCTACGATTCTATGCGGCTTTCGATTCTCAGAGCGACTGGTGATCTGGAACGATTCGGTTGAACGCGATGTTAAGAGAAATGGTCGGAGGATTGAAATAAACTGCGTGCATTTCGTATGATTTTGCGCGCGAACACCGACTGTTTGAAAAGCGAGATATTAAACCAGACTCTGGTTATTCTGTTTTATTTGATTCTCTGATAGAACATCAGCAAAATTCCAGGAAAATTGATCTCGAATTCCTAGCGTCGACGTATACGTTTACGAATATTTGATAATCGTTTCATTTTATTAACGCCACCTGTGACAAACTCGCAAACGATCCTCAAAATCTACGAAATAATTTTATACACCTGCTGCACCGTGTTTCGGATGTGTCAGAAACTGAAGAACGAAATGGTCGTTGGCAGATATCGAGCTAGAAATCCACCGCTGTTCGTATAAGATTCATCGACGATATTGAATTCTAAGATCGTTGCCTCGTGAAACACGAGAAATGTATTTTGGTATGTTTTTCCTGTAATCTTCGCGCGACCTTTGGTATTCTGACATCGGCCCATATGCCGCTGCGCGTTTTCCAAGAGGGAAGTTCATCCAGAGAACCGGTAGCAGCCTCGCCTATGTTTACACCAACGAGTCTATTCGCTATTCCACTTCCACGTGCATCGCGCCGCCGTCTTTCGCAATCACGCGCCCTGTTTTCAATTTTCTGCCCGTAAACCGTTCTACGAGCGCGACGATACTGCCGCACTTTCACCAACACTCTCTGGCAAACCGCAAATACGTACACGATCCCTGTGACGGTGGTGAATCGCGCGGATACGCAACCAGCCGGCACGAGTACCAGTACAGTACTATGATACACGTACGTATCCGACTACGTGCACACACGTGTACGAACAGCGGTTATACACGTGTGAGTGCGTATATAGAAGCGTACAGGCAGCCTGGTTGCGGATAATTCAGGCAATCAGCGTAATGTTGCGGCGGTGAGGACCCTCCAGCTTCCACTACGTATATAATACTCTACCTACCTACCCGGCCAACGGGGTGGCTGCTTAGGATGAAGCTGGTCCCTCTAGGTACGTACCTGCGAGCCTCTATATACTAGACCATCCTGGCTATGTACGAACGGCTGCCTACGCAGGTTAGGTTAGGTAATAGCTAGGCGAGCCTGGAACTCTCATACGGGGTGTCCTGAGACGATTCGAAGGATTCGAAAGAGGTGGTTTCACAAGAGAAGGTGGTTGATCGATTCGGTGGTCAGTTTGAGAAATTATCGAGTAGGAAGAATTTTTGTTTATTGCAATTACGAGGGAATTAACAACCTTTTATACGTATCCTTGAAGATTCGCGTAATTTAAAGTTTGATTTTATAACGCGGCCAGAGTGTACTGGTCGCGGATGTTTCTTCGTTTACAAAGTATTTTTTGGACGTACGGAAATTTGGAAAAATCAGATACACGAAGTGAGGTTGTAATGTTTAGCAGGCGATACGAATCTCCAGCTTCGTCATATTGCTGAAAGTATGAACGCGCATGAACGTCCGCGGTCTACTTAGTCACGATCACCGTGTGCCACGCTTCATTCTGTGAAATTGCTGGTGAAAAGGAATGAAATAGCCGATATAACCATAGATAAAACGTATCAAAATGTACAGAGTTCTCCGTGTTTCTTAATTTCCAAGCAAAGTTTAATCATGCAAACTGTAACGAAACGTTAACTAAATGCATTACATTGGACGAAGAGGAACAAAAGAGGTACGATGAAAATAATGAAACTTTAATTTCCTCAGTTTCGTGAACGTAAATAAGAATACCACTTACTGTATGAAAATCATTTACTATCGTGTAACATTCTAGGCGAATATACTAATCGATATACAACGTATATAAGACTATTTTCAATACGTTCATTTTACTGATCCGAAATTCGCAACAAAGTCGATTGGACGTGGAACGAGTTTGAAACTCGTAGAGAAGGAATTTTCGCCTATTCCAGAGGGATTTTGGAATCGACGCGCAAACATATTGGCAAGATCAAAAGTTTTTTTGGAGGGAGGTGGGTTGTATCGATGTGTTCGATTTGAATGCGACACCGTGTATAGGCGCGCAACTCGGCCAACGAGCCGTTAGCTCTGCACGTGCAGCTACCTCCCCCTGTGTACCGGGGCTGGTTTCGAATCGTCGAGAGGGTGGACCAAGGGTAGGCCCGAGTGACAATGCATCGAGTACTCTCGAAATATTCCAGCACACGATGTACCCTCCTCCTCTTTCGCTCGCTGTCTCTGCGTCTATTTCGTCTGCGTTCGACGTCGGCCATTACTCGATGATCATTTGCCATTTTGATGCCAGATAAGTTGCCGCCAGTCAGCAGGTTGTCGTAGATATTTCGGTGAATGAAAATTTTTAGATATTTGAATTAACAGAGTAGTTACAAGCCGGATACATCGTCGATTAATCATCGTGTTGGCTTATTCGTAAATGTTTCTCAGAATCTTGCATGTTGTAGCGAAAATCTTTCAAAATCGTCGTAGCTCGTTCTTCCGACGTTTTTACGTTTATTCAAATTTTTCAAGCAAAAATATCTGCAGAAAATTTTAGATATCGAAGCTTCGAAGTAATATTGATAGAATTTCCGAGTAGAGTCAGTATACGGTTTCAGGTATGCGTGAGAGGTTTTTCGTGTTTCCCTGTATGTATTTCTTTAACAGATTGCGGTTGCCTCCGTCGAGACACGCGCGAATATTTTCTCTTTTTTCCTTTCTTTTATTTCATTCGGCGGTATTTCATAAATCAATTTAAATCAAGCAGCCGAACCTTGTTAGTAATTCGATTTTAAGCGGAAATCAATTTCTCTACGGGAATACACGCGAATCGCGCGAATTAAATTTAACACGGAGCTTGTAGTTTGTGTGTTGTACTTTGTGTATCTTCGAGAAATTCTTTTGTTCGAAACCGTACGCGCTTATAGGAAGGAGAAATTATTGTCTTTAATTAATTACGAAAGTAAGATCATCGTTACGCGTTTGATATGTCGGAACAGAATTTGTAAATTGCCCATTCGTGGCAATCGCGAAAGCAAGAATCGATGCTGTGTCTCATGAAATTCAAACGTCATTAAACATTTGCTAATTGCCGATGACGATGAAAGGATGCACACTTGGACCATTTAATTCTTTTCCAACTCTCGTATCTTGTCTGCAGTTATCCTGTCCAAGGATCAGCCCGTTTTTACCCCTCACTTCTCCTTACTAATTTCCCCCGACCGAAATCGAGAAAAACAACTGCTCTTCGCTGATAGCGTCACCGGCAACTCGTAGGATAGGGATGGTGGAAAAGTTCTGTTCCAAGGGTGGTGAGGTCCTTCCACAGGACTTAAAATCCTCGAACGGTCGCGAGGTCCGACCACCCCCGTCCCTTCTCTCTCTTCTTCTCTCTCTCTCTGTCTCTCTCTCTTCCTCTCGGGATTCCTCCCTGGACGAGGCTGCCAGGGGAGGACAGGAGAGGGTCGCTTTCAAAAGACTCAAAATTACTTTCTGGATAAGCTGGATTAGGGTTCGCTCTCGTGCCGCGTCCCAGATTAGAGCCGACGACGCTCGCGTCCCTACTTACGATTTTGCTCTTTCCCCCGCTTGTTTCTTCGCCTTCGTTTCTTTCCTCGATCGGAGTAACGACTCTCGCAGGGACGCGGAAGAACATTAGGGCTGAAGAACCTTCTTTCAAACCTTCTCTCTTCTATTAAGTCGCCAGAGTAATTTTTCAAAGGACATACGTACGTACATAGATTAACGTAAATAAGTAAATCACTGTACCCTTTTAACATCTGTCCTAAGAGAGGTACAGTGGTTCGGCAAACTATTCGACTGTTTCTACGAATATATGAATCACGCATTATACGAAACATTTTGAAATTTTATTATTATTCTAATGTAATAATGTAACGTAAGAACTGCAATGTATTTGGTGCGAGTGTAGGTACATTTCGCGCGGGTCGTAGAAGTGTTCGCGAATTAATTCCGCGTTAGCAATAAAACGTATTTTTTCTCTTTATTCATCCTTTGTTTTTAAAGGGGCGAGTAACTCACTTATAGATCGATCTACGTATTTCAAGTTTCGAGTTTGTCTTTGCCCATCGACCCCTTTCGTAGGTCATTTTCTTTGGACACAAGTTACAAGTTTTGGTATTCTCAAGTTTATCGGGCTAATTTCAGTTCATTTCCGGGGGTGGCTAGCACTCAGCCCTTTGCCAAAAATCTGGCACGCGGTATCTGGCTTCGAATTCGCATTGGTAGGCAGAGTGTAGAGCGGACTTTAAGAGGGTTGCCTTTGTCGAGGCGTTCGCTACCCTTTAAACCGCCTCCTGTCCTCTCTCGCACACGCCTTCGCCAGCCTCTTTATCCATCTCGCACCGCCTTCCGGCGACTTTCTTAGCCGATCTTGCTCGCTCGTTTGCACCCTTGGAAGTAACCCAGTCGACGAAAGCTCGGGGGTGAGTCTTCTCCTTTCGCCCTCAGGGCGAAACCAAGGAGACCAGATTAGAGGGGGTGAATCCCGGGCGGCCGCAGGACTTTCGTGATTTTCACTCGGGCCTCGTATTTTGCGCCGATCGTTATTTTCTCGAGAAACAATGGTGTCCAATGTGGAAAACGATGGCGGGTTGGTAGAATTTTGAAATTCGACAGCGTTAACGCGATCTTCGCCCGGAAGTTTCATCGCAGCTAGTTGAACGAGCGTCTGAAAAATATTGTGTACAAATGTCAAAGGTGTTCGAGATTTACAGCGTCCTTAGTCAGTCGATTAACTGCGTTTTCCTTTGACGAAAAACCTCTGTGATCGTGGAATTAAAATTTAATAAAAGCAAATGAATTTCTATTACATCGGCTTTGCTTCTTGCTATTAATTTTAACACGATTGTGATTTATCTCGGAGGAAAATAAAACGACACGTAAAACGGTAACTGATCGCGAAATAAAGAAATTATCGACTAAGCAGTGCGTTCTATTATTGTTCATATATCCGTTAAATAATCTCAATTATTTTTAGTTAAATTACGAAACAATGTCGCGATAGAAAAACGAGATAGGATGGAAAATCCGCCGGACGACAACGAACATCCCGTGTTTAGCAAAATGATTTAGAGGCATGTCAAACTGGAAGCGTACATTGAAAAGAGAAAGAGATAGCGGGTAAGAGAGGTGGCGTTTTTTGACAATATTTTGCGTAATTGAGCAGCGGCAATAAATTTCGCTTGAATTATGCGCGAACGTGGAGGGAAAATAACTGAAAACTGTCCAACTGTTCCCATCCATTATTTACATCGTTTAGCAAATTTCACTGGTCCCCGATGGGCCGCCATGCCGGTTGTTTGTAGCCGCGTGTGCGCGTGTGCGCGTGTGTGAATATACTCTGAACGTTTATTGGTAAATACAGCGTAGCTCTCGCCGGGAGCACCGACACGAGCGAACGAATTTACGATTTCATCGAATTTCCTCGTTAATCGACGGTATACGCCGTTCTGGTCTTCACGCGTGGACAAACCGTGTAGAGCCGTTCTGTCTGGCTAAAGTTCAACGAGATGGCAGCTTCGCGACTCAACTACTTGCAGCTTCTTTTATTTACCTCAACGACCAGGATTCCTTTTGCCAGATAAACTTCAAAGAGTTCTCGCCATCTACTGAATAGAAAGTAGATTCGGAACGCCATCGCGTGACCAGACACGGTGCACTTGCAGCCTTTTTATCCAGTGTTTCCCTATGAAAAGAATTTTCATATCCCGTTCCGATTTATCATCGAGTTTTAATATCGTAAATATGATTTAATGTACATTCTTCAGGGTCCAAGAAATGTTTGATACGTAGGGTGAATTATTTCGATACGCAACGTTTCGCGTACACAGAGACGTGCGTGAGACGATGTACAGAGAGAAGTACGTGTATCGCTCATTTATTGTAACAAAACACGAGCAAAACGAGTTTGAATGTTTTAAATTATTTCGATTTTGTAGCAACGTCGTATTAACCCATGAAGGATCGCGCATTTTATCGCAATTTATCATAACGTTATAAATACATCAATTTCTTTAAATTTGTGAAAATGTCTAGATTACTAAATTTGTAAAACTTAATTAATAAATTTGTAAAATCTACGCGCGACAATTGTTTTTTGATGGGCCGCAGAGTTAGAATTGCAAATGAATAACACGATATAAATTCTATAGGCTGAAATAATAACACGTTGTAAGGAGAAAGAGAAAAAGAGAGAGGAAGAAGCTATAGTTAGCTTCAGAGCGATATCGTAATAGCGCAAGATACTCTCTTTGAAACTTTAATGAACTTCACGCTCTCGTTCTGCTGCAAACGTGTGAGAATGCAATAACGACACAAGTGTCCTTATGTCGTACGTTTTTGCACATCATTTACAAAACTCAACCTGTAAAAGGTAGAAATAACCGTTTGCTCTATGCTAATAACTCGGAAGCTGGAAATTTGTAGTCACTGGCGACTCAAAAATTAACGCCATTGTCGTACCAAATGAGCTGATATTATTTGTAAAATCGGAAACAGTTTCTCATTGTCTCGAGGACCAGGGAAAATTTATAGAGGTCGGGACATCGAGTCGAATTTCTGAAGTCGAGAACAGTTTTCACGGTTGCTAAAGAGCGAGTTCCTGGGGATGTTTTGCCTAATTGTGACCCTAATAGATCGTCAAGGGACAGAAACACCTCGTTGGAACTTTCTAAAAGCTTCACAGGGATCTTGCTTCTCGCTGTTTAACTTTCTTCTATCTTTTAGCCTAACAACCGATGAATATTCACGAGCCTGTTTCTCTCGGATCTTCTCGTTAAACCGAGGACAAATTTTCGTCGCTGTGAAACGATGGCCCGCCCTCGCGGATCCGGCGTTCCCTGTTGCTTCGCCCGACACTAATATTTTTGCACTCGAAACATCAAACAGGAAATGGTTTCATAAGCCGTTTCCTGCGAGCAACATCCGGTGTGTCGGATTTCACGGTGAAAACTTTATCGTTCGTTGTTTCATTGTTTCGACGTGACGTCCGTGGTTTCACAGATATAGCGCGTTTCTCTGTAAACCATAGTACTATCGACGATTTAGCGAAATTTCACTGTTCCCGAAATCTTCGAGAGTCGGACATTCGACGCTTCTACCGTTGCAAGAAACCAGACTTTCTGTTCCAAAGTTTCCAGCTATTGTGTTCTAACACAGAGGAATGGCGTCCCACGCGCTAGCCACGGTAAACCTAAACGTTTAAACTGAAAAGAATTCGTCGTTTCTCGATTTTTTAGGACTCGAAATTTTCAGATTCTCTTTATTACAAGAAAATAGTAGATCTCCTGCCTTAAAATATCCGATTATCGCGTTCCACGTAGTCGATGCAGCGACGCTGCACGAGTTAGCCTAAGCAATTTAAAGAAAGTTCACCGTTCTTAGAATTCTCGAGTCTCGGAATTTTCAAGTCTGCGCTATTGCGAGAAAATAGACTCTGTTTCAAAGCGTCGAGTTATCGCGTTCCAGCCGAAGAAACGGTACTCCACTCGTTCGCTATGGTACGTAGACCTAAACGGTTTAAAAAGATTCACCGCTCCCGGAATTTTCAAGTCTACGCTGTTAAAAGAAAATAGACTTGCTGCCTGAAAGCATCGAGTTTTCGTGTTCCAGGCAAAGGAACGGGGTCTCGATCGTCCGCCATTTCATTGTATCGACATGGCCGCGTTGCGTTATCAACCGACGTAATCAAGCAGGTACACGCCGGTGGCGTGCGTGAGTGCGTGAACGCGTACGCGTCGACGTTGGCCAGACAGGGAAAGGTAGAACGAAGAGGACAAGGAGGACGAGAGTAAGTTTCTGGAGAGAAAAGGAGAGAGCGAGAGGAGAGGAAGAGAGAGGAGTGGCCCTCCGATTGGTCCACGCCAGGACCCCAACCTCCGGCACGCACGTAACGCGGCCAGATCGATACGCACTGCCCAAGCTACGTTCTCTCTTCCTCTCTCTCTCTCTCTCTCTTTCTCTCTCTCTCTCTCTCATCCCTCTACCCTCTACTGTTCCCTCTTCTTCCCCCATGTTCGTTGCTTTTCTCTTCGCCACTCTGTTTTCCTTCGCGTTCTCCGTTTCTTGCCTCCAGCTTTTCCGCGTTCTTCCCCCGTCCCGCTCCTTCTTCGTTCCTTCGCGCGCTCCTTCCCCTCCGCCACGATCTCGCGTCACTGACCGCAGTTACATCGACGACAACTGCCCTCTGCATGGTTTCAGACACGAGAGGCTGTCGTTTGGTCAGACGACATTAGCCTAGTCGATAAGAATTAATAGTTAGCCCTCCATGGAATCCTAATTGATCTCGCGTTATTAGACGCTGCGTTCGGCGATTACTAGATACAATATTATGAAATACGAGCGACGTATATAGCTGAGGGGTGTGCCTCTATATGCGTTAAACTCAATGAGCGAAGAAAACGACTGGGTTCTTTCACAGAGGAGCGTAAAGATACTCCCTTTGTTGGTTTCACTTAGATAGTATTGTCATCATAGCGACAGGAATTTATCGCACACGAGGATGCGTATCTTTCGAACGCATGAATTGTCGCATCTGAGATTTTATTAGCTTGTCCGAAAAGTTTCTTTCGTTTTATAAGGAAATAATAGACGCACAATGTTTTTTCTTTTATATTAGTTTATTGAATTACGCATGAATATAATAATAGAAATATAACGAAATGGATCATACTTAATTCAGTAAAATAACATAAAACAGAAATTGTTGTTCATCTATTATCACCTTATGAAACGAAAGAAATTTTTCGGACAACCTAATATATCTCGGGTTTACCACACTTGTTTCTACGATATCCGCCAAGTCTCATCTCGATCGACCACGAATGCCACTTCGAGGAATATCAAAGATACAATGAAAAGCTGGCGTTGCAGTTTAATCTTCTGGCGATCTAATAATCGCTTTAAGCATAGTCCGAGATGTTAGATTTTTAATTAATACGTCGCTGCTTGTAACTCTCGTCCTATTGCCAATTTGGATCTGGCTTAAGAAAATTTCAATCGAAGATACTCCTAGTTCTATATTACAGCGACAAAGCTACTGACGAAATTAGAGTTGCCGGTGATCAACCATAGTTGGGATAACACGCACTCGATTATAAGTTCGCATAGACATTTAAAGTTGAGAATTAACCTGTTCGTACGAACCAAGTACAACTAAACGCGATTCTGCTTCGTTCCAAAATTCTACGCTTTGCATCCTTGTCGAGTCCGATGCCTCTCTTTCCATCGGACGTAAAATCGACCTCGCCAATTTTCTTCGAATCAGATTAGCTGGAATCATTGCCTATCGATTTGTGCGTCTGTCGACGAGCAAAGTCAGGGGCCTGAGTGGGCAGATTCTCACGCACTCGAGGTCCCAATCGAGGGGCCAATTAGAGAAGGTGGATGCGAAGGCGGCTTGGAGGGTAAGACAAATCGGTGGTTCCTCGTCGACGTTCACTGGCGGCGTTCTGGTATTCACAGTTCACTACGTAAGGCTAATAATGTCAGTGGCAGTAGTTGCTAGTAGGTTGCAAGACAATGGGTCGAAGAAGAGCGACCAGGGTTGACAGAGGATGGCTACTTTGTCCGGGAATGCGGGAAGATTGTTTGTCGCGGAAACAAAAAGTCATCGCGAAAGCACGAACACCCGGTATTAGCGTTCATCGAGACCCCTGATTACGGGCCACGCACAGCGTGTGCGTATCCATTTGCCGCGGCCATTGTTCCCCGATCCGCTAGGAAGCATTGTAGCCAACGAGGGGGAAGGTAATAACGTGGCGCCTTGTTCGTCGATTAAACGACACATTGTACCAGGACTTTTCTTTGATTGGATTACGCTTTAACGGAGCGGAGCTGCGACCGGGAACCGTGAAAAATGACCACGCGACCGGCAAATCCCCGTGAGAAGTCGCGACACGGATCTCCACGAGTCCTCTTCCCTTTCAGCTCCTCTTTAAGGAACCACCGATCCTCGCTTTCGATCGTTCTTTCAACGTTCCTTAAATTTTGAACTCCGACAGAGATCGTATATCTTCTTGAATGAAAGAATCTCCAATTCGATCTTTGTGTGCTGGTCAGAAATTGAACGCGACGCAGAAACAATTTAGTGAAAACGCGCTGGTTTCCCGAGTATCTGGCCAATAAGAAGATTCGAAAGGAATGGCGAACCGCTATTATCAGGATTAATTGGTCCGACAAAGTGTCTCGTCCCCTGACTCGTAATTCAAACGAACGACGTTCTGATGTACCTAAGCTAGGATTTATTTTATCACCAACATCTTGCGAAGCTTTCTCTTGTTGCGTGAATTTTATCTGAAAACATCTTTCGCCAAGTTCCTTCTGCTTTCAATTTGAATATTTCGAGTGAGGCAGAGAAGCAAGGTTGTTGGAGACAAATAGAAGTCTAAAATGTTGAGGCTGCTTCGCGTTAAAAACGAGGGTGGCTCGCAGACTGCGATGAGAGTCCAGAGCTGGGTGATAGGCACGCTGATGGAGGGAGGGAGTGCAAAATGAAGGGAAAAAATGGGTAACCCTCCGGCGTGTAACTGGATAAGCCGGCGGTTTGTCGTTCGCGCAGCTTTTCAGTTACTTTTTCACTCGGCGTCGTCAGCCCCGCACGACCGAATGATGTATGTGCCGTGTGATTTATTTCACCGCCGAAGTCGGGTCCAGGTGACTTTTGTACCACGACGGCCGACATTCGTATCCATCGAGCATCTCGAATCGAGAAGAATCTTGGTTTAACCATCGGGACACAGTTCCGATCATTGACAACTTTCCTCTAATTCTTCGTACGCAACCTATTACGTTATTTATGTTATTATGAAACTTCGCTTGCTTCTTCGAAGCAGACCTTTATTTTTCGTGAAAAGCTTCCCACATAGCTGATTTAAAATCTGCTTGCTGGGTGGCTATGCGTTTATGGAAAGTTCAAAGTTGCGAAAATGCAGAAAAAAACATAGAATAATTTAGAAGTTGTACAAGGTACAGTACTCGTCATGGAAACAAATGTCTGCGTAGGTTCCGTTTCTTCAGTTGCGTTCGCAAAAGTACAAATTTCCATAAACGTTCGCAATCTACCGGTTGTGTAATGTAGCGTCCTAAGATATTTTTACATTTCTCTGAAAGTCTAAATTAACCTCTTCATGAAAAATAAAAGAGATACGCATACTCGCAGGAGTTAAAAATAAATAAAATTCCAAAACAGGAGAACATAGAAGTTAGGTAAGAGAAGAATCCTTCGCGTTATATTCGCAGAATCGATCGCGTGGTCTTGACGATCCTTGGCGTAATTTCCCAAACACCTTCGAAGGGCTGAAAGCATCCCCTACAGGGGAATGAAAAATAAGCGGGATTTTCGCGTAATGCGCTTAAACCACGCGTTTTTACGACTACGAGCCGATCGTCTGCTATGCCTCATAGCCGATTTATGTAGGTGGAACGTGCCGGGGATGTTTCAGGATACGACGAGATTCCTGACGAGAGTACTGTCGCCGAGCATTAAGAGTACTACGCATCGGCCCCATAAACTGCAGCTCGTGTCTACGCGTTAAGGGCACGACTTGTCTAAAAATCGGGGTTGCTTCTGGAAAGGGGAAGGTAGAAGCTCGAGAACAACCCTACTTCCGGTACGCGCACACCGCCATCGCCGGAAACGTGGATGTCGAACGCGAAGCGGTGCATATGATTCTTGAAAGAGGGAGAACGAGAAAAAGTTTCTGCCGGGACGAATCAAAGTTCTTATTTTTCTGCGTGATCGACTGACAAAATGACACGTCCCTTGTGAATCGTTAGACTGATAATTGACGTTATGATAGTACCTCGTAACGTAGCAATATCTCTATATTCATCTTCGTTCATGGGCATCAAGACACTTAGCGTTTTGATAAGAAAACGATAAGAGATACAGATTAGTAAAAACTTTGCGTTTCTACAAAGTAAAGTATAAAATAACGTTTTAAAATATGCGTTTGGAAATCGCGAGTGCCACGCGCAAGAGTTTTACAGGAGAGGAATCATTCAACTTCATCGTATATGTATAATTAGCGTCATTCGTATTGCGATATTGAAAACACGAGTTCTTCGTAATCTCATACTCTAAGGAAGATAATAATTGCTAAAGATTCTGATAATTTTGCAATAATTTATCGGGATTGCTTTGTTCTTCCGTAAATTCCCTGATGCTTACGAACGAGAGTGTATGTTTGGAGTGTTTCAAAGTTCCAGATAACACGATCGTTTACAATTTTGATTTATTAAACACATTTCCATACACTATTTTTTCTCAATATCTTTTTCCTTAGTTTATCTAGATATACTTGTACGTATTATACCGATTAAAATATAATCGTTACGTTGCACGTACCTTTGATTGCGTACACGACATAGAACGTTAAAAGGAGAAAGAATACAAAAAAATGAAGGGAGGAAAAAAAAAAGGAACAGTGATGAGAAATGCATCGCGACCCGGTGGCAGGGAGTTCCTTCCATTTCGACGTGTACTTTTCATTGCGTTTCTGTTCGTATAATTAGCATGACAATAATAGCCAGCCGGCTTTCTTAATCAAACTTTTTAAATAGGATCCTCCCCCCGTTTTTCACGGAAACCCAGACCGTCGGTTTCTTAACGTCGAATTGCTAATCACCAGGCTACGTATATCGCTGCCTTATCCAGTCGTTCGCAGCGGCTGACGGATCTTCTCTCCGCCGACTGCAATTGAAAACTGGAAATTAATGTTAATTCCATGGACGTACAGCGACTCTGAATACGACGATCGAACGCTCCGACAAATCGTAAAACGTTTCACCGAAGAAAACGACGACTCGATCGATTCCCCTTTCGCTGCGACTAACTTGAATCATTGTTCCGATGTAGTCCCAGTAATAATTAGATATCGTTCTCCGAACTTAATCTCATCCTCGTTAATGCTGTCCTTTTTGTACAGATCGCGTCTATAAATACAAATATATTTCTATTTATGAGATTGTTAGGTAGTTACATGAAGGTATACAGAAGCAGTACAGTATTTATTGCAAACGTACGCAACGTACGAGTCATAAACTATTTCAGCAGTCGATTATTCATTATGTTAATGAGCTAAAACATTTAGAAAGGCCACCTTTACCATTAATTATATCTTCAAGATAATTATTCATAATTTTTTACTACGTATATGTTCGTAACGGATGACTCGTAACTTCTGTATACAGTTTTAGATTGGCTTCAAATTTTATTAACATAATGTAGCGTTAGCGTATAAGTTAAAATAAGTGTCATATTGTAGACAGTTAGTTATTTTAATTTTATATTAATTTTACAGATAGTAGAAGATCAGCAGACGATGATGGGCTGGTGTAGCGTCAAGTGTAGTCCTTGCGAGCAACGTAAGCCTACGCCAAAAAGGATGCGCATGGGTATGTATGTGCATGTGTACGCTTGCAGCGAGTATCCGTGTAAAGACAAGAATTTCTTAATTGGCAAGTCTGAGCGAATATCTATTTTTACCTAGCAATAAAATAGTAGCTCAATCTCCGATAATAGTCATTCGCTATATCATAATAATAATCCGTAATAATCATCGTAGTCCTATCACGTTATGTTAGAATGAAATTTAAGAACTCGTTCAGTTATAACGAAACTTCAAAATGTTTGGTATTACGGCGCAGGATTTAAAAAGTTTCCGTAAATATCCGCGCGATTATATACACGCTCAATTTACATTTTCGATGCATCGACGATACTTTTTATCCCATTTATTAAGCAAGTGAATAACAATAACGGTTTATCGACCACGAAATGAAACTAGGATACGCATGAATCCCTCCAGCTCGTTAACTCCCCATATGAATAACAATAAACTTGGCCATCCATGGTCACAGTGATCGTCACGCTGTAATTCGATTATCATTCGATTCTCCATGGCTTTGCCCTGCTCGGAGCCGATCCGGTGCGCGCAAACGTTCCGACTCCGATCCGCACACACCGCTTTTCCTCTTTTTCCTCCCTCTCGGCAACCCTCCCACCCCTCGAGTCGTCTGGCCAGGTCACGGGTGAAAGGCAACGAGGAGAGAGCAACCCTTTGCCCGTTTTCCCAATTCGATGGGAACGCGAAAGCGCGTTTTCGAGCGTTTCGCGGGGGTTGGATGGGGCTGGTCTGCTGGCTGGCACGGGGGGTCGTACGCGGAGAGAGCTCGTTTACGGTACAGCCCGTTTAGAAATCAATGTCCACGATACACCAAGTACCATTCTTTTGAAGAGAATTTCGTGCATGTCTACCTGTGGGTGACTGTGTTTTTGATTTTTCGAATTTTTGACAGCTCCACCGGAAAGACACTTTGAAGAATCGGCTTCCCTTTCGCGTTCTATTTATCATTCGCTCGTGATATCGAGGTTCGTTCATCGATAATCATCGTGAAATACGTACAAATCTTTGATCGATCAAAGGGTATCGATTGAGATATAAAAATCGAGTGTGGTCTGTTTCGTTATTTTTCCTTTTACGCGATAATTATTCTTATTGACGTTGGTTCAGCAGCGTTCTTCACGGTCCTGTTGAAGAGTGAGCACGTCTCTGTTGATTTACCGGTCTCGTACGTCATCGTTCTACCGAACCGACGATCTATTTTCGACGATGGTCCGCCACGATGTCGTAAACAACGTCGATCTACTGTGAAATTCATATGTAAATTATAATATTCTTTTAAAAATCGAACAACAGCTTCGTGACACGGTAATCGTTACATTTTTACATTTCCTACAAATTAATTATCGATAAATAGTTTGTCGTGTATACTCTTAATCGCGAGGGTATTTCGTCACAACAAACTGCGCGCAACAGCGCAACCATTCTACGTGTCAGTATAATCGCTAGATCTCGTAGCTTACCATGCGATAAGATAGCATAAACGAACGTCGGTTATCCGAAGTATTTTACAAGTGACCCAACAACCTCGCAACAGGCAGCGTTTCATCGGTAGCTGGGTATCGTTCGTGCATCCTTGAACGAGTCGATCGAATATTCGAGTCAGCGACTCGTGCTTTGTTCGACCAAGAGGAGCCACGTAAACCGGCCGAGGAACGGGAGAACGGAACGTGTCCGTGGAAACGGGGGGGAAAAAAAAGGAGATGGTGAAACGCGCGAGGGGGGAAGACGTGGACAGGGGGTGGAGAGGGAGAGGAGAGGTAGAAGGCAGACGACGCGTCGTTACGCGACGGAATACCATTATCCGGATAATGGGCCGGCAATTAGCTCGGCGGCATGCATAAATCTTCGCGTGAAAGGACAGGATGCCCGGTATTTAAATAAATAAGTAGCCTCATTGTCCGGCCACGAGGCGTCATCGGGTCACGCTGGAAGCGTGAAGAAGGGAAAAAAAATGCTAATCAGTCCGAAAACTCCGCGAGGACTCACGCCGAGCGTAGCGTGTGTGTGCGTGAGCAACGGTGACTTTTCACCAGTGTGAGACGCACACACGATCAGGGGGAAGGTGAAAGGAAACCCTGGGAACAGGTAATTCGAGAGACACGAAGGTGTCGACCGCGTTTAACGAGGACAAATTTCGTGTGGAATCGCCGAAACCGAGTCGTGACAGGATCGTCGAACGTTCACGATATTACGGTGTTTCCCTGCTAGGAGCGGTTCGTATATGCATTTTTCTGTACACTGGATATGCATTATTAATGCAGCGTGAGCCCTCGAACATCGCCGTGCCGCGTGACGAATCCCGTTGAAGAGGAATCCCGGATCGCGCTGTCGGACTTCGATTACTTTGGGGTGGCCGGAGAAAATCGGCGAGACGAGGGAAACGATCACGTCCGAGAATCACAATGATCCGTTTGAGATATTCAAATCGTAATCGAAAGAGCGATAACATTATTCTATGATTCTCGATTCATTTCGTAGAAGATTAATTAATTTTTCTGTCAATTGTTCGAGAAGTATATGTGTAAAAAAATGCCAGGCGTCGGATCACGAAGGTTAAATCGTATGTGGAGAAAGAAAGGCAATACTCGTATTCAAAAGTTTCGTACATACGAAGATAGAAAAGTTTGTTACGGCGAATATCGATTGGCTATAGATTTATAAAACGTTTGAAAAAGCAATACGACGTTCATCGATTTGGAGTTTATATTCTATCGGTTTGTTCAAATTATTCATCCAAATGACCGCGGCAGCTTCTTCAATTCGTAATTCTTCGTCTACCTCCGCGCAAAAGACTTTCGATTAGCATGGTCGACGGAAGGATACAAAACGATAGCGAGCAGGTTCATCCGGTCAACGAGGTCGTCGGAAATAAAGACCGGGAACGGTATAACGCGCGGCAGAGAAGACATATAGGAGGAAGAGTGGAGGGTGAAAACGGGGAGAAAGAGAGAAGAAGAGAGAGGAAAAAAAGAGAGGAGGAGGAAAGTTAACCGCAGTGGATGCGTGGCTGCACATCGTCCACCCTTGTGGCCCGTCTCGATCCCTCCACGTGCACGGGTTCGACGCATCGCGACGCATCGAGGGTGAACGAGGCCGATGTGCAATCTATCGAAAGATATTCATGGGGCTGGCCGTTGGCCCCTGTGCTCACGTCCCCATCAGCCATAACCGTCGCGTCACGAATGTCTTATTGATTGCATCCAACCGAACGGAGACGAGGACAGGCAAAAACAGAGAATCGTAGAGCATCCACAGAGCGAGAGAAACAAAAAGAGAGAGACAGAGGGTGGAAAAGACGAGGAAGGGTGGTGAGGGAGAGGGCGGAAACGCAAGCAACCCCTCCAGCTTGATATAACGCGACAGGAAAATGGGGAGGGAAAGTTAGCCCGGAAGCGGCGAATATGCGTTTTGGATCACCGCCGGATGTTCACGGGGTTGTTGCAGTTATTGTTATCGTTGTTGTTGCTGTTACGCTCGCTGGAGATCCGTCACATTCCTGTACAATTTTCCGTGTCGAATCTCGCCAATCTTTTTAGAAGATAGGCCACGGTTACAACGAATGTGTATTCTGACGGATGAAACATCTCAGGAATGATGTACGCGCATCTCTTTCATAATTGTTACATAACAACATATTTTTTAATGGAAAAAAGGACGATGCGTTTCAAATTTTGGTACAGATTTTAGGTAAACTTCTTCCAAGTTTACGTTTATTTCCTACAAAACTTTGTCACAATGGAATTCGGGCTAGAGGATCGCGGGGACAAATATGATTGTTATTAAATTATGTTCCTCTTGTAACCCATAGAAATAACCCTTACAAATTCTAGCATCGTTATGTCGCTATGGAATAGAAAATCACGATCGATTAATCGTCTCCTCGTTAATTTAAGGCAATCGTCAAATTTTGTGGGAAACAAAAAATGTGCTAACACTCACGGTGTATACGCGTAACGTTTTAGTAAAGTAAATTTTCGTTAACTCGTCTATTCGATCTCGTTTTCAATTAAGTGAAGCGAAGAAAACTTGGAGGTCGAGAAAGGCGAGAAGACACGACATCGTGGACGAAACGACGAGTTTACGGGTTAACGCAAATGAGAGGATTTGACGAACTCGAACATGACGAGCATCACAGAGAATACGACGGATCGGCGAGATGTCCGAGCGCGAAATAACGCGGAAGACCAGACGAGAAGGGGTGGAATATAGATCCAGATCGTCGCCGGCAGACGACGTCATGGGGTTAAAGCCATCTCTTGCGTCCACTCTTTCCCACCCTCATTTCCATCCAGTCGTTCCACGTCGCTTGACATCGACCACCCTTATTGGGAATCCGAATTCGGCATTTGCTTCTTTCATTTATCAGGATTGTCGAGCTTGACCGACGATCTCTCTCGACAATCCTCTAAATCGGTCCTTTTGCTCCATTTCTCTCCTTCTCGCTTACAAACATCGCCTCTTCTATCTCCTTTACTCCCTCTTTCCGCTCTTTCGAAATATCTCGACATTCTATCCATCACGCCGGATTCACGCGGGAACGGGCTTAACGCGCACTCCTCAAGCGTTACTTTATAATTTATTTTCTCGCTACACTGCCACTCCATGTTTTTCCTCTCTCTCTCTCTCTCTCTCTCTCTCCCCCTCCATCCCTCTTTCTTTCTCTCTTTCTCTCCATTATAAAAAAAGAGACACGCTTCAGAGCGGGAAAACGTTTCGTCGACTAGAAAACGCGGACGTCAACCGGTTGTTTCAACGGTTCTTCTAGCGAATTTGAGTTGCACAAAAACGCAAAGCCCGGACGAGTTGCCCTTTATCGGAAAAGGCTCGTGATCGTCGGTCCTGTTCTTGCGGGCCGAAGAATCGCAGGTTGTCGCGATTTTCCCGACCGTAAACTCGCTCGCCGCCGACGTACGACACTTATCTACCTGCCGCGTATTCGTACGTGCGTAATTTAATAGATGTGGTGACATCGGTCGGATTATCGGCGTACAGCCGCTTTTATGCGGACACCGTGGCCGTTGGCCATAGAATGGTGTTAATACACCCTGACGTTTTCAGTCGACGTCCTTTGGCTGTTTCTTTTTTTTTTTCCCAGCTACGCGATAACGTTATCAGCTGCCACCGGGAAACGACGCGGTGAAAAAGAAAGGAAACACGCGACGATTGATAACAAACTGTTGTGACGAATATGATGGGCAATTTTCAATTTCCAAACTCCGTTTCTACGTGCATATAGAGATAAGATGGAGTTATCCGTATTTGAGTCACGTAAGCTTCGATATCTTAAAGCTTAAAATTCAATCGCGAAATTTACATAGAACAATCGAATTTGGTATACGATGGCTATAAAATGTATTTGTACTTAGCATTATCTTTGAACGCAGCACCCTTCATTAGTATCTATACATCTCATTTCTATGGTGTTTCTTTGTTGTCATGTGAAAGTAGTACTGAATGATATGAAATTTGATATAGCTACTTGAATCCAATTAATGGTGTAAACGTCATAATAAAGTGGTGTATGTTTCTGTAGCTATTACACGTATATCAAGTTTGATTATTCTGCAAAGTTCATGATTGAATTTCAATTAATAATATTTAGCTGATTATCGAAGCTTGAGTAATACATCTATTTACTTTACTATATATGGAGACACGGTGTCGACCTATGACAGATAACGACAGAATGAGAAAACGATTTTAGATTGAGCAATAGAAAATATCGAGAACGAAGAGAAGATGACTCGAATAACAAAGTCCTTTCGCAAGCTATTTTCGTATTTATACCATCATTTCTTATAAAATATCTCCTCTGATTCAAATAACCCTTGTCCTATCTTCTAAACATTCCACAATCTTCAGCTGACTCAATGATTATCTATCTCGTTATCTATTAACGATAACATTAAATGACAAGGCGAATGCTTATCATCGAAGTGACGCATCGTCAAGAACGTTCCGATAAATCGAAAAACGCACGATGTGGATCGCGTAAGGGAAACTCAACAACTCCCTCGTCCGATATAGTTTTCTATATCGGTAACACGGCCAAGTTATTGAATCAACGCTATTGTAGACGTACACCGTGGCCACACCATGCGACACGAGTAGTAGGACGACCGGTAAAGAGGCATGGGACCGTGACTACATGAGACGATCATGGCATTCAATGTACTCACGCCGCGGCTCATTGTGCCCCACTTGACTTTATTGTCGGGGCCCTTTTGTGCCATTTCGTCCTCTCTTCCTCGCTCTCTTTATCCCCATCGTCGGGGTCGTCCTATTTTCCCCGTGTCGAGCGAGACAGAACGAGACTCCGACACCCGCGATTACTTTTACTCTCGGACACTGCTTTCTTTTGTCCGGTTAATTATCCCTGTTTCGTGCGCGTTAACTATCGGCCGAGATTTCTCAAACCGCCTTCGAATCTGATGACATGGGGGATTGAACGTTTGATGAGGTGTAAAAGCAACGCCTTGCGTGTAACTCTTTGGCAATGTAGCTTGTGGGAGACTCGAGCAAAACGTTAAGGATTTGTTGCGTTTTTGACAAAGGATGGAGAAAATATATTTTTCATGCTTTATAGGGAATAGTATTAATAATTGTACTACGTAGAATGACGTGGGTATCGAAACAGTTAGTACTTGTTACATTCGTCGTTAAACTCGAACGTGTTTTACTTTATTTAGAATATTATGTTGCAACGCGCACTGAATGCATGGTTAATAATAAAATCGTTTAATTTGTATGAAATATCAGTAGGCGTGTTAATATGTATGGTAATTATTCTTCTAATTAGTCTTCGTGATAATTATTTTCTAAACTGTCCGTTCCAAATGCCTCGTCTTTATTACACACTACACGTGTCCATTTTTCAAGCGATTCGCGATGGAGCTCGGCAACTGATGAAAATTCCTGGTTCGTGAATGCATTAGTAATCTAAATAATTACAGGCGTATTTTGTAAAACATCGACTGCGTGCATTTCTACGGATAGAGCCCGGCTGCTACATTAACCCCGTGTCATGTAGCAGTTGTACCGTATTCCTTGATTTTTTTTCTACAGCGAGTTGCACGTGCGTCCGACAGGTATCTATCTATTCGGGTTTTTGTTCCGTGGCTCGCGTTTTCCATATTTCGCTTTCGTTGTCTTCTCGACCGGAGAAAAAAGCCTTGCCGCGTTGCACGCTGCGTTCAATTTTTTATTTTACAATACGTGACGTTTTCGGTGCGGAATGAAAGGGTCGTGTCTGCCGTTGCCACAGTTCGAAAAAAAAGCCCAGCTTCGAATTTGTCTCATTGTCTTCTCTACATACCTATGTTCGTACCACGGCTAAATCAACGATCTCCATCCTCGCACTTTTCTCGTTAATTTTCGCGATAACGGCCGAATATATGTATGTCCTTGTGCCCGTAAACGAAGCAACACACTAGCACGAAAAAAATCGTCCACGAGGGGTGTGGTTCACCCTTGTCCATCAACGCGGTCACGAGTAGCCCCATAGGCGCGTCTTATAGCGCCTCATAGGGTGGAACTACCATGGGGCATAACCGCGTTGCTAATCCGGCGCATAGTTTATACGTCATTAAACCTTATACATCGAAGGGTAGTCGTCAGAGGTGGAAGGGTGGCACGCGAAGAATCCGCGGACGTCACGACGTATATTGCCGCCTACGGCAGTGGTGCGCGCCGCCTTTTCTATCAGAGGGTGAAGGGGGTGGTGGTTGTGGTGTTGCTAGCAGGGCAACGCACAACCCTCCAGGGAGAGCTGTCACGTCGAATCATCCCCCGGAGATATGACAGAGGCCTTCTACCGACGACGAGGGTGACGTCGATCGGCGGTCGACCCCGAAATCGAGATTAAATGTCCATCCACAGTCCCCTCCCCCGCGGCCGCCTCCCACCCCAGCCGCCACTTTGCACACGAGCTCGGTGGCGATTTGTTACGTATTTTTCGGAAAATTTGTCGATACCACGAGCGATTGTTTAGAGGAACGGAGACTCCGCGAAGATAGGCTCCTCGGGTTCTCTCATGGAGAAAAACGTGGATAAACAATAAATGCTCTATGTACCATATAAAGAAATTCTTTAGGAAACTCATAATTATTGATTCACAGACGACGTATGGAAACGAAATGGAAACTAAAACTTTCCGTAGAATTTACGTATGTCAGCGTTTTATAGGTGTCTATCTAGGCGATAGTGCATGATAGTATACAGTATCGTTGATATATCGCTGATATATTCTAAGAAAAATCCGCTTCAAGCGATTCTATTTGAACCTACAATTTCTACTTCACACTGTTCGGAACAACGAAGAATGCACAGTAGAAAAAGAAAATTTCTTATCTGATTTCCTAAAACCGTGACTAACAATACATACTATTTATTGTATTATATTTTATTCAGTGTAAGACGGTTTTAATCACTCGTTTTTCATCGAACAGTCGTTTCTTCGTTTCGCGTACAGAGGAAGACCGCTCTATGATTTTAGTCGAGGGGGTGGAAAGAAGGAAGACGGTATAGCGGCGGAGGGGGGTGAAAGTATGGAGAGAGGTTGAGCGAGGAAGACCGTGCAAAGGGCATCATTCTAATTGCCCCGGACTTCCTTTCATCCCCTTTGTGCGACCCTCGGGTGCGCTTCCTCATCCACCCTCTCCCTCGACCTCCCTTCACCGTCCACGCTCCCCCTCCTCCCGTACCGACGGCTCTAAGTCATTTCTGCGATTAATTTTTCCTTCCAATTTGCACGCGGCAGTAATTAAGGGGCTGGGGGCGCAGTACATCATCCGGCGTTTCGCCGATGCTACGGTTAAGGGGGTTGGTTTCACTGTTCGCGGAGCAGACCGGCCTTCTTCGAAACAATGGCGGCTGTCTTGAGTGGTGAGATAGGATTTCGAGACTCGAAAATCCTCGTGTTATCCCGTTGGATAAATATGGCCTGCCCTGAAATTGTACCTCCGAATTTTCAACCCTCTTAACGATCACGAAATTGTTATAAATTGAAACTAATTACTACGTCAAGCGCTTTAGTATTTTCGTCAGAAATTTTGAAACATTCTACGTATATCGCGATCTCAGCATCTCCAACACGGTCCACGTCTTCTTCGTCCAAGGAGACAGAGTGATTCCGAGGAAAAATATCGTCGATTGGAAGTTGAGTCCTGAAACTCGGAGGATCTGCTACGTCGGCGGCGGCCCTTCGAGGTGTTTAATAACGATAATGCCCGAGATAGGGTGGTTTCGAGGGTGGCTAGGGGGTAGTACACCGGGTCGGGACTTGGTTCATTCACGAGCTCGCTCGTTCGTGCAGAGTTCTTCCCCGTGAATGCGCTGAATGCCTTGCTGCCGCTTTCTCTTTCTCCATCCCTCCCGCCGGGACCGCCTCGTTTTCCTCTTTTTTTCAACGACTTTGTGCCATGCCGTGCATCCATTTCTCTGTAGCTTCGGCCGTGTTTGCGTTTATGGGCTTATCGCTATCTTTAAGAACCACCGGCGACCGGAAGTATTGTCTGCCATTCTGGTAGGTTCCGTCGTCGAGGCCAGTCTTCCATGTGTCTTCGATAAAATAAGAGTAACCACGCACGATAAACGCAAACCACAAACCATGTACGTGTAACGTGTACCTTTACGGAGAAGAAAGTCGAACGCGGAAACGAGCCGAAAAAAAGAGGTAAATCACGCGGACGAGAATGCAAAAAGCCACCCTTGACCTGCTCGTCAGTGAAAGACACGTCGGTGTGAAATAGAGCAGCCGAAAACCGTGCAAGCCTGGACTAAATGAAAGCGTCGGGATCCATCACAATTAAGTGACGATCCTATCAAAATCGGGAAGCGAGTACCCGCGAAACCGCGGTCTTGTAACGTGCGAGTGATAATGCAGATTTCTGGTATAATCTGGCTACATGTGCGTGTGGGTGCCTGTGAGCCTTGTTGTTACGACTTTCACAGTAACTAGAGGGGGGATCCCGCGTTTTACGATACATGACTGGTACACCGGATTTCAGCGTGCGAGCGAGCAAACGCAGGCAGAAAGGGAGAACACAGAGTTTCTCTGGCTGTTGGAAATCGACGAAGCGGTGTGTCGGCTAGCGGGGAGCTGGATTTTCCCCGTGTGTCTGTCGGTACGTCCATCCGTTCGTTCGTTCGTTCGTTCGTCTGGCTGACTGGTTGGGTGGTTGGCTGGTTGGCTGGCTGAGTTTGCTGCCGTTGCATCGAAACATGTAAGTCCAGGAGGGCAATAATAGATCCCACAATGCCACGCGAGCTTTTCAGGGCCTCTCGTAGGTGGTGTGGGATGTAGGTGGAACGTCGGACGGGTTAGGAGGGGGTGGTTGCCGCTAGCGTGGCCTACGAGAGGGGATGGAAACGAGGTAGCTCATCAACTAATGGCCCGGACCGGAACTGAACTACCTTCTCGTACGGACTCGTCTACGTTGCCCCCGTGTGGTGCACGTGTGTGCATACGTCTGTGGATCCACGCGTTCCCTCCTTCTCTTTCTCTCTCTCTCTCTCTTTCTCTCTTTCTCTCTCCATGTCGCTTTTCGTTGATACTCTCTGCCTCGCGGAACCCTTTTTCTCGCTCGTACACACGCTCGTGTCATCCATCCGTCTCTTGCGTCGCGGCGCTCGTCGCGACAAATAGATACAGTATGTTCGTCTTGCACGACGTCTACCAATCTGGATTGCACACGTGCTACTTCATTTTGGATGTTTAGCGTTATTGCTGGATAAACCGCCTCTAGCGATGTTCCACTTGCGCGGAGAGAGGCAAGTGGTTCAAACATTCGTGAAATCTCGTGTGGGACGGTAAGCATCCTCGTGTAGGTTTTCTTTGGCTCTTCGTGCTAATATAAATAATGGCCATTTCAGAAACTGCGCAGGATTAACTGTACTCTTTATGAAGATCTTTGACTTTCATCTTCTCTCCGCTACCTTATTTTATGAAAATTCTTCGTAGGAAATTAATACGAAGGTCCTTTCGTATTTCTCTCAAACTTAAGACATTTTCTGGCGATAGAAAAATACGATAAAATACGATAAAAAAACGATTCGATCGGTTATAGTCAAAAGCTACATCGAATTGATCCAAGATCCTGAAGCTTCGGCTGTAATGGATGTACCGCTGAAAAATACGTGTTCCTCGCTACGACACGATGGACGAATGATAGAATAAGATTCAATGATCAGGGGTGATCCCATACAATGATCTAGCATAGTGGGTCGTGCCTGGCATAACTAGATCACGTCAAGATAAAGTCTATCGTAAATAGAGTTCGTTGTTTGCCAGGTCACGGGACAGGAGGCCGCATAAGGAGAAGGAGAAAACAAGGAGGGCCTGGATGAGAGGGTGGAAAGGACGAGAAAGGAAAGTCCTGATGGAAGGACGCAGCGCGTGAGAGTAGGACGATGTACGGAGAGAATGGAGCTGATCAATATTCATGGCCCGCTTGTAGGGTGGTTCCGAGCAAGTCAGAGGATGGATTTATGCGAATCCTTCCTTCCGATTCACCCTGCAAGAACGAACCCTTTTTCTTTGGTAACGCGATTCCTTTGAGCCTTTGCGCAACGAGAGGACCAGCTTCCGTTACGGTCATCCGACGTTAACGCTCTTTTGCCTCGTGTTGTTTTTTCATCGACGGATAATTACGTTAATTAGCAGCCTGTAAAGCAGGTGAAACATACCTGAAACGTAAACGTTGCAACAATTCTCGAATTTTTATTTCACATGAAAAATCGAAACGAAGAATCATACGTAACGATAAGAGTTTCTTAGTATTTTGTCCAAACTGAAGATATTTTTTAACGTAAGAGGATCGGGCATGGCCGAAAGAACGTAGTAGGGTTAATATCATTCCGAACCGTTAAAGATCACCGCGATCGTCGTAGATGACGCGTAACGACCAGTCCAGGAGTCATCGCCGCGTCCATCGAGATCGTTCGAAGGGTGACTTCAACCCTTTCGCCGTGAAACTTTAAGCGAACGATCAGGGTTAGGGCCGAGGAGTTTTTAACGCTTCGAGAGTTGCCATGGCAACAATGGTAGGCCGTTATTAATCCCCGACGAGAGCGGCGAAGAATAGAGGAACGAAGGGAGAGAAGGAAAGAGGGCAGGAGACAGCAAGGGAGAAGATTCTCCCCAGTTCTCTCTTGTAGCTTCTGATCCTCTCGTTCTCTATCTCCCTTTCCACCACGTGAATTATTCCGTCTCGTTCCAGAGGTGTCGAAGACGAAGGAAGAAGAGAGAGGTGTCGACTGGAATTAGGAGAAGGCTCCGTCATTATAGTCTCATCATTCACTTTTCTTCTGCTTGTCTTCCTTCCTCTTTCTCTGCCGACTTAACCTTGGCACGATGCTTACCTTCTCTTGACCATATCTTGCCTTCGCTATTTTTTTCTCTTCTCCTCTTCATCCTCTTCTTCTTTTCCTTGACTTCTAACCTATCATTGTTGCCGGTGTACAGCCATGGAATCTTTAACCGAGTTTCAACTTAGTCAATAGCGAATATTATAAGTTCTATCTGACAACGTCTGCTGTCGCGAAGACCGTGAAGGAAACGCGAATGGTCGAGCCTCTCGTAAATTTCTACCTGTTCTAATCACAAGTAGAAAGCTTCCCGTCTCTTGAGGCTATGGCTACAGTGAATGTGTGTTTTAATGAATGAAACACCTGAACGCCGAAATGCATTCACGCGTAAGAATCTATGTACAGGGTGGCGTAGAAGAAGTTCACCGCTTTGTCCTTAACCTTAGATGAAACAGTATACGTATATGTGTTTCAATGATAATTTCTTCAATTATTTCAATCGCGTGAGACATGATATCGGTTAAATGGTCATTTCTAGCTGTTTTACGAATATGTGCCTGTTCAATGATATTTTTCATAACATTTATATACAATAGTTGGCTTGTGTCATTTTCTCAATGTTCAGACTAATATTATCAACACCTCAATCGTGGTGCCAGTGGGAGCAACGAAGCCTCCAACGCGATCTTCTCTTCCTCGATTTTTGTCTTATTTCGATTCATAGAATCTCCCTGAATCTTTCGCTTGTACCATCAATTTAGAACCACAGCGTATACTTGATCGTTCTCACGTACTCGTGTTCGTCACACCACGCATTCACTGTAACCATAGCCTAACGCGTGTCTAACGATAGAACAGAGAAGAAGCTGTCTCATTGAATCATCCCGCAGCTCGGAACCGTGAAAAGTCAATTCGAAGAAGAGGCTGGCTGGCATCGATCGGAAACGAGGCGCGGGAACACGTGTTCGCGGACACCCACGTGAAAAATTGCGATAACGTCCAACGGCAGGGAAAAGGAAGGGTGAGAAAGCGGCAGGATATCTCTTCAAATATTCACGACGGCGCGTACACGTCATCGTCGGTCCGCTCTATGGTCACACGTCCGTGTTCGCGTGTGCACGCAAGTTTCTCTTTGGTTTTTCGCGGTGTATCGCGTCGTTTCCTGTATCGATGCGTCGAGTTCCGCGTTCACGTGGAGGAGTTCATCGGAGACGAGCTTTGTTCGCCGCTTACACGCGCATGTGCAATAACGTGCATATGTTTGCACGCGTGTCAGTCGCGTTTTCTCTCTTTCTCCCTTTTTCTCTCCCTCGCGTTTCCTTCCCCTTCCTTTCAGGATTTTTCTACCGATTCGGCGGCGTATTTTTTTTTTTTTTTTTTACCTCTGGATTTTCCTCCACGACCGATCGCGATGCGTCCTCTCCGCGTGTTTCGTCAGCGCATAAAAGGTTATATACGAGCCGGTTGTCTTGCACACATCGCGCGGGGAACGCGCGTGTGGTCCAGGCGGGCGCGCGCTCACACCGCACGGAAAGAAAAGAGAAAAAATTCGAAGTCGAAGGCTCCGTGGCTCGTTATTCATCGACGTTCGGCTCCGGCTGTCAGGAGGCATTATTTACGGGTTTCGCGGCACAGCGAACTATTAATTCGGCCCGATGCAGGTGGTAAATGCGCGCCGACCATCCAACCCGCGTTCCTCACCGCGAAAATCCGTTTCGAGGTTCTGACTCGTTAAGAGGACGCTGTCCTATCGTAATAAAAAAAAAATCAAAGATTTTTGGCAATTATTCCTTATAGGGGAGTCAGTTGATCTTGACATATGTGTCGTAGAAATCGTCCTGAGTAATCTTTAGAAGGTTTAAGCCATAGCTCATTGTTTGTTAACAAGTTGCTTGTTAACAAAAGAGGTTTGTAAAATATGACACTTATTTTTAATATTAGTAGATATACAACGATTCCCATAAAATATATAAATTTGCTTCGTTAGATAGATTAGAAATTCCAAAGCCAAATTGATCGATTATGTAAAGATACAAATATTGTTTTTGAAATTTTCGCGGTTAGGTTAGCATTCGAATGATTTTGTTGAAGAATTTCGTCTATGAATCATCTAATTATTGAGTGTTTTATATGGCTGGCCAGATAGCCTGATTACCAAACAAGGTTAATTAGTATAAAGTGAGTTTGAATAACGTTGACCTTGGTGTATACCCACAGCAATGTCCTTCCTTGGTGACCTTTAGAAGCTTTAGGCATCGATCATTCTTCGCCGAGAAGTTATTAAAAAAAGAAATATAAGGAACACGAAGCTTATCCTTAGAGAACGTGAAACAATCGAAACAGGGTGTAGATTTTCTCTACTGGATAAAATACAGAACATGAACTGGAAAACATCGTTTTCCAAATTTACGTATTTTGTTAATACTTCACAATTTTTTCACAAATCATCCTGTTACAAATTATCATGTTTTACATGGTTACCAAAGTTATAATTCTGTTGGAAGATTCAATGGATGCTTGAAATCTGTTTCACGCAATTTAACTTCGAAAATCAAAATCAAAATCAACGTACAAGTATCGAAAGAACGCAAAGAATTGGCGAAGGAGAAACAGAAACCAGTAGCCGACCGTCGACATAAGTCTGTTAATCAGACACAGTTCCCAAAAACAAATAGAGCGAAAAGACTTGAAAGAAATTATCGAGACAGCGGAGCTTCGAAACGAACGACACTGTCGGCTAATAAAAACGAAGTATTCGATTCTATTAAACGTCGACTCGAGGGGAGGAAAGTCCTGTACGTGGCGCTTTGGAATATCTCGGGAAAAAGAACGCGTCGACAGACAGTTTCTCCGCTCGTCCCCTCGATTGATTACTGTGCAAGCCGTGGATGGGTAGGAGAGTGGAGCGATTTTCGCAGGAAGTATCGGCCGGAAGGCGGGATACGCTTTGAAATGCGAAAGACGTATTCCACGACCATCGTGGGAGGAAAGGAGAACGATATTTCCTATTTCTCTCTTTCTATCTTTCTCCTCTCTCTTTCTCTTGTTCTCTTCTCTCTTTCTATCGAGGCGGCAGCTCTCACGGAGTAACGTTGATCTAATAACGGGACAAACGTCGCGCGAATCGCATCCCGGACGGGATTTCATTTCCTCTGCCGTAGGATGAGCGGCCGTGAGCGGCGACGCCGGCTGTACCGCGCGAACCAGAAGAGGGAAACAGGGAGGACAGAGAGGAAGGATCGATCCTTCTGCCGCGCAAACCCCGTCTTTCGATAGCGTCGCCTCCAGCTAGTTGTCGAACAAAGCGTCCCGCCGATTCGTGCAAGAATTCGCTCGACAGCCGCTTAGACTGTGAAACGCGTGTTATGTAGCGACTGAGGGACGCGTCCTCCGGAATCACCGGGAAACTTTCGATTCTCTACGCTCGCCTACCTTGCCTGACACTTTGGGAAATTGCTTGGCGCGGTGGAATCGCTTCGGATGCCGCGAATCTTCGATTAGCGAATTCTTTCGCGGTTTTGTGCGAGAGAGAACCAGACGCATGCTTTGATCCTTATCTTGAGCATCGAATCGCGTATACAAATTGGATATTTGTATATTTTCCAAGTAATTCACGACGAAGTTCCTAAAACGTTGATAATTATTGGTTTGTGAACGAGCAGTAATTTAAGTAAACGTATCATTAATTTACAAGAGTAATAATGAGAAATAAGGGTGAGAATGATCAATAATTCGAGTATCGGTTTTCTTATCAAATTTTCATTTCGAAGACATAGATCGACGTAAAAACAGAGAAGGCGGAGAGTCCAAAACGGTTCTACGATATTTTCGTAAAAGTATAGAAACTTCTTAAAACTTGCCAATAAATGTGAAACGTTCCACTATGTTTCCTCGGCTAGAGAATCAAATTAATTTCCAACAACTTCCGTTAGGGAATTATTCCAGTGGAATTCCGCTAGGAAAAAATTTCAAGGATTAGTCGGAATAGTGGTGGAAGGGTAAGAGGATGTAATCGCGAGAATAACGCATTAGGACTCGCGACTGGCGGGATGCAGCGGCCGGGTTTCACGGATGAACGAGGGCGCCGGGCGTCGCACCGCCGGAAGTGCGTCTAATGCATCCGTCTGGGGTCACGCGTCATCTCGCTTCCGGCACGGCCATTACCTTCGGTAAAACGTTTCGCAGAGGGGAATCACCACTTGTGCCACCTCTTCTAGGGTTTCTCCTCGCCGATGATTCAGGGTCTCTGACTTATTTTTGCCTTTAACCAAACTAACCTTTTATTATTACACGTACTTTCAACCATCCAACGACTTATCTGAGTGCACAAATAGAAAATAAAAAGAAAGAAAATGGCATAGAGGGAAAGGAAATTAGAAAATTTGGTCGAACGATTGATCGTTATTGATTCGACGTAGAGAGAAGATGTTGTGAAGTTGTTTGAGATGAGACAGGGAGTCGAGAAAGGAGCGAAGACCTCGAGTTACTCGAGTGAGTGGAACTCCATGGGATTAGAGAGCGTAGAATGGTGGCCGCGTCGAAAAAAGATCCACTTGAAGGAACGAGCCAATGGGACAAGAGCCCCTTTACCTTACGAGATTGGTCGGAGCATTGTTTTAAGGGAGGCCCGACGCATGCGTGATACCATGCGTGGGAGGACCGACCACAGTCCACGGCTCACGCTACCAGATGATACTCTCGACCATAACAAGATCCCACCGATCATTTCTGGGACCGTCGCTGCTCGCTTTGGGCCTTATCAGCTATTTACTTGCTGCTGCATCGAGTAATTTGCGAATTCCAATCTTTTGAAGCTGATATTCAGCGCTCTGTATTCGTTAGAAAGAAATTCCTCTTTGACGTTTGTGGTTGGTGTTTTAAAATTTTTGCAAAAATTCTCTGACCGACGAGTGAACTCGTAAATTCGAATCTTTTGAAAGAAAAATTATTATTTTCGTTGAGTGGAGCAACCTTATGTCGATTTGTACTTTTCTTCGAAATTTTAAGGTTCTGCCAGAGCAACCGTGAAATTGGTGTAATTCCAACACCTGTTGTGTTGTCATGAACGTGTCGTTGTTACGTATCGTGCCATAACCGCAAGGTCCGTAACGATACTCTACTCGTTCATGTTGTCACGAGCAATTGAGACGCAAATGACGATTGAGAGACGTATATCAATTAAAAACCGTACGAAGCATTCTCTCCTAATACATTCATTCGTTAATTTTTGTACAAATTGATCAGTTATTTTGTCTAATACAGATAGTCGTACTTCGTCATCGATCTTGTTCAAGTAACTACTTCAAGAAAAACTCTACGTTTTTATTTATGTATATTCGTGACCTAGAAACTGCTATTACGCAGAAATATTCTAAATAAGGAGAGGTCTGTACTATTGTACCCTTGAATGTACATTATGTTTTGGGTTACAGGGTCTAGGGAACAAATGAACTAAGAAATAAATTTCTATTTATGTTCTTTGTAGCTAAAGCTATAAGGTTAACTTTTTTGATAATTCATAATAACTTTTGCTATAAATATACGAACGTGCTTCCTATTTTTTTATTGTATTGTAACACTAAGAAAATAATGACCTGGATCAGCACAAACTTATACCCTTATTTATTTCAATATATTTTTCTATTACAAATTCATCCACTTGCTCTTCTATCAGTCAACCTCAACAGATCTTAATGATCGTTCGCTTATTAAACAATTGCTGTCTTACGTTTATCGATAACGAACGATTCTATTACATTCGATCTATTATTTTCGTTAATTTCCTATTCCTATTACATAGAGTAGGGATTTCGACAAAACCTACACTTGGGAATATCCGCTAATTTAATCGTAAAAATGAAAATGAGAGTTGGAAGAAAAAAAGACTTTGATTCCCGGGGAAGATTAAATAGATAATTAATGGAAGTAAAAGTTCGAAGAAAAACGACTTCAGATTTTATCCTGGAAACGATTGACCACTCTAAGTTCCTCGAGCAATTTCAAACTAAAACTTCTCGGCTCTTAAGCCCTCGTTTCTTCGTAACGAGACTAATTAGCACCAGCAATCCTATCGTAGTTTGAAAAATCAGCAGTCGATCAGCAGCATGAAGGACGATGGTCAAACCATACCGTAGACCAGACTCTTAATCCTGTCTGGTCGATCGTTCTTACGCTACCAGGAACTATTTCCCTGGCGTAAACTAACAAAAATCTTGTCAATAGGTAAATCGATAATCTCACCCGGTTTTTCGGAGCCTAACACATCCGCTGTTGCTTATTAGCGAAATCTCCTGGCGTGAGGCAAAAATGAAAGGAATGTTGGTGAAAAAGGGAGATGCGACATAGACGGAAGAAACAGAGAGAAGAAGAGGGTGGATCGGCGGAGAAAGAAAGCTTCGGTCTTGAAGAGGAGAAAAAAAGGTAAAGAAGAGAGAGCACCTGCCTTCAAAAAGGCCGCCGACTCGATCCGTGCCGCCATTGTTATCCATAGTGCACCATACCGCGAAACAAATACACCCATACAACAGCAACCAGCATAACTGCGAAGAGAAAATCAGAGAGGTGAAGTGGCAACGTGGTCGGTCAGATTAGCACTGCTTAGCTACCACCTTCTGCAAGCTCGCGTCGACTCGTTTCTTGCTAACTATGTGCCCTGCACGGACGCAGGCTTCAGATTTTTCTCCGATTTCCTCCTTTTTCTTCCATTCCTTCATTTACGTACGCTCGCTCGTTGTTTCGTTCCTGGTAAATAAGTCGCTTCTTTTCCCCTGTGCAGGCCCTTTCACGGTGCCATTCCTCGTCGTAGACGACGTGCAGCATTGTATTTCTGTTTGCACGTGGTAGACATTGGCAGCAGGCGTTTCGAACGGCTTAACCGACGGATTAATCAACGATCGGCAATTATTTTCATGTAAAATATCGAAGGAGGTTGGGGGGTAGAAAGAGGGTGGGTTCGTAGATGGGTTAACGGGATTAAGCGGCACGCATGAAAATCATCCAAGGCGTTTATTGTTCCGTTGTAAATAATGGTCGCGGCCCCCGGTACACAATGGCGGAGACCGAACCCGCGAAGATTAAGCGGCATTTTCGCGTGCGGGGGCGAGACTGCTCGAGCAGGAAATAACCAACGAGAAAGAACGAAGGAAGCTGGAAAGTAAGGGGCGGAGGGGGCTCCGCCTGGCGTTTGTTTAAATTCGAGCGACTTCCGTGGCCTGAATGAGCCCGACTTTTATGCATTATGCGTTGGCCCGCACGAAAAATCCACGTGGTGACACGGAAACGCCGGGGGTGGAAAGAGGGCGAAGAAAAAGGGAAAGAATGGTGGAGAACAGAGGAGCGCAAGGAAAGAGAAATTTGGAGAGAGTGCCCAGTCGCTCTTACGATGAACGATAAAAGATTTCACTCGGCTTGCTACCCGCTCCCGGCTGCCGTGGATGGCTGGGCTCCGGTTCTGGCGAAATTTCGTCGAGAGTGGTCTCCCCGGGTGAGCGGCAGGGGCGGAGGGCAGGTGAAAAACGCGCGGAGGCAAAAAAAGGGGTAAAAAAAGGAAGAAAGGCAAAAAAAAAAGAAGGAAAAATATATAGCCGGGCGCAGACACACGACGCCGTATAGGTACTTAAAAAACAAACACCCACACAGAGGCAACGCGGACGGAGAAAAAAATCGAGCCGGAGCCATTCAACGGCGAACGAAACAACAATTCGGTCGTCCAATTAATCGCGAACAACGTGCGCCGAGAAGAGAAACGCGCGATTCGAGAAATCGAATGGGCCACGCCGAGCCGCCAATTTTTTTGCTCCCGCTGAATGGACCAATCTACAAGGATCCTGGACGAAATCTGGGCTGATTTTTTTCTCGCCACCCTCCTATTCCTTAACCCTGGCTGCGCCGAAATTCTCTTCGTTGCATCTGTGTTGGTGCACAGCAGCGTTTCAGAAGCTAGAGAAATCTCAAGCTCTTTAACTCGTCGCCGAGATTAACAACCCCCTATATCGAGTATACGCGGAGAACCGGAGAGAGAAAGAGGGCCAAGGAACCATTCAGGAACCTTCGCCGTCGAATTCTTCGACTCTTAGTCGACTTCCTTTCCCTCCGGCGCGCAGCTATCGCGCTGCTCTTTTTATCATTCACCGCGATATTTCCACGGCGTGTTCTCGTGGAGGATCCCGAGGAGAGGGTGGCGGAAAGATAGACGAGGACGGGACATTAATAAGCGTAATATATTAGGGAGTCCTTTGTGAGATGCGAGCGTCTTTCAGCGGCGCGTCAAGCCGAATCCTGGCGGGCCGAGTATCACGATGAAAGGAGAGACAGAGGGAGAACCCTCTTCGCCCCTCGAAGGATAGACGAAGAACGACAGTTTGATGATGAAGAATGAGGGGAGGAACGAAGGAGGAGGAGAGAGAGAGAAAGAGAGAAAGAGAGAGAGTGTAGGAGAAGGAGAAAGCTGATCCGCGGTGTGCAAGTTATGTATGCGCGCGAAGAGCCCAACGGGATTCAAAACCACCCAGCATCCGGCCTCGAGACAAATGTGTTCCATGGCGCGAGACAAAACGCGTGACGACTCGTCGTCATTCGTTAAGCCGTTTTCAGGCTTGAACGGCGACAGAAGTAGGGGAAGGGAAGGCTATGTTCGAAACCAATGAAATCTCCGGTGAAAGACACCTCCTTCTGCATTCCTTCTTCGGGGCCGCGTCATTACTCAAGAGGAATACGTGTCGCGAAGGACATTCCTCGCGGCCCTTTCAGAAACCTGTCGAAGGGGATTTCAGCCGGAGACGCGAGCATCCGCGTGGGCAGAATACATTTCGTACGATGCTAGCTCGACCAACCGGCCACTGTCGTCGTTGCTTCCCAACGTAACGCCACCATTTTCGTAATATTTCACCAAGTTCCCAGCGAATATTGCGGAAAGTTTCTAACGGAACGTAGTGAGAGAGACTTTTAAAATTTGGTTGTAACAGGTCCGCTACACGTATTGAAATATAAATACTTAAATAAGTCGGAAGTAATGGAAATAAGGATCGTATCGAAATTGTCTATCGTTATATCCCTAAGAAAGAAAAACGTAGTAGCCCGATATATTTAATTCTTGTTGAATAGATTTCAATTTTTCGTGACATAATGCACGTTGTATCGTACGGTTGCTGTGAGCGTTAATCGTAATTAATCCAACTATATCACGAAGTTGCAAAAATTGTCCTGTAAAGAGTAATACGTTTCTTTGATATGATATTTTTCATAACGTATATATAATCGTAGATATCTTTATAACAATTACATAATGAATATTCTCTTACAAAAAAAGAAGAAATTGAAATACATTGAACAAAAAAGAATGAAACGAAAGCTACAGTATTCACTCGATTTCCTGAAAAAAGACAAACACCTACACCGCTCATTTTTGTTACCAATCCTTCGATTGTTCAATAGTTTCTATACCGATTAGTATGCAATACCGAGACCTGTTGAAATTTCGACAAATTAAAATCTTTTCACATACTATCGACGATTAATATCGACGGTTCTCCAAAGTTGAAAAGCTGCCCGTTTCTGTAACGCAGTAACGTTTCTGCAGCAAGAACGACGAGGATGCGAAGGGTGCGGAGGCGATGGTTCGGAGGTGGTTGACGGGGCTGACGGCAGGGCCATCCTCGAATAACGCGAAGCGTAACACGTGGGCGCAGAGTGCCCGGAGAGAAGATAAACGGATTACGGCCGCTTTGTGTCAACGTGATCCGCTTCCCGTGCACCCGAATCCCAGCACCGTGCTCGCCGTCCGTTCGTTCTCAATGGGATATTACGCGCTCCAATGCTGGTAACACTGTTCGGTCTGCAGGATGTCGCTTCGACTGATAACCAATTTTCATTACTGTTAATTTAGGGGCCTGCAAGTTGCCGCCGTGAACGCCCGTTCACTCGCGGTCTCTTCTTAACTTTGTTGCTGGGAGAATTCCTTCGGCAGGACCGACAGCTTCTGATCTTTCAATGGGCCTTAATCGGATATTTGACTTGCTATGATTCGTGCGAATATATTGGTTTCTTATATCTTTGACAAGCAGATGTGGATGTTTATGCATTTACGTCGAGTGCAAGTGTGAAGAAATGAATACGAGCATATGTATAAAAATACGTGGAACACTAACATATATATATTTTTTGTGGAATTTGAAATATGAGATAGTTTTATTGAAATTCAGCCTCCGTATCAGTACCTATAGGAATATTTTTCAGATTCATGTAAATCCGCGTAACGGTGTGAGTTTGATAAAGATTGACAAGTAATAAGAGTAGGCGTAGATTGCTGCGAGAGATTTAATTGAATCTTTTCGCGCAGACTACAATACAACAATAGGGAGGGCAAAAGGTCGAAGCCGCTAGATCGTATTTAATTGCGAAAGTGTGGTGACCAATGTGACGCCCACCCTTCTGCAGACAAATATCTGTAGCGAAATGATGAAAGTTAACGTATGCTACGTACTTGAAAAAGTTCTCCAACTGCGTAACTCTTCTATTTTTACTACTCTTGTCTGCTCCTGTGTCGCGGAAAATAAAAATTGTCCACGATGGCGGTTATGAAAATAATTGCGCGGCTATTTGCACGGTAAGCTCTTTGATCCAGCAGCGTAAAGCAGGGCATATAGCGAGAGCTCGGCAGAATGTCGCACGACTTCCGGACGATCAACTGAATCGTTGTTCTGTCACGCGACAAGGTGACCCAGTCAGGCCGCTGGATGACAGGGAGACGAGGCTATTGTGCGACTCAGGATCGGTAATAATCGGCGTCTAACAGTCTCTCTCGCTAAAGACCAGATGGAGCAAAGACAGGTAGAGGGAGTCGCTGTTGGAAGGAGCGACTTGGAGGGAGACCCTTGATGTAGATCCATCGCATTCCCTTCTCGGAGGATATCTCCTCATTGTACTCGCCCCTTAATCAACAGCCCCGTGCAGTCCTCCGTGGCTGTTCGATGCTTATTGATATAGCTCACCCCCGCCTACAACCGTCTCTCAGAGCCACGCATGAATCTGCGCACGCGGAAATTTGCTACGTGTCCTGGAATTAGCTTTGACTCGATGCAAACGAGCTTTTCTTGCTCGTTGTCGAACTATTACCAAATGATGAGCGATATAAATGCAACGACGAAATAATGTTTATTATCAGATGATAGTTGAGCGTTTCTTTGAGCTATACATCTGTAACTATATGAAAATTCGTAGGTTATTATAAGAAGTGAGTAAAATATTACTTGTTGATTGCGTAATTGGCAAGAGAGTGGCGAGCTGGATAAGTTAGAATAATAATTTTTCATGAAATATAACGTATCGAAATATAACGTAAAATTCTTTTGGTCGCGAGAAATTGTTTCTCATTTGGATTCTAACGTCAACTTTTGCTATCTCTTCGTTTATTTTCTCTTCTCTAATCGTAACATCTAATGTGTTTAGCAAGCGGAATCCCTTTTACTGCTATGTTTACTCTTCGTACCATTGTATTCTTCTGTATACGATCGAATAGATTGGTAAAACACGTGCGAAGCACCCGTACAACAAGATTCCATGTAACGAAACATGTCCGCATCGAGGACTAGCGATAAATCTCCAATTTTGAATCAATTTCCCTCCGTTTCACATAGAAAAAGCAAACGCAATTTCACATTTAAACACAGAGTTTAACAATACACGTCACGATACGGAGGACCATCGCCGCTTAGACGTATTATAATTTTATCTTGAAATATTCTGCGGCGATTGCGAGATGAATGCGATATCGCGTGATGTGAAAATTTAATATTCGATAAGCAATATTTGTTTCGTTATTAATACGCGCCGAGTATAACCGGGCATACGATCGCACGGCGTGCATAGACCTGTGGGTTGAATGGGCGTTTCGTGCGCCCACCGTCAGGTATTTGCATGACAACGGGGATGCGCGTATGCATCCCTGTCCTCGGTACTCGCTAATTAGCCGGTACCACATACCGGCGCGGATTAACGAGAATATTGCATTTTTAATAGAGTTCAAACCCCCCCCCCCCCCCCCGCGGTGTGCCGCGACCAGATGATGATGGCAGAGAAGAAGGGCGAGGGGTAGCAGAGCAGAGATTTCAACGACGACCACGGTGCATAGATCGTTGCTTCTGAAGCATCAAACACTTTGATGTCCTTCTTTGTAGGGTCTGAAAAGTATCAGTTAATTATTCCCTGAAATAGATCAGATAGATGTTTGACATTTTTATCACGAGACTTATGCTTCCTTCTTATTTACGTTTTTAAGACTCACTATTTTATTTGTCCGTTTATATTTCCAAAGCGAAACAACAGTCTTGCGAAAAATTCGTTGTGTTTCAAATAGTCAAAGAAGTAATAGCGTAGGAAATAAAAAATTGCTTGTAAAAGCTTTAGCGGAGACGTTTAAACCTGCTAAAATTGACATGAACTGCTGTAAGAGACATATAAAGCGTTCCAGTAGATTTCGACAACTATTCGCCAGTTTGAGTGTTCGCAAGAAAAACGTACAGTATATTCTTCTTACAAGTGAAACAGCGTCGATTTGCGATTGGGTCGACTGTGTTTTTTTTTCTCTCTCTCTCTCTCTTTTTTTCAAGGAATCGTAGCGATTGATGTAGGAAATCGGAAGAGCTACACATCGACCGAATGTACAATTTTTCCGTGGGTGAGGGGGATCGATTTAGAGGCTCAAAGAAAATCCCGCGTGCATCCCCGGGGTCCAGGCCGGTAGTCGGTTGGTTCTCTGCTTGCTCGTCCGCTCGACTAGCTCCGCTGATTGCTGCTGCATCTTTGATGACCTCGTCCAGACAGAGAAGAGGGTGAGGATCGGGGCCACCCCTGCACGGAATGCTGTGCAAAGAGTGAAATGTTGAGATTGATATTTTAACAGACGGATTACGTAAGAAGGGCCCGCGCGTACGGGGGATGGGAAACTCGAGTGGTTTGCCTGCGCGAATAGAACGCACCGAGGAAAGTGGATCTCGGCTGGCCACCCGTTGATGAATGTTTCATGGGACCCTGACACGATATTTAACAGATCATGCTTCGAAGGACATCGTAACCTTGCGAATTTCCCTCCCTGTTACTCATCAACGATCTCTTCTTAGTTTCAAGAACGTTGCCATTAACTTTGCAATTTTCTTTTCGTTTACAGATTACCATACCCTTGGTCGTGATCGCGAAAATGCCGCTTCTGGTGAGTGATGATTTACAGAATTTCCTTTCTAATTGATAATAGGAAGATTGACAAGAATTTGATTCATTCGTTTGTAAGTATGAAGACACCGAAGTATTCACCTTGTTAAGACATGGAGAATTATTAGGAAATTATTAAATTTGATAAGAACTGTTATCTGTTTGAGACCTGGAACTCTAAGAAAATCCATCTTAAAATTCCAACATCTTCGAGAATTCTCGTTGAAAATTAATTCAACGGAAGACAATTCTTACTCGTTTCGAATTAATAGTACGATTAGCAGATTCAATATACGTAGGTAGAATTGAAAAAACAGCTTGAAATTTTTGAACGGTGGTATATGCGCATCTGTATCCAAAACGACGCCTCTTTACTGCTGCGATCAATTTTGGTATTCGCATTACGTTCGTTATTTTTTAGTTGCATAGATTTTTCACAGTTTCCTGTTCAATACGACGCGAATTTTTTCCATAACTTTTCTATCGAGGATTGTAGCGATCAACGCACAATTTTCCTGTTACTGTTGCATGTAGTTTCAACAGGCTTTTGTCGAGTATTCTAAAATTTCAAAAAATCTGATTGACCGATTTGCTAAATTTCGTTAATAGTCGCGTTTTATACTACAGGCTACTAGATGCTCTAATACTTACATACGCATTAACGAAGCTGTACTTATCCATTCGAAATCAAAATCACGTCAGTTAATGATAGTTGATCCAACTTTTGCCTCTCGACTCGGAAATATTCTCACAAATATCATTCGTATCGAATGAGCCGTTGCAAATATCGCAGCGCAATCATGGAAAATCACCGCTTGATGAGTTGCTGACCCATCAGACACCTGCACGCGATCGAAGGTGTAGGTCTTCCGGCGGCGAAATCAAAGCGAGCCTCCGCCTCGCAGCAGCCAACCTTGCTCGTCCGTGATTCTCATCGGTTTCTAGCTCTATATATAGAGAGAAGGAACGCGTACGAGCTGGCTATCAGCCGGCGAGCGGTTATTAATCGATTCGTTGGCCGAATGGTCCGCGGTACTTTGACCTTGGTAGTCAAGCCTTAAAAACTGGCAAGATGTAAATCGTGTACGTAGGTGACCATTATCCGTGAGGGAGAACCGCCGCCATTAATCATCGAGTATTTAATTTACGCGCGGTACACCCGCGCCCAAACCGTCCAAAACTCGATCGAGCTCGAAAATGTCGATTTAATCTTCCCGCCTTCTGTTCCCCGCCGTCTTTCAACCTTCGAAACTCACTCGCCCGTGTTTCGACCTTCTTCGTCCAGTGTTTTGCTGCTCTCAAGACAAATTGTCGTCACGAGTACACTTGGGAACTTGTTTTCTTCCGTTTTTTTTTTTTTTTTTTTTTTTTTACGATGTTCGATTATGTAAAATACATCTTGGCCTTCTTTGGCAAAACTTTTCTTTCGCCAGAAAATGTACATTACGGTTCGTAAGACAATTTTCGATGTAAAGCTTTAATAAAATAGACCTGTAGTGTGAAATATTCAAAACACCATATAATTTAGTTTTTCATCGCGTAATTGCAACATCTACTTATGTCTACTTAAACGCTATCCAACATCTTTCAAGGAATCTTTTTTCCTTTCAACGAATGAACGACATTCAACGCTATAGTGAACGTCAAAACGTCTACCTAGTTTTTTTTCTGATTTCTAACGTAGAAAGATATATTATCCAAATATACGGATAACTTCAAAAGCAATTACCAGTAGCATTCTTCAATAATATTTTCATCAGTCGTCTAGTATACTATTTTCATTCGCGTTCAAAAATCTATGTACACGGCCGATTGAATAGCGTTCCGTGTAACTGTACTAATTACAGCAGCCCCATTGTGTTCCTTGTAATAGCACTAATTATGTCACTTCGGCTTCCAAATATCGTTACGTAACATTCCTCCAGCATCTTCTCGCGTTGTAGTTTGATACCTTAAAAACTTCATAAAGCGCGGATCGGGTTTACGAACGAACCGTGGATCACAGACGGCGGTTCAATTAACCGGCATCGAGATCGTTCCGCGTCCTTAAAGCGAAAGACGCGAGAGGAAAGCGTGGGCGAGTTGGAGCGCGAGCAAACGCTGTGCGTTATTAATAACCGATAATTTAATACGTTCCCAGCCATCCAGCGTTGCTCCAGCGCGCTCTCGATTCTCCTTCTCGTGCCTCGATACTCCTCCGCGCGTACATATGTATCAAGCGTACCTCCGACGATCGATCCGACCTGTAGACGGGGCTCGTCTATAGGTATTGATCTAGCGACGACTCGAATGAAACGATGCCACTGATCCGTTTTTGCCCGCGATGACGTATTCCTTGGGACAGGGATATATTTATTTGCAGTGCAGTCTGGAGTTTTTCTCGAGATCGACTTCTTATTTCATCGAACCTTCCATTGCCAAAGATTTCCCCGATGAGTCGATGTGCATCGAAGAATCACCTTGATCTCGCGATCGTTTGGAATTTTTCTTATTTTTCATTGTCTTGTTTTCTTTTTCTTTTTCCTCCTTTTTTTTTTTTTTTTTTTAATTATGCTTGGTAATTTGAAATGGCAGGAAATTAAGAAGAGAGAGAGAGAGAGAGAGAGAGAGAGAATATGCATTTTGTTTGCTAGATCGTAGCGAGGACGCGTTTCACGGTGACATCGCGGATGGTGTAAAATCGCTGGAGACTCGCCTTAAATATTGTAGCATCTCATTAAAAACGGCCGCTTCGACGCGTCGTCGAATAATGACGCTATTCCCCGCGGTGAATTCGCGCTAGCGACGGCTTGCCTTTCGTCAATAAGCCGTCGCTCAAAGAACCGTGTTGAACAATATTATTATTAAACAACGGCGAGGTTTCGGGTCGGCCGGCAGAAATTACTTACAATGATTCATCGTGGTATTTTTTCTATTTCGCCGCTAGAATGCATAGGAGGAAGTAAGGAAGATCTGCCAAGACCATCTGCATGATTTTTTAAACTACAAAACTCGCCGTTGAATTGACAAACCACGTAATTTTCTCGCAGTCGTTAAGGTAAGGGCGAGAAGCTTGTTTGCTTTGAGGAGAGTCAGCTCTCAAGAAAATGTGTATTTTGTATAATAGGAGTTCAAGTTTGTTAAACCTATCGGAGTTCTAATTATAATATCGTCCAAATGTATAGACTTTAACATAGGCGCAAGAAATTTTCATCATTCGTTTGCCATTAATTGGTATATTTTAGTAACGTCATATACATTACTGTTGATATAAATCAACTGGATTGTCCAGTTTATAATTATAAATAGCGACGTGTATCGATTGATCTATTTCCTTTTCGACACGAATATTAAGATATGTATTGCGTGATCAGAATTTCGACTTTGAATTTTCCGAATGTATGGAGGATTACGGTTAAAAGTAGAATGGGAATGGAATAGAATGGGCAAAGGAGTATCTGCGCTGAGATTCGACGACGTAATATTTCGCGGAGGTGGATTTACATCGAGCCAAAGTCCCAGCGTGGGCGAAATCTAGACGCGTCGGCAATCAGAAACACATTATCGGACGAGAGCGGCTCGGTAATACGTCCCGCTGCGCTCGAAAATATGCTCCGCTCCGCTTTGCCCGACGCGTTCACCGAACGAAAAAGAAAGGAAAGAAGGAAAATGAAATGGGACAGAGTGATCTTTGCTATCGACGTCGCAGGAAACGTGAACGCCGCGTCGAGAGCTCCTGAGCCGTCGAAAAAAACGGATTTATGATTACCTCGAGGAATTTTCAAATTCTTCTAGTCTTGCTTTTTCTCTTACTTGGAGCCTATTCGAGCTAGACTGGTTGCAGCGAATGCAGTGGATGTGTGTCATTTTGATAAACATGTCGGAGCAATTAAATAAATACGAGAACAACGCGATATATCACGTTTCCTATTGTTTGCAGGGAAGATTTTCAAATTCAATCACGTTGTCGATGTCACCAAAATGGTTTACGTATAATAATTGTCAACGATGTATACGTAGAAGTTTGTAAACCAAATGTTTCCTATAGTGAGTGTCCAGATACTTTTACGAGCCAGTGTATGCTACACGTACATTTGTCTGAGTACGATTATGTTATTTCGGTCGTTAGATGTTTCATTTGTCAGAAAGACAGTTGATCGTTGAGTATAGTTTGAGAAAGACGGTACTGTAACTTTGAAGTATCGTACCATCGAATTGAAAGTCTATTAAAAGGGTGGACTGAAGAGAATTCGCGAGAGCGGGAGAGAATGAACGATGAGCGTGTCGCGATAGACCGCGGCAACGTTTCCTTGTCGGCGTTTCATCAGAAAATGGCGTTGTGAGACGCGTATCAAGTGCCATTCTTCGTCAGTTTCAAGATGAATCCGCGGATCCGCTGCCACAGGCTGCCACGACAAATCCATGCTTCCTCAATCCTCGGAACAGCTTCCCTGGTCGATCGATCCCCATTCACGTTGTAGAGGAACGACCGAAATATCATCGAACGCCAGTCACGGGATGCCTTTCGAAGAATACTATGGAAAAAAATGCCGTGAAACGGCCGTGTCTCCGTAGAATTCATTTTAATCATCTCCACCTTTTTCCTTCGCCGGGAGACTCACCTTCCGGCCACAGAGGAGAACTTTCTCCCTCTCCCCCTCACTCTTTACTCCACTTTCTCTCTGTCTCTGTCTTCTTCCACCCTCTTCTATATCACCCTCTCTTTCTCTCTCATTTTTCCTCCCCTTTCTTCTTTTTTAATTTTCCAGCCTCTCTCTGTCCGCCAGTAATCACGGCACTATTACACCGAAACGTTTTTGATGAATTCGTCAACGAACCAGTTCGTTTCTCGGTCTCCCGCTTCTTCTCGCATTCTCTTGCCGCTGGTATATCTCTCTTTTCTCGAGCGGAGCGCCTCCGGGCTGTGTGACCACGAGATCTTACGAGCCTGCGAGGCCGTAAGGAAGCCTCTCGTTCACCGGCGGCGTCGAGAAAGACCAAGATCGGGAACAAAAAGCGGAAGGAACGAGCAGTTGGGAGAAGAAGGAGAGTGGAGCCAGCTATCCAATCATCCAGCCAGCCAACGAGGAGGGCGGCGATCGTCCGAATAATATTTCGACGTGCGGAGATACTGTGCGGAGGGTGGGAACGGGCGAGAGGTTGGCTGGTTTGGGGCGGGAAAAACCGCGAGGGAGAAAAAAATAATATCTCTGTTTGCTCGCCATCGTGAATGTAGGACTCAAGATAGCGGCACGGACTCGAGGATATTTTTTCCACGGCTAAATGGGTCGGCTGTCTTGAGTTCGCGGATTCATCTTGCGGATTCCTTTCAGGATGCAAGCACAGCCTATTCAGGGAACGGGTCGAGACGAAGGGATATGTTGGTGCGGCATTTAAAATCCTCGACCGCGGCCGGGGGATCTTTTGGATCAATTGGCTGAAAAGCGTTGCTCGATTTTTTTTTCTTTCTCTCTCTCTCTTTCTCTTTCTATCTGATTCCGGGACTGCATTATCATATTCATCGGCTTCAATCCTCGAGACTCGGTTCGGTTTCTCTCTTCAATCTGACTTTTATTCCTCGTTGCCTGGCGGCTATACAATTAATTCGGGTCGAAATTTTGATTTTCAACGGATAATTTTTTCATTCGCTAAAGTTCCTCTGTAAAGATCTTCAAGTTGTTTTCCACGCATCTTTTCTTTCTCTCGTTGCCTCCCCTCCTGCCAGCGCCGCGTGTAGACTTCCGGCGGCCCGAGCCAGCTTTTCTTGCCACTTTCTTAACGTTCCTTTAACGTCTTTCTATAGGCATACGAGAGAAGCAAGAAACAGCATGTTAAATGCAAGAATGTTAATTAACAGCATTCACCCGACGCCAGACGAAGAATCATGCGCGCACGATCGGATTCAACCTCGTACGTCTACTCGTTGACAATTACGGTGCCGAGACAGAATCTTGTATTACCCCTGGTTTCTCGGTACAAGAACAGCACTCGAGCATATTTTCTCGACGATCCATAAGAAGAAGAGGAGGCGCGCCGCGAATCGCGAACGTCGAACGAGCGATCTTTCCCATTGAAACAACCCTACCCTTTCCACCCGTTTCCAGCGAATAATTATTTTAATTCTACGAAACGCTCGCGGCGTGGCACGGCGCTCTCTTTCCGTGCCACCGTGTAACCGCCAATCGCGGTTCGGCGCTTGGTATTCGAAGCCAGAGAAACTGCACCGCGGCTGTTTTC